>NC_055970.1:7576029-7616029 GCF_018492685.1 Alosa sapidissima
TGTGTGTGTGTGTGTGTGGGGGGGGGGGGTTGGATAGCAGGTGTCGTGTCATATCCTGAAGGCTTCTTGCTTGGCATATGATGTGTCTTTCTGCATTCTACAATAAGACACGACAGAACCTCAAGAATACAAAGAAAGAGGAAGTGTGTGCATAATGTATACATTTTAATTTGTGTGTGTGTGTGTGTGTGTATGTGTGTGTTATCTGTGTGTTTGTGTGTGTGTGTGTCAGAAAGAGTGAGAGCGAGGGAGAAAGGTTGTGACTGTCCTTGTAATATGCAAGCCAAAGACAAAGCTTTGAGATACCTCTCCCGATCACCTCTCTGTCCTTCTGTCCTTCTCTCTCTTTCTCTCTTGTTTGTTCTTTTTTCCTTCCTCATCCCTTTTTCCCTCTCTCCCCGACTCCCCTTTATGGATCCCCTGCACTCCTCTGATTGATCACATCCAAGCTCTTCCCCCCACAAGGTCGATACATCAGTGCAAGCGTGAATAATTAATATTGCATGTGTACACAGTCTTAATTATTGTTCATTATTTATAGGGCTTCATGCTCAGAATCAATTGTATTAATCACTTAAATGCAATTGACAGCTTCTGCTTGGCTAATGCCATGGCTGTGGCCGTGGCACATAGATGCATCTTGTGTTCGCCCTTCTGTTTACTGTGTAATTGCTGCTCTTTAAAGCCTGTAACATCTAGCAGCTCAGTGACAGAGAAGTGGTGTGTGTGTGTGTGTTTGTGGTGCGCGGTATTAATGCAGTGCCTCTCACGTATCCTGTTCCAGCATATCGCAGCTCATTGCTTAAGTTCCTTCCAAGCCACCATATTCCATGCCGTGTCCCTTAGCTCCGCTTGTTTTGACATACCGGCCCTCCACACGCCCGGATATGTACAGGCTGTGGTGTGAGACCCTTAATGGCACTGTGAATGGATGGCGTGCTAGGGGATTGTGTTAATGTGTGTGTATATGTGTGTGTGTGTGTGTGTGTGTGTGTGTGTGTGTGTGTGTGTGTGTGTGTGTGTGTGTGTGTGTGTGTCTGTTCTGCGTGCGCGTCACTCACTCAGGTCGGCGAAAAAATAAATAAATACCATAAAATGAGATGCCTCCAAAGTGTCAGATGCCAGAAGCCTCCCTCCACCTCCAACCACACACACACACACACACACACACACACACACACACACACACACACACACACACATACACACACTTACACACAAGACTGGATCCACGCTCAATAAATAGTAATCTATTTCCAACGCTTGCTCACCCCAGTATTGTCCAGGAGGCACATTGGCAGCTGACCTTTAAGTCAGCTATTTAGTGAAACAACATTATCATTCCTGGCTCTTCTGCGTACGTTGAAACACAAGCCCCACTCGGGGGCCGGAGCAGAGGCTGGCTGTTTCCAGGCTGAGCCCAGTCGAGGAGCTCAAGCCCCGGCTGTAAGATCGGGGGGAGGGGGGGAGGAGGATCGGGTCTGATCGGGTTACCCATCTCTGTGTTGTATTACAAAAAGAGCACCTTTTGGCCCTGGTAATCGTGGGTAATGCCATTGGCATCGATAAAACTTTGGGGGCGAAACATCATTCTGAGGGGAGATTTCTTCCCAGTCGTTTGGTCCTGTAATTGTCTCTTAAAGCTGTCTGAGGCAACGAGTGATAGCATTGGCCAGGTGGGGCTGGAAATAAATTTAGCTGTTTTGCGCCGCCCGAGTGTGGAAGAGAACAGGGGAGAGAGAGAGAGAGAGAGAAAGGCGACATTAATGAGATGTGGAGACAGACGTCTTCCAGCTCCCAGAATAGGAGCAAGTCTGTCCGCAAGCATATTTCTTACCGGCTCCAAAGAAACGGCAACAAGCTATTCTCTGATAATGAGGAGCCGCCATATTGATCTTTAGCCTTGGATTAGGTTTCACCGGATCTCATTTGACTTCATTGTCAACGTTTTTCTTTCCAGACCACCACTGTCTGACACCATGACATTCATCTTCACCACCCTGTAACCCCCCCCCCCCCCCTTTCGGATTCAATTTGTAAAGTCTACGCACTCATTTGTAATATTATCTGAACTCTCCATCCTGCAGCCCCGTCACCCTTTCTTAATTTGTTGCGATACTGACTTGTGCATTGGCATTGAGGTGCGAATGAGAAAACCCTGGCCTGCCGCGCGAATGCCAGGGGAAGATAGCATTGCTGCTGACTAACCATTGTGGCTTCCCAATAAAATCCTGCTTAGTTATAGAGTGTTCTCCAGCGCCGCCGCGCCACTTCCAGTGCCATCTTGGCATTTAGGTCAGGGTGTAATCGGTCACTTCTGCGTCCAAACGGAGCCACAGGGGAGACCATGTACGTACACGAGACGTACGTGCGTATGTTTTTTTTTTAGATCCGGTGCGTCCGTTTGACAGGGTTGCCATCGCGAACATATCATTTTTATGTTGTTGTAAGCGTGTGTTTTTATGCCAGCTTTGGTTAAGTGATATATGAAATGATTTTGCCCGACTGGAATCAAAGCAGGAAATAAAATAAGTCAAAGTGACAACAAAAAGAAAACTATATGACTCTTGAAGAGCTAGAGGGCAGAAAATCTCTATGTATGCATAAGTGGCAATTGGGATTTTTTTTGCTTTCATTAAACAAGGGGAAATTATGCACAAAGATGAGGCTGTGTGTAATTAAACTAATTAAACTACAGCATTAATAAAATATCAGCCAAACCAGCTGTTTACAGAGCAGGGCCCGGGGAAGTCAGCCAGTGGGTTTTAATATGTGCTTTTAAAAAGGCACCCCCGTCACATACACCCCCCCCCACACACACACACACACTTACCACCCCCCACCCCCCCTGCGCTTCCTCTGGGGGAATAGCCCCTGTGTCCCTCCAGAAGAGAACACACAAATATCAACAAGAGAGACAAACACTGAAGCCCCTCTAATGTGGAAACATCCCTAATCTTAGCAGCTATTTAAATAACACCACAGACCCCCACCCCCCAACACACACACACACACACACACACACACACACACACACACACACACACACACACACACACCAGCCCACCTCTATGCAGTAAAGCAGATCTTGTTTGCAGTAATTACAAGCACTGTCAACATTTCCTCTGTCATAGGATCTGTTACAATTAAATAAGGAACGGCCCGAAGTGCATAGCACATCTCCCAGAGAGCCCAGCCTGAGAGTGGTCAGGTGACGAGGTAACAAAAGTCAGAGGAGAACCAAGGCCACCCCCGTCAATCCCCCGTCACGCACGCACACACACAAACACACACACACACACACTCACACAGGCTGAGCTCCCCCAGCGACATAACTAATATGGAGGTGTCTGGCTGTCTGGGGATGAGTAATGAAGACTAAAGGGGTCTCCTTAAGAGGCCAGGGGAGACCCCATGCCACCCACCTGGCCCCCACATTCTCCCCCCCCCCCCCTGTCCCGTCACAGTGACGTTAAACACACTTTCAATAGACTTATATGGGGGTTATGGTGCGTGTTGCACTCAGATGTGGTTACTATATCTGCACTTGTGTGTGTGTGTGTGTGTGTGTTTGATTGTGTGTGATTGTGTGTGATTGTGTGTGTGTGTGTGTGTGTGTGTGTGTGTGTGTGTGTGTGTGTGTGTGTGTGTGTGTGTGTGTGTGTGTGTGTGTGTGTGAATGTGTGTGTGTGTGATTAAGTGTGTGTGTGTGTGTGTGTGTGTGTGTGTATGTGTGTGTGTGGGTTGACGGATGGCTATGGAGGTGACCTCTCTTAAGAGCGGTCAGCGGTGCGGTCCTGCCTCTGACCCCTGCCCTCTTATCCACATTAATCACAGCCCCGCCGACCGGACCTTTTATCGGCCGGCCCGCGCTGAAAGCTACTGTCCATCCACCCCCCACACCCACCCCCTCTCTTTCTCTCTTTCTCTTTCTTCCTCCCTCCATCTCCATCCCTTCAGTCGTTCCATCCCTTCGCAGCCTCCTTTTCCCCTCCTGGCCATTGGCAAGCCACTCATCAGGTATCTGTCCATCACAACACATTCATCAGGAGTGGGATGGTGTGTGTGTGTGGGGGGGTCCTTATCAGTCTGAGGGGCCTTGAATATGGAAATGTGATCCCCTGCACCGATAAGGCCGAGCTGGTGTCTAACCCACCTTCTTCCATCTGATAGTGGCTCTGGAATGGCAACAGCCCGGAACATTCCCCCATTGTTTTCCAGGGGTGCTGATAGCAGCTATAGGCAGCCCCCACAAAGAAGTATAGTGTCTGTGTGTATGTGTCAGTCAATGCCTCACACACACACACATGTGAGTGACTTGGGAGTGTGTGTGTGTTTGTGTGTGTGTGTGTGTGTGTGTGTGTGTGTGTGTGTGTGTGTGTGTGTGTGTGTGTGTATGTGTGTGTGTGTGTATGTGTGTCTGTGTCTGCATATTCGTCTGTGTGTTGGGTGTGGGAGGTGTGTAGAGGGGGTGCTGGAGGTTCACGGTGAGTGCAGCAGAGTCACCTGGGCTTCCCAAGCCCCACCCCACCCCCCCTCCCCCATCTCCTCACTCCTCACCTGTTGTCTCAGAATGAGGGGTTAGCCATTTTTACCCCCCAGTCCTGCCCCCTCCTCCAGCCGACCCCGTGGCCTAGGCCTAGCATTCCGTAGCCCCCTGTGGTCAGTTCTCAAACACAAGGGGATCCTTTCTCACCCCCTCATAAGGCCTGCAGGGTTCACTGAGCCCCCTTCTCTCTCCTCTCCACTCCCCCTCTCTCATCCGTCTGAAGAAGAGCTAGAAAGAGCTAGAGAGAGAGAGAGAGAGAGAGAGAGAGAGAGAGAGAGAGAGAGAGAGAGAGAAAGAGGGGAAAAATAGGCCATGACCAATTAAGGTCTCCCTTTACCTGTGCTGCTTCTCTTCAAAGGCCTGGGCCGCCCTCCTGTTAATCTAAGCCAGCGCGCTTCATTACGGATTCCTCCAAAGTCCCACCCAGCTGTCAGACGGGAGGCCTGTCAAACCTGCAGTCATTAGCGAGCAAGTGCGCAACCCAGGTTAGCACAAAGCCTCAATCTGTTGTGTTTGTGTTTGTTTCGGCTTTTCCCACCCCAGCGCTCCAGGAATAAGTAATCGTACAAGTGTGTGTGTGTGGGTGGGCGTCTTTGGAGTGGCCAGAGAGAGAGAGAGAGAGAGAGAGAGAGAGAGAGACATGAGTGTTTTTCTCCTGGACATTTGAAGTGCTCAGGTGTGTTGACTTGTGACTCATAAAAGCACGGTATTGACTCGACTAGGAGGGTTCTGAGGCGAGGAGGAAGCCCTGGCATTAACCCCGCCGGCCGCATAAGGGAAAGCCCAGGAATGGAGCACGCCTTCTTATCTTATCAGCGGTGTTATTAGCCTGTGATCGGCGAGGCCATCAAAAAAGCGTTAAACAACAAAGAGGAAAAAAGAGCCGCAACACCCCCCCCTCCCCCCCCCCCCTTTCTCTCTCTTCAAGAACTCGGCCATAAAGTGGGTCACCTGTCAGGTAGCGGGGTGGTTTGAATGCGTATTCCTCCGTGCGGCGATAAGGAGCCAAGGCATGGCGTGGAGGCCCGGTGGTGGGCCAAGTTTGCACTGGAGGTGGCAACGCTGGTGCCACCACAGGGGGAGGAGCAGGAGGTTTGGAGCGCATTGGCTCCAAGGGCAACCGTAATGATTTGGTTATACCAGTCCATTGTCAGGGGTCAATTACATAATCAGGTTTGAGGTTTCCTAGCTCTCGTTTAGCTTAGCTGAAAATACCTGTTCCAGCAAGTTAGTCATAGCAATCAGGTCAGTTCCTCCAGGGCTGTTAGAAACCTGAGAAACTTTAATTAACTGTGGGTAAGCTGTGGGTTCCATGAAAGAGGACATGGAAACGTAGTATGTAGTAAACATATGTCGCAATTACCTACATTTAGATCTGAATACGTTTCTGCTATTAGTTTTAAATAATACCAGTATTGAAATTTTCACTCAATGCCTTAGATAATAAAAATCCCATCCCTTAAAAAGTAAAGGAATCCTTCCCCACAATAGGTGTTTTACAGAAGAGTGGAAGAGTTAAATGAGCCGTGTTCATATGGAGACTCCTCACTGTGGGCTTGAAACGGCTACATATGAATGACAGGTAGGGGGAGGCCTTTTGTTGAGATTACCTCTCTCTCTCTCTCTCTCTCTCTCTCTCTCTCTCTTTTTCTCTCTCTCTCTCTCTCTCTCTGTCTTTTTCTCTCTGTCTCTCCTATCAGTGCAGCAGTGGCTGAAAATAATAGAGGCCCAGGACATGGAAACTCCGGCGTAATAATAGCCAGTGACTGGGCATGGGTTTCAGACATGCCCTTCTGTCGCCAAACGCTGGGGGCTAAACTGATTTTAATTGCGGCTTCGAATAACTATGGGTACTGACAGTGAAGTGTTGCAACAGTGATGATTCCTCTGTATAGTCATATGGTTGTGTGTGTGTGTGTGTGTGTGTGAGTAAGTACCTCGGGCTCATTGAAAATGAATGTTGCAGGGTTCAAGTGCTTCTTTGGATCATAGAGCAGGCGGAAAAGAGACAAGCGGCACAGCAGTTTAAAAAGCGGAGGCGGTTTCATTATCTCATGTTCCGTTACCCACAACCCCCCACCATACTTGATACCCCACCAGCTACCCCTCACACGCGCGCACACACACACACACACACACACACACACACACACACACACACACACACACACACACACACACACACACACACACACACACACACACACACACACACACACACACGCACACAAACAAATGACAAGGGCTGGTGTCGGCAGATCTAGGCAAGCTTAGCTTAACATTTTTGGTGCTTTTCTCCATAATGTGAACGGGGGAAAAGTTTTCCTGGGAATATCAAAAAAAGGAAGTGAAGAAGAAAACAGGACAGCAGAAGCCCTTGTTAAGCAGCTTCCTGTCACAGACGGTGCCTTTGATTGGCAAGCTCGGCAGTGTGCAATCCCATATCAGGGTCTTTCACACATTCACTGGCTCCATATGTTACAGGCAGCCCCCCAGCTCCCCCCACCCCCACCCCCACCCCCACCCTTAGCACATGTGACTTTGCTCTGCCCTATACACAACTGCCTTGTGCTCAAATCTCCATTTAATCACCGCGGTCATGTTACCCCGCACTTAATAAACAGCAGATTAGTGTATTCTTTACTGTGCTCGACACGGAACTCGTCCCTATAGCCGTCCGTCCCATTTGGGCGGCTGGGCTGAGCCCGTTGGCATGGCGAGGCATGTTAAGCGGTCGGACGGAGCGGCGCGTCATCTGGTCTGCGTCGCGCCTGTGGCTCCGTTGGCCGTCCGGACTCGTTGTTTTGGAACTTCTTCCCTTGCTCCCGTGCCAAGGCCCAATCCCTCCCTCTGCTCCCTAGCGCTCGGGAAAGCAATCTCACCCCACTCTGCTGAACCCCCCCCCACCCCCCCGCACCCCTCCCTCCTCTGAACCCTTTTGTTTTGGAATTCGTCACTGTCAAATTTCAAAAAAAGTATTTTTATTTGTTCTTTACATGACAGCCAGCAGGGGGATAGTGTGTAGACCTGTGGTTGTGTGTGTGTGTGTGTGTGTGTGTGTGTGTGTGTGTGTGTGTGTGTGTGTGTGTGTATGTGTGTGGATGTGTGGGTGTGTTTGTGAGTGTGTGTGTGTGTGTGTGGTTGTGTGTGTGTGTGTGTGTGTGTGTGTGTGGGTGTGTGTGTGTGTGTGTATGTATGTGGATGTGTGGGTGTGTGTGTGTGTGTGTGTGTGTGTGTGTGTATTAAGGGGGGGGGGGTGTTGTTGTTGGACGGAGGTGAGGAAGAGATGAGTGCAGGGGAGGAGAGGAGGAGAAGAGAGGATAAGAAAAGAAGAGAGCAAATCTAAAGATTAGCTGGCGGGCGAAATTAGCACGCGCTGCTGGCGACACAATGGGGGGAAGAGATGTAATATTGAAAGGTTACTTGGGTTACTGCGCCGAGTCTGTCTGTCACCTCCGCGCCCTCCAGGGCCTCTAATCAGTTCGCCCTATAATTACGGGCCCCTGCACAAAAGGGGCCCGTTAAAGTTCCTGTAAAATAAACCTGGGCCCATTGAGGCAAAAGGAGAAGGCCCTTCTTTTAATTAGGCTCATCCATCTTAACCTTGTCTGCTGGAGGTGAAGTGAAGGTAGCCCGGGTCAAGCTCGGTGGAAAAAGGCACCGCTCGGACGGCCATTGTCCCCAGCAGCTAGCGCCGGGAACACAATGCGGATGCTAGCCAGCGTAGCCGCATTGTTGGCCATGAGCTGGCTCCTGGTAGGATTTGCTGCTGAATGGGGTGTTTTTTTACAGTGACAACAATACTCGAAATTCACAATGGGAACCCAACACTGCACGCATCACCGTCGTATGCGAAACATGTGTGATGACTGACTATAAAAAATTAAGTGTAACCTCAGAGCGCTTAACAGCTGTTGGCGTGACGTAAGAGCTGTCGTGTCTTTCTTTTTTCTCTCTTCTCCGGGCTTCTCTCGTGCCGCTCCCTGCTCTCCCTCCCACCAAACGGAGCAACATTACAGGCTTGTGAGAGCGACTTTTTTTTTTACAGAGTGTCCTCAAAGTGGTATCCATGGATTACATGTTTTACCACTAATCCACCGCATGTTTGATGCCGGGTGTGTGTGCACGTGTTCGTGTGTGTGTGTGTGTGTGTGTGTGTGTGTGTGTTGTGTGTGTGTGTGTGTGTGTGTGTGTTGTGTGTGTGTGTGTGTGTGTGTTGTGTGTGTGTGTGTGTGTGTGTGTGTGTATATGTGTGCGCGTGTGCACGTGCACATGTATGTCACCTGTACCTGGTTGAAGCAGAGCCACAGTCAGGTGCTGGCGGAGTGCTGTTGATACACTGTCTCTCCTGGGTGAGGTGCAGATGATCAAAAGTAGTGTTTTTTTTTTTGCCTCCACGTACCAACCCAAGGGGGGTGAGGGGGTTATATGGGGACCCCCGTAGGGAGGAGGGGGGCAGGTGAACCCCTCTGATCCTGTCTCCTCGGGGCTCCTATTGCTCTCTTCCCTCCTCTGTGTGTGTGTGTCAGTGTGTGTGTGTTTCAGCGTGTTTGTGAGTGTGTATGTGTATACTAAGATCAGTGTGTGTGTACGGTCCTGTTTGTCCATGTGTGACTGAATAAGTTTAAGGATATGCGATTCAGTATGTGTGTGTAAAGATGTGTGCACAAGTGTGAATGAGTACATCTGTGTGTGTGTGTGTGTGTGTGTGTGTGTGTGTGTGTGTGTGTGTGTGTGTGTGTATGTGTGTGTGTGTGTTACCTCCTTTTCATCCCCCCCCCACCCCCTGCCATCTCTAGCTCCTCTTTAGGTCCTGGATTCTACCTGAAGCTGACAGTGATGTGCCTTGTCACCATCACTGGATGTGCTGCTCCCAGAAATGAAAGAGAGAGAGAGAGAGAGAGAGAGATGGATAGAGGCAGAGAGGGAAAGAGGGAGGGAAGGCACACACATGAACCTGGGCTCCCTTTTTCCTTTCTCTGCATTCCTCTTTTCATCCCCCCCTCTCTGTGTCTCTCTCACGCCTGCTTTACCTGCTCTGCCATCACGCCACTCTGGTGACCTGCGGTGGCTGGTGTGTAGTGTGTTCTAGTGTGTTCTAGTGTGCTCTTTCATGTCTGGTGATGTGGCACGCTCCTATATTATTCATAGCCAATGCGAGAGGAACCGGGCATCGGCAAGCAGAAATAATAAGACTCTGTAAAGGGGAGAAGGTAATGATTCTACTGGCACACACACACACACACACACACACACACACACACACACACACAGATACACACTTGTGCATATGGATATGTTTACACTGGCATGTTCCTTTACAAATCCTCTCTTTTCGTTAGTTCTTGTGGTGCTCACTGCCATAACAGGTTGTTTGTATAAACAGACAACCACGGCATGACTTCCACACTGTGGGATATGTTGGGTAGATCTGTTGTCTGGATGCACCACCCCCCCCCCCCCCCCCCCCCCCCCAAAAAAAAAGGGAAAAAAAAGATGACATGGCTTGCCTTTAAGTTTGTTGTAGCAGAACAGGAGTTCTTTTTCCGGGTGGCATAGGTGAGTGATGGCAAGCAGGTCTGTTTTTGTATCCTGTGTTTTTTCCCCCCCTCCTACGGAGCAAGAGGGACAAAGGCAGAAAAAAGAAAGTGGGAGCAAGACGGAGAGGGAGAGATGGAGGGAGGAAGG
This sequence comes from Alosa sapidissima, assembly GCF_018492685.1. Lineage (NCBI taxonomy): Eukaryota > Metazoa > Chordata > Actinopteri > Clupeiformes > Clupeidae > Alosa > Alosa sapidissima. The sequence continues at coordinate 7,586,267 of NC_055970.1, forward strand.
GAGGGAGAGGTAGAGGGAGAGTGTGACTGAGGTAGACAGAATAGTACCTGGGGCACTTTAACACAGTCTGTGCTGATACTCCCTACAGCATAGTTGTTTTAACACACTTGCTATGATACCCTGCCAGTGATACACTTTAGCAGTATCTGCTACACCTGTGATGCACAGGAGCAGCCACAAGGTTGTGTCCACAGTCACACAGACCAGGAAGTGTCTTTGCTCTCTGCATAACACAACATGTGTCCTCACCACAACTGTTGCACTTCTTTAGATCCACGAAACAGATGCAAATATGAACAGATAAATAAAAAAGATGCAACATTAAGTGAATTGGTACACAATATAAAAGATAACCAATACCATTAAATATAGCAATACAAACAACAAACAATTTACCAATTGAGAGAGAGCACACTCATGATGAAATACAGGCTGCATTGTTATGATTGAGCCACAAATTGATTTGTGCAGTCTGCTAGGATGGTGCTATATAAACAAAGATTTATCATTATTGCTTATTGAATATATGCAGCGAGTCCTTTAGAGTCTAATATTTTCAGAATATAAACAAATCCTGATTTTGTGTTTCCAATGACACTTAAATTGATCTGCAAAGCCAGGTACAAGCAGTTAAATGCTGCTGTTTTATTAAATCTTTTCGCACATGGTGTTCCTCTCTTCTAATAAAACCACTCAACCGAACGTAACTGTTGTATACAGTTTTCAGTCGATTGCCATTTGATTGATTGCCACTGTGTCATGTCAAAGCCACCAGACTAAGCCGTACAAATCACATACACACACTTACACACACACACCCCATGTTAGTTTCGAGGCTAAATATGCATGGTTTCCCTGGTAAGTGGGAGTGATCAGCGATCATCTGTGTGTCCGGAGGAGTCGTAATGGAGTGGGAGGGGAGGGGTTTTAACCTCCCAGCATTCTCGGCTGCTCTCTGGATGCTGCGAGGTTAAAACCCGGGCCCCGCGGGGATTGGGGAAGTGAAGGGAAGGGAAGGGGGTGGTGAACAGCTGACAGTGTCCGCCTGCGAGAGGGGCACCGCCAGGGATGGGAGGATGTGTCCCTGCTGGGGAGAGAGAGAGAGAGAGAGAGAGAGAGAGAGAGTGAATGAGTGTGTGTATGTGTGGAGAAGCGAGGAAAGAAAGAAAGAGTGGCTATGTGTTTGTGTACATGTTTGTTAGAGATAAGGACAAGGAGAAGTGTGCATATGTGTGTTTTTGCATGTCTTGGTGTATTTCCATACATGTGCCTGTGTACACATGTGTTCGTGGGTTTGTGTCTGTATGTGTGTGTGTGTGTGTGTAGGGGCAGATAGAGGGTGGGGGTGGGTGGGTAGGCTGCATGTGGTTAACCACCTGGCCCCCAATGCTTGACCCAGTGGAGCGAGAGGCGGCCGCCCAGCCTGGACAGGCATTAGCTCATCAATGGAGGACCATCACAGTCACTTAACACAGGGGGCTATTGATCGGACTCGGCGCAGAGAGGACCACTGGTGTGTGTCCATTTCCCATCGATTCTTTCAAGTCTATTCTTATTGAGCCATTCTCCCCTGTCTGCCTGCCTGGCGGATCAGGCCTAGGCAGGCCCCCACCGGGGAATGCTTTAAACACTCATTTGAAATTATAATCTCCCTGAGTAAATGTCATAATTGCCCCCAAGGCCTTACATAGATTGGTCAGCGAGCAGTGGTCCTGCCAGGTCGGCGAGTATTAGTCAATACTGACCTCTGATGTGTTCACTCTGAGTGTGTGTGTGTGTGTGTGTGTGTGTGTGTGCTGGCTGAAGCAAAATGGAAGAGTGCCCTCGTTGACAGCTGCTAACCATCAGACGATGAAGGAGGAGGAGGAGTAGGAGGAGGAAGAGAAAGATGGAGGGAGGAGATAATAGAGAGATATCAAACCGATGACACCCAACCTTTGGTGCTCATATCAACCCTTTAGAGGGAGAAAGCAGCCTCTGGTATCAACCGTTTAGGAGGAGAAAGCGGCCTCTGGTATCAACCGTTTAGGAGGAGAAAGCGGCCTCTGGTATCAACCGTTTAGGAGGAGAAAGCGGCCTCTGGTATCAACCGTTTAGGAGGAGAAAGCGGCCTCTGGTGTTGTTTTTTAGTGACCAAGACTGAGTCAGACCGCAGGACCATGCCTCCCGGGCTCAGTCAGTGTATATTTAAAGTGACAGACCAATGGTGGCAAAGGAGAGTGAGGCCTGAGATTAGGATTGGCATATTGGTATTGATCCGCTGGTTCTGCGTCTTTCTCACTGTTCATCATTATTGGCTGGGTGTGGGCCTGCAGATGAGAGTGCTTTGTGATCTTTAACAGCCGTGACGCTGGTTATCATTATCATTATTAACAGCACAGAGGCATTTTTACGACACTCATTATGATGATTATTTCAACAGCTGCTGTGAATGGAACAATAGAAAGGGGTTTTTTTTACTTGTGTATTTGCTTTCTCGATTTTGTCTTCTTGTCCAATTGGCCGTGCTTACAATGTGCAGTCCTGAAATGGATTAACATAGTCATCCTATTCATTTTTTGTCTTTGTTCTGAGATTACAAAATGATCTCATCCGGAGATCATTTTTTTTTTCGATACGTCATGCGTAATAAATAGGACAACCAAGTGTTTGCTTTCTGCGTGATGTGCTGAAACTCACAAGGACATTCTTGTCAGTGCGGCGCGGCATCATTTGTGTGAGGTGTGTGAGGTGGGGTCCTGCTTGCCTGTTTGCTCCTCTGCTCCTGCACATTTCCTCCCTGTGTGACACAAGTAGCGCGGCCCTGCTGATCACTGGCGGCCTGGCCATCCGTGTGTGGTTGGTATTACACACTGGAAACAAGCACATAGATGTTAGATAATAGACTGTGGTCCTATAACCATTAGTCTTGCCCAGAGGGCAGTCTCCCTCCCTCTTTCTTGCTCACACACTCTCTCTCACTCTCTCTCTCTCTCTCTCTCTCTCTTTCTATTTCTCTCTATCTCTCTCTCTCTTTTTCTCTCTCTCTCTGACTCTCACTCACTCTCTCACTCTCTCTCTCCTTTTCCCCCTCCCTTTCTCTTTCGCTCTCTGACAGTCTCAGCTTGAGTGTCAAGCATTGTCATTGGTCGAGGCCGTAGAGGGTAGGGCGTGTGACAGAGGGTTGGGGGTGGGGAGGGGTTAACAAAACAACCCCTCCCCAAACAACCCCCCCCCCCCCCCCGTCCCTCCCCCCTCCTCCAGGTCCCCTCTCGAAAAGCTCACGCCGGGCTGCCAAACTCCTCAGCTGTCCCGCTAAAGCAGGGTGAAATAAGAGCAGGCCTCAAAAGCCCTTTGATCTTTTAGTGGCGGGGTCAGGGCTGAAATGGCGCGTAAATGAGGGAGGAATGAGCGCTCATTTTGTCAACCTGTTCTGTTATTGCGGGGGCCAGACGTGGGCCTTCTGGGGGAGGTTCAAGTGGCCAGGCCAGGCCAGGCGGAGCGGAGATAGCTTGTTTGGGTGTCCCAACAGGCTGCTCACCTGTGTGTATAAGACCTTCCCTGTCCTCCTCAGCAGCTGCAAGAGCTATAGGAATGAGAATGAGAGTACAGAGCTGCTATTTGGCTACTGTGTGTGTGTGTGTGTGTGTGTGTGTGTGTGTATATATATATACACACAAATACACACACACATACCACACACAGAGATATAATTACATATAATTACTAATACTCACACACCCACACACACCTACATACACACACACACACACATATATATATATATATACACACATAATATATATACATAATATATATACATACACAATATAGTATTAGTAATTATATGTAATTATATCTCTGTGTGTGGTATGTTTGTGTGTATTTGTGTATATATATATATATGTGTGTGTATGTGTATGTGGGTGTGTGTGTGTGTGTGAGTATTAGTAATTATATGTAATTATATCTCTGTGTGTGGTATGTGTGTGTGTATTTGTGTGTGCATAAGTGTTTGTCTGCGTGTGTGTCTCTTCATGTAGATAGGCTGTATGTGCGAATGTGTGTGAGCATCATGGTGGGCTCCCCTTCAGAAAACAAGCGACCGAGGCATTTGCACATGAAGGCAGTGCACTGCACGTTGTTCTGATACACTGCAACGAGTCGTCAAAACAGGGTGAAGAAAGGCGAAATCGCTCTCTTGAAGCTCCATTTTTTTTCTTTGCTACTTTCATATCTGGGAGTAGGATGAGGTGGAGAGAAAGAAAGAGAGAGAGAGAGAGAGAAAGCGAGCAAGAGAAAGACAAAACTGCATCGGAGCGCATAAAGGTAACAAAACATGATCATTACGGGGTGCATTTGTACAAAATCGCGGTACAGAACATCTCCTTCCGAGGGCTGACATCACCCACGCAGTGCTGCGACTACACACAGAAACCCTGCAGCTGACAAAGGCGACGGAGGAAAAGAGTGCGCCGCTCCCATCACTCACAACACACACACACACACACACACACACACACACACACACACACACACACACACACACATGCATGCCGCTCCACGCTTTGCCGTAGTTCAATATTGTGCCCCATTTTGATTCGAACCTGACAGGTTTTCTGAAGCTGCCTATTCCAAATCACAGAGAGGGAAATGAGAGCGCTCAACGCACTAGACGTGAGCTTGCACAGAGAGAGAGAGAGAGAGAGAGAGAGAGAGAGAGAGAGAGAGAGAGAGAGAGAGAGAGAGAGAGAGAGAGAGAGACAGAAAGAAAAAGAGAGGAATACACAAAACATGGAGCGAAAACAAATACATAAATAAATAAATCAACAATGGGGCATGCCAGGGAAGAGCTGAGTGTGGTGCAGATTGGGAGAGGAAGATTTTAAAATGCAGTTCAATGAATAATTAAAAGTTCTGAGACAGATTTCTCTCCCCCCTGTATCCCACCCCCCCTCTCTCTCTCCTCCGCTGTTCACCATACGTTTTTCAAGCAATGCAAGGGAGGTTAGAACTAGAAAAACTTCTGTTTTATTAATGCCCTGCTGTAGCCTACATCTGGCTCTGGCGCAAATGAGGCTGCGATAAAAAAAAAAAACAACAACAAAAAAACAAACAAACAAACAACAAAAAGCAGCAAAGAACACAAATAAGACTGTGTACATTCGCTGTTGTCCTCTCTCCTGCCGTTTGTTAGGGAGTCCTATTTACAGATGTTCCAGTGCATGTGCCAGACCCGACTTACAGAGACTTGTGAAATTCTAACAGTGGCTCTTCTAAGCAAACAAGGTGGATTTTATAAGTGAGCCTCTCCACCTATTAAATGCAGTAGTAAGTCTTGGCCGCACTAATTATAGCTGCTTGGTGGTGGTGTTGGGAAGCCTTTTTTATTTTCCTCTTCGTTCTTCTTCTTCTTCTTCTTCTTCTTCTCCTTTTCTCTCTGTTTGTTCTGGTTCCTCTCACTCACAGCAGTCTGATCGGTGTTGGTCCATCTGGTCTTGTGTTTTCCTGGCTCGCATTCCTTGAAATACAAACACGGGAGAGATTAGCATATCAGCGGCGACCGTGGCCCTCCTCTTTGATCAAGCGACACCCGCCACGTCTGTCCACTGAGTCATGCCTGGACAGAAGTGGGCTGGCCGACACAGGTAGAGGGGTGCAGAGAGAGACAGGGAGAGAGAGAGAGAGGGAGAGAGTGGCCGCCTGAGTTAGCAGTGCTCCCCCTGGTGCTATTGGTCCACTCTTCACTTCTCTCTGAGGCTGGACCTCACCCAACCCTCCCCCCCAAACATTCAGTCAGTGACCTACTAATTAAATAACAACCGTATGACAGTGTTGGTGAAAACATTAACAGTAGCTTATTAAGGGGTCTAGTACGACATAGTTTAATGCGTAAAAAACATTCCGTTCCGAAAAGAAAACGAAAAAAAAAACAGTCAAAGTATTGCGCACAATGTAAAGGACAAATCGTTTGGACCACCTAGCCACTGCCACCATGTTAGAAGAAAAAGGAAATCCCCTATCAGTTAAATGCCAGAGACTTCCTTTATCAGAGATGTTTTTATCAATGGGGAAGATCCAACACTTCAAGCTCCTTCCTGTCCGTGTTCTGGACTTCCTTAGTCTTCCTGACTCCCCTATCTGTGTCCTATCATCAGAACAAGAGGAAAGGTCACTGGCCTGCAGCCTTAAAGGAATGCATCTGAACACCACAACAAAAAATGCCACACACGCACACACACGTCACACACACACACACACACACACACACACACACACACACACACACACACACACACACACAGACACACAGACAGGCAGGCAGTGCTGGAATGTCGTTTGATGGACCAATGCCATCTTGCTGCACTAACTTTCTCCCTTTCCCTCCGCCTTCATCCCAGTGCGAGCCTGTGAGTCTCTCCCTCCTGGGCTTGTCTCCCGGAGCCTTGAGTGGCGTGGACCCTGGCAGGAGAGGGCCACCGCGTCCGTGGAGCGCTGGGCGAACTCGCCGCGGATGCAGCTGTGAAGAGTTGTTTCCGGGAGGCCGGTCGGCGCTGATGAATATTCAACTGGCTCCTGTCCATCACGGCTTCTTTTCCCCCCGCAGGCTCGACCACTACAGAGACAACGACGACAACAACAACAGCAGCAGCAGCGGCGGCGACAGCAGCAGATACTCAGATACCGAACCGCAGACGCCAAAGGGCCCCTGGGGGCCAGGGCAGAAGAGCGTCTGCTCAGTGTCACCCGTCCTCAGCCATTGTGCTCCAACAGTGGGAACAGATTAAGCCAGCGCCATTCAACAAGTTATGGAATCCGCAGGACAAACGAGGATTTCCCCAATGAAGTTCCCAGCACCCGGGCCTGCCCCCTAGGCCTATCCGTATCCCCCCCCCCCAACACTCCCCTTTCTTAATCACGAACAGACTAGTGCACATTACAGTGTGTGCCCCTGTTAATACCTCTTCAAATAATAAGTATTTAGTTTGGATTTACGCAAGGCTGTTAAAGCTGTAAAACTCTTCAAAGTGTGGTGTAACCTTTCATTAGGGATGCTGTCAGTCCTATCTGCTCTTCATTAAATTTAATCACTCTGTGTTTTACCTGTTGCCTTTATTGTAACAGAGGTCATAAAAATAGCCTTGTAAAAATTGCTCCCGACTCATGGATTATCTTGTTAACGCGAGCAAACAAACGGGGGCCTGTTTTCCCTCCATGCTGGTGTCTGAGGTCGAGCAACAGAAAGCCCAGGAGATGATTCGCTTCATGTGTGACTTGAAAGCCAATGTTTACTTTCCCTTTCCCCAGCATTTGTGGTAAATTAAGCAAGATACACAATGCAAGTTTGTTCTCATGTGTTGGACAAACTCACTTTTGTTTTTACTGTTTAGGTCAAGTTTCAAAAATCCAGCTTCACACATGTGTATTCGTAAAGTTGGGATAAGAGAATTAGTAAATGACGACAAAGTATTAGCACCCTGAAACTACTACAAGGAGTGAAGCAAGGTGGGATGGAAGTAACAGCAAAGGAAAAAAATAAACTTGTGACACTGACCACAGCCCTTCACACTGACAGAAGGGGGTGAGGTATTTGACCTTTCGCAACCCTTGACCCCTGTATGATTGAAGTTCCTGCCTTGTCCTGCTCGGCTGCCCCGTCTAAGATGACGTTGACGAATCCTTCAGGTTCTCTCGTTGCATGACGCTGGAGAGGTGGGCCCGGCGTCTTTGTTGGCCCGGTGTGCTGCTAATCTCTTGACAGAGCCAGGTGCCCCAGGGTCTGCAGGACATAAGGGGATAGAGAGAGAGAGAGACAGAGAGAGAGAGAGAGAGAGAGAGAGAGGATGAGAGAGAGGATGAGAAGGCAGGTAGTGAACTTGAGCCGCCCACAAGGTGTTTTCACTGAGAGAGATGGAGACTGGGAAAAAGAGAGACAGATAGAGAGAAAGGGAGAGAGAGAGAGAGAGAGAGAGAGAGAGAGAGAGAGAGAGAGAGAGAGAGAGAGAGAGAGAGAGAGAGAGAGAAGGGATTTTCCCTCAGCCATTCATTATCTCTCTCCTTCTGTTTGGAGCAAAACAAATGCCTTTGGCAGAGGCATCAGTTTAACTCCATTATGAGGATGTCAGAGGCCATGTAATCATCTGTGCCTGGCGCTCTGGTCCCTAAGCACCTTCACACTCGTTTCTTGTCTTATTTTCTCTTTCTTTTCTTTCTTTGTCGTTTGTGAAACATTATACTTCCAAAAGAGCTGATGTGGGTCTGCATATGCACATGTATTTGTGTACTAGTGATTGGAGTGTTGTAAACATCTCTAGAGTTGTGAGACAAGATTTCACAATTTACCACTTTATGACGTTTGTTTTTGCAAGCAACTGGTCGGTATCTCATTCAAATTCATTTTTGATTGTATATGTTTGATTATACATACAATCATTTTTTATTGTATCAGATATGGATACAGCTACCATTCCCACTAGCCACCCAAACTATGTACAGTGTAGTTAGTTAAAATGAAAGATTTCACAATATTACCATCACAGCTAGCATGTTGGCAGGTTTTTATCAGTGCTGGTGGTGTTTGTAGGGTTTTGCGTGCGTTATTTAGGGAGTTGAGTCATTGCAGCTTTATGCAGTTTTGGCTAATTTGGCCCTTCAGTAAGGTGGTTGCTCTAAGACTATGCATCATTCCTCTGGCTTGGTCACTGCTTTACTGTGTGTGTGTGTGTGTGTGTGTGTGTGTGTGTTTGTGTGTGTGTGTGCCTGTAATGGTATGCCTGTATGGCATTCTCATGGTCATTTAAGCTCACATGTAAACTTTACTGTTGCACTGATGCTTGGATTAATGTAATAGCCTGTCTAGTCTTTCACCTCATACACCCCCTTGGCAACACACACACACAAACACACACACACACACACACACCTCAAGGTCAAATGTCTTTTCTCTCTTCAGCATTCTCAAATGTTCTCTGTCGCTCAGCGAGCGGCCCTTGCTAATCCGTAGCCAGACCGGCCCCCAGGTTCCGTTCCTCCTGGTCCATCTGAAACCAGACGCCCATGCCTCAGTTCTCAAACCCCTGGACCCAGATGGGTCGGCAGATAACACTGCGCCGGGCCGCGCTTCAGTCGGAGGGTTTTAAAAGCAAAGGAATTCCAGCGATACATCATCACAAAGCCATTAGCCCGAGACCCAGCCCCAGTCCCAGTCCATCAAGCGTCCGCGCTAGCCAGCATGACCACTCCGTCCCAGGGCCTCACCCTCAGATCCACCCCTCTGACCAGCTGCGTTACTCGCATCGAGATGTGAGATGGCCGCCGCCGAAACAGAGTGGCACTGTTCCACTGCGGGGGAAGAAGTGAAAGGCGTTTTTGGCCCCATAAGAAAGCAGGAGCGGTCGGGGAGAAAATGGCGGAGGTGGTGGCGGTGGTGGTGCAGACACGGAGTCCCCCAGACATGGCCAGATGGTGATGGATTTCTCCGAGCGAACCGCTGGCTATCGCCGCTTCATCTGTCACTGCATCACTCCACTTTGCAATGAAGCAGAGCCCCGAACAGCCTCTTAATAATCACCGCTGGTGATTGATGGGGGGATAGAGCAGTGGTGGGAGGGAGAGGGAGAGAGTGAGGGAGTAGAGAAGGAGGAGAGGTTTACAAAAAAAAAACACAAAAAGAAACATATACAGTAAATGGTGTCTGTTTTTTGTAAACTCAGTTACACTGACATGGCAAATTCAATTCTAAAGTTTCAATGAAAGTGAAATGAGAAGAGACGGGGTCCACCTGTGGGAAAGGACTCCGCAAATTAATCATAAACATTCATTGTCACCCATACAAACACCTACCAGATAGCCTCCATGTTCGCTTGTCAATATGAATGAATAATTCCTTGCTAAGCCCAGGATTGAATGATGTTACAGTGTCTGATTGGGTGGACTCGTGAAGGGGACAGCCTCTGGCTCTGTTCTGTATGTGACCTTACTGAACTGTTTGTACTGGCAGTGTGTGTAACCTTACTGAGCTGTTTGTACTAGTTTGTACTGGCAGTGTGTGTAACCATACTGAGCTGTTTGTACTAGTTTGTATTGGCAGTGTGTGTAACCTTACTGAGCTGTTTGTACCAGTTTGTACTGGCAGTGTGTGTAACCTTACAGAGCTGTTTGTACCAGTTTGTACTGGCTCTGTGCTGACGCTCAGAAGCTGCCGACCTCCCATCGCCTCCAGGCCACGGACCTCGTGGAGCCCGAAATTGAACGGTGGCGGCCACTCTCTTTTGTCCAAGGATGGTGTTTGTGTCGGCCAGCCCTGTTGGTGTTTATGAATCCGCCGAAGCCAGTGGTTGTGTCGCCCAGCTGTAAAGTCGCGTTTGGCCTCGGGGCCTTCTTAATTATCGCCTCATTTAGGGGCCCTTTGTCTCGGTGACAGCATTGTCTGCCTTTAAAAACGCAGCTCTTGCCCCATGTGTCTTTGGCAACAGCGCGTACCCAGTAAAAAAACACAACGTCTGCCCAACCCTCAATTAAGCCAGCTTCCAGAGGGACTCTCACTAACCATGATTGTGATACAATTAAACTAAAGACATAGCATTTCCAAATACTTAGCTGACAGTTCGCATTTGCTGCACGTTTGTCGCCTCAGTCATAGACAGAAAGTGGTGCTCCTCTGGGGGAAGTGAGGCTGTGTGTGTTTGTGTGTGTGGGGGGTGGAGGTTGTTGATGTGTTGGGAGAGTGTGTGGTGGTTAATATGCAGTGACTGCTCACTCTCTCAATGCTGTGGCAACACCATGACAGAGTTTATTCGTTTACTGGAAAACTAGGGAGAATCATCAACACAATATGTGTGACTGTGTCAAACATTTGTTGTGACACCAGCCCCCTTAAAAACCACTACAAATAAAGGATTACAGTCCAGCTGCCTCAGCCTTCCTTTCCTTCTCATGTCACAGCGGACACGTTGACCTCTCCCGTTTATAACCATGTGTTAGGGCCCGTCCAGTTTCCTATCCCATCGGTGGCGCTGCGTATGGAATGCATCAGAATGCCCGTGTTGTTCTTCCCCGCTCGTCGGTGCGCTTGTAATGGAACACTCCTGAGGACGAGGTCGGGGTTGCATCACGCACATGAGAGCCGCCCGCTGCCTCGCCTGTGCCACATTTGTTCCGTATTATATGATCTGTGCACGCACTGTAATGGTATCTATTTATATCAGGACTTTAATTGTTCCGCTTCCTGGCTTTGATCTGTGATCAGTCAGTTTGTACCTGAAGCCAGAGGTAGGCCGGCACATGTACTCTTTGTCTGTTCTCTCTCTCTCTCTCTCTCTCTCTCTCTCTCTCTCTCTCTCTCTCTCTCTTTGTCTTTTTGTCTCTCTCTCTATCTTTCTGTCTTACTTGTCTTGTCTTTGTTTCTTGTCTGTTCTCCATTGTTCTCTGACTAACAAAAGGCAATGTACAGAGCAGAGTGTCTGAGAAACAGGACAGACACCAGACAACATGAAGGATACTGATGCTTTTTTACACCGTAAAGCCTGATCCCTGACCCTTAGTAATGCGATCCAGACCTTGGGGGGAAAGTCTGACTTTGAGAGCGTTTTACCAACACATATTTCCTCAGAATGATTTCCAATAGTTTTTGGGGAAGCGAGGAGTGGGTGGACAGAATTGTACAAAGTGATTTTTAATGGATGTTGCCTCAGTGCATAAATAGACAAATAATACATTGGCTGGTCTTGCAATGATCACTCATCCCTTAACAATTGTGGTTTGTTTGGTAATATCTGACTGCGAAAGGAGTCCGAAGTTCCCCCATATTGGGAAAACAAGGAAAAGAAACTGAAAGATAGCTCTCGTTTTCTGCTTCCTTTCAATTTTCACTTTTGCAGTCGAATGTATGTAACTGGAATGTCAGGCATGAATTTCTAATAGTCTGGAATGCTTCCATTATTAAAAAGAATGTCATGTTGGCACATTGTGCCTCTCTAGGATAGGGAGGTAGTAGGATATTGTCATGTTTTATGTAGTGAAAGTATGAAAATTATGTATGAAAGATAACCAGACGTGATGTAATTTATTTAATCAAGAGAAGGAATTTTTTCTCTCAACCTCATTTTTTAGGCATTATCACCAAGAATTACAAGGCATTTGGGGAATTCTGTGTCATACTGTGGGAGAACTCCACCAATACTGTTTAATCTAATGTCAGCATGTACCAAATCTTGCAGTATTTAAAAATTCACACATTCATATTGATTAGTCACTGCAACAAACTCCACAAATATGTCCCTATAATCAGTCAAACTTTGTCTGACAAACTAATCTCTGGCAGATTTTTTTATGACATTAGGGTCATACGCAGACTTGGATTACACAAAATGATGTTGTGAGGGAGAGCACCTAACGGTAGGATAATCTTAATATCAAACTAAAATGGCAGAGAGAAATGAGTTTCTGATGCTTCAGTGTCTCAGCCCATTTGAGGACATGCAGACACTGCAGAGGAAAGGAGGGAGGGAGGGAGGGAGGGAGGAAAGGAGGAGGAAAAAAAGAAAAGTTGCGTGTTTCCTTCACAGCATGTTTTCATTTACCGAGCGGGAAGCGCAGCCAATGGGAAAATCAATAGCACAGATAAGCATACCCGATGCCACAAGCATGAGTGTGTATCCTCTGGTGAGGCGCTGTCCCTCTCGGCAAGCAGGCTTCGGAGCCAGACACGGATTCGCACACAGAGACGTTTGGGCCCTGGTGTTCTGTGGTCGCTCACAAAGATTTTTTTTGACCATGAAGCCCAGCAACTGTCCCTGGTTGGGTCGCCCCTCTCTACGAAATACGAAATACGGTTATCACTATCGTCTTATAAATTCTATTTCTGTTTGACCAGTGTATAGCGTGTGTGTCTGTGTGTTTTTAGTATGAAGCTGAATATGATTAATATGAATTAATCAATTCAGGACGTAGCAGTAATTCTCTTCGAGCAAACATTATGTCACCATGTTCCACAGAATTGGTCTTGAGAGGCCTACAGTCTCAGTAATATTATGACAAACTCGACAGCGGCTAGAGGCCTTCTTCTGCTCAATACTGAGTGAGAGGGACAAAGATGACCAAAAGAATGAGGGGTTTGTTCCAACACACACACACACACACACACACACACACACACACACACACACACACAGACACAGACACTCACACACACACACACACACACGCACACACACACACACACACACACACACTACCAAAACACACACACATACACACATCAAAATACACACACACACACACACACACCTCTACCAAAACACACACACTCACACACCTCCACTCACACACCTCCAGGAGACTCTTTTGGGGTCTCCACACAATATGTTGAGCATTACACGGACCCAGGTGATTCCTGGTTGTCTCCCCTCTCAGAACATGATCCCCTCGATTCCCCCGGCCAGCGTCTCGTTAAAGCGCCCCGCTCCAAGTGTGGATTAAGTTTAAAAGTAATAAAAGAAGTGGACCTGCTGGCTAGGTGAAAAACTGGCGATCGGGTTCCGCGGCATAGCGCATTCTTTTCATGTGCAGGCGGTGTTCAACGAAGCGTTTAATTCAACAAATCCACGGTTGTGATCCACCAGAAACAGAGCTTGGGTTAGTTCAATTTGTACCAAACGATCCCCACATGATCAAAGCCCAGAGTGCTCTCCCCAACATGCTGCTTAAATTAGACTAACACCAAAGTCTTTGGCTCTGGGACAGTATTTGGAATGTCTAACCAGGGGAGGAATTTTTTCGCACATATGGTTCCAATAGGGCTTGGATGCCAGCTTCACATCTTTAATGGGCTGACAGGGAACTTTGGCGCTAACTCTCCGACTCCCCTGAAAAAGTTCTCGTGCTGTCACCCGCAAAGCAGTGCTGATGGTTTTTCTTTTTTTCACTTCTTCCGACCTCCCCCTCATCCACAGCTTCCCCTCCCCTTGTTAAGCGGTGAGGGAGTGGGGTTGTATGGCTATGTGTGTGTGTGGTGTGTGTGCGTGTGTGCGTGTGTGCGTGTGTGTGTGCGCCACTACTGCCACTGCACACGCCACCGAGGCAAACCCCCAGTGTGAAAGTGTCTCCTCGGTTCTTCCATGTCAGAATGCACTAGAGCCTGCCCGCCTGTTACTCTCTAACTAACTAAAGTTCCTGAATTAGTGCCTTGTCTCTCTCTCTCTCTCTCTCTCTCTCTCTCTCTCTCTTCTCTCTCTCTCTCTCTCTCTCTCTCTCTCTCTCTCTCTCTCTTTCTGTGGTCACAGCTGTGGCTTTGCTGTAGACTCATAGTTTTGTTTTTGTCTCCCTGTGCCTGTCATGCTTTAACTGGTCTGATAAGTGTTTCTCAGAGGGAATGTGTGTATAGATATGGCTCTATGTATGCAGAATATGTAAACTCATCTGCACTGAATAACATATGTGCTTGTAGTTCGAATGCAGTGGTATTTAAATATGTGGGTACTGATGTCTATGCGTAATGTGTGGGCTGTCGGGCACATGGTATGTGTGCAAATATATGCTTTTGTGTGTGTTATTTCTATTTTACCGGCCACTGTATATGTATATATGCGTACATACATTTGTATGTCTGGGTGTTTGTGGGAAGGTGATTGATTGATCAGTCTGCCTGGCCTACTGAGTCTACATCTGCCGGGCATGTGCAGTTGTACAAACACGCCACCCCGAAATGGGCACAAGTCTCCCGTACGTGCTGAAAGAGCTGAATGTCTAAGTGTGGCACAGTCAAAGTTCCACTGATCCCAACCAACAACCGGAGACTTCTTTATTTATAATCAGCTTCTGGCCTCCAGCTGAATTAGATAGAAAAAAAGAGAAATAAAATGAGATAGAATAGTACCTGATAGCTGTTTTTCTTTTTTACTATAAAGAAGGTCCCACAGCCGTTGCAAATATATATTATATTACACACACACACACTCAGAGACACAATCCCACATTTCAGAATCCTTCAGATTTCACAGCTGAGTTGACTTTGGAATCTCCAGAGAGAGGAAAATGTGACATTTTTGCTCTGTGTTTGCACTTTTGTCACAACAGGCATAAAATCAGAAAAGTAGAAACAGCAGGGGTTCTCACTGGGAGGATTCTCAGCCTCTCAGCTCTATTTCTGATATGCTGCAATTAGTTTGCTCCCAGTAGAGATGACTGCTGTGACTGTAGCGTGTGTGTGTGTGTGTGTGTGTGTGTGTGTGTGTGTGTGTGTGTTTGTGCATGTGTGTGACGGGTGTGTGTGTGTGTTTGTGCATGTGTGTGGCGGGTGTGTGTGTGTGTGTGTGTGTGTGTGGCGTGTGTGTGTGCATGTGTGTGTTTGTGCACGAGCGTGTGTGTGTCTGGCGTGTGGGCGCACGTGTGTGTGTGTGTGTGTGTGGGAGTACATTTGTGAGGATGTGCGGATGTGTTTGCGCACTGAGGCCTGCATATTTTTGCATGCGTGCGTACACTTATGTGTGTCGAATTTAAACATTTATTTCACATTCCTTCCCTATTTTCCTCCCGTAGGCTTCTCACAGGTATGATTTGTGTCCCATTTTTTTCCACTCATCTCTCGCGCCTCCTGAATTTTCCATATCTAATCACAGGCTTCCCCTCCCAGTGACTGCACTTGCAGCCTCTGATTTGAGTTGGACAGGTCCTACGCAACGTTTCCACTCCTTTTGTCTCACTGTCCATTGGGGATAGATAGATAGATAGAAACGTTATTGATCCCCAAGGGGAAATTCAAGGTCTCAGTAGAATACAGACATCACACACAACATGCACTTACAGCAGAAAAAGTAATATAGGTATATAAATATAAAAAACTCCACTGCACAATAGAGACACTAGAAGATATGTACGTATAAAATAATAAAATACTAAATACTAAATATACTAAATAAACTAAATAAAATATCCACATAGTGTGCTTAAGGACGATCAAGCATGAGGCGCTTGCAGTGACAGGGCAGGGACTGAGCAGGGCATGGTTGACCATGTATATAGCCTCACTCTCATCTGATTTTGTGGGATACATCATTTATTTAAGGAAAATAAATCTAATTTATTTTTCGCAGTAAGCATAAATCCTGGCCGCCGGACTTCAAACGTAGTACACTGCGGCGAGTGTACCGGTAAAACGCGGTAATTTATGCAGAAAGTGGCTTTTGTCAGTGCACAACAAAGTAGCTTTGATGAATGCCCCTTAATTTATTGTCATGTATCCCAAATCAAAGCCAAACATTTACAACCTGTGTGCAGAAACTAAACAGAGTGGGATTCAGGGAAAGTGAGGGGGCCTGGAAGTTTGTCTGTGTGTGTGTGTGTGTGTGTGTGTGTGTGTGTGTGTGTGTGGTGTGTGTGTGTGTGTGTGTGTGTGTGTGTGTGTGTGTGTGTGTGTGTGTGTGTGTGTGTGCCTGCCTCCCATTTCCTCTTGAAAGTTTCACCCACCTCGCTCAAAGGCTGCCGGGTTAATCTAATGCATAAAGGTTACGATGTATGTCTGGTGAATAATGGCGGTACGGTGTGTGCTGAAACGGCGTGACAGTTTGCAGTCATTAACCTCACGGTGAGCTCGTGGGTAGCGGCTGGGCTGCGCTGCGCTGTGGCCTATGGCTGTGAGACAGGCCCTAGCCACGTGATTTACACCTCGCCACTTAGTACGCTGGGAAAGAGCTAGACGGAGAGCGGTCCGAACCTGAGACCGAGTCTGCGACCTGAGACCGGCCCGGTCAGCCCCAAACAGACAGTGTCAGCGTTCCCTTTCCCATGCAAAAGGGGGTCGGGGGGGGGGGGGGGAAGACAGAGCTCCGCTTTGATTC
Organism: Alosa sapidissima; assembly: GCF_018492685.1. Classification (NCBI taxonomy): domain Eukaryota; kingdom Metazoa; phylum Chordata; class Actinopteri; order Clupeiformes; family Clupeidae; genus Alosa; species Alosa sapidissima. The sequence continues at coordinate 7,603,081 of NC_055970.1, forward strand.
CAGTGACAGTCACAAATTTACAATCCCCGGAACTCTGTGTGCGCTTTTGCTTTTCTTTGGAATATGTTTCACATGACGGGAGTGATTGAAATATGAAGTGTAGCGTGGCTCCAAAATCTAAAGCACATGCGTCCCTACTCCGCCACCCTGCTGCCTCCGCTGAAGTTATCATGTTCATGTGTTTCCTGCGCAACTGGATATCCCCAGCCCATTGTCCTTCAAATAAAGAAAACGGCAAAATCAAATCAAAATGTAGAGAAATGCGTCGTGAAGAAAAACCAGGTCGTGCTAGCACATCAAAAAGGGAAAAGCAGGCGAGAAGTGACATGTCCGTCACCTCAGACACACATCTGCTGTGACCCAGAGCCTGTTTGTTGACACTTTTCCAATGGAGGCACTTGAACAAAAATGCGAGTGGGGTCAGGAGAAGAAGAAGAGGTTGTTGTGTGTGTGTGTGTTTGGGTGGGTCGCTGGAAAGAGGAGGAGGAGGTGGGTGGGGTATGGGGGGGGTTAAACAGAATGCTCTTTTTTGATGGATGAGGTCTTCTCCTGTTACATTCAGAAGGAACACAGCTGTGACGAGCTGTTAAGTACACGCAAACAAGCCGTCTGCTCCAGAAAAGCCTGCCGGGCACCGGGCCTCACTTCCCCCACTTGTACCACTCTGACACATGATCAGAGTTAGACAATACATGTGGGAGCTCGCACAGACACACAACCTCACACACACACACACACACACACACTCGCACAGAAACACACACACACACACACACAAAGTGAGAAATAGTTTCAAACAAGAACAAAAACAATCCTCTCTTAATACCTCTGGGACGGAGCAGTATTCATTTTCTGTGTTTCTCTTTTGTTTTGGTGTTTGGGTTGTTTGCTGTTCAGGGATGGAGTGAGTCACAAAGAGAGAGAGAAGAAGGAAGAAAGAAAGAAAGAAAGAAAGAAAGAAAGAAAGAAAGAAAGAAAGAGAGAGAAACGAGGGTTGTCAGGGTTTTAGTGAATGGGACAGCGGTGGGGTGCTTCTGGAGTGGGGGAGACTATGCAGAACATCTGTTACTGTGACAGTGTCACTGCTGTGCTAATGGGCCTTAAATGTGGGCATGCTGACCAGGCCCCTGCAGTCTCTCTCAGTCATCTCAGGCTCCGCTGGCTTGTAAGATAGTCAACAGCATGGCCTGGGCGACACAGATGTCCGCGCGTCTGAATCATGCTGACAGCATGTCTCCGGAAAACATCTGTAACAGAGGAGCTAATGGTCTGAAAGCTGCACTTGTGAGCGTTAGCCATCGCTAAATGTTGCCTGTTAATTTGGGCTATTCAAGTTAAGCTGTATATGAGTTTATTAACAGAGTGCTTTGCCTCTTTGGCATAATGTTTGGCAGAAGTGGGTATCCCAGCTTCAGAAATTAAAAGTCCCACCATATATTTGTTCCAACAATGTCATAAACCAGCTGATTCCATTTAACACAACTCTTCAGCTTGGTAGATCAGCTAATTAGTGCAAGTTTACAAGTAGAACCAATACATGTTAATACAACACTACTTTTTTAAGCTGAGGTTACCCAGCTCTGATGTCTGAGGATGAGGCCCAGAGAACAGCTGACTCTGGATCTGAATCAGATCTGGATTGGACCTGCTACTGATCTGGATTGGACCTGTCTGGTCCTGATCTGGGCTTGGATCTGTTCCTGATCTCGGTTAAACCCAAATCCTGAGTCCGCTGCTATCACGCCAGTGCCATCTAGGTCTCTTATTGGCCCAGCATGTGGGGTAACAGTTGACTGTCGTTCTGCTAAACTGTCATCTCTGTATCGCGTATCGCAAGCTCTCTGCGGGCGCACAACACATATAACTCAATATGTTTGTGAGGGAGCGACTGGAAGTGATGTGCACACTTAATAGTTGCGGCGAGCCACAATTGAGTTAGCAAAATTTAAACTTTAATACTCTTCAAATTGACATGGAATGGGAGAGGGGGCACTTGGGTACAGAATTAAGGACATGTGGCGGCACACTGTAGGGCTTTTTTTTTATTTCCAAGCCCTCCTTTTTGTCTAATGCGTTTTTGTGTCATGGTCGTGATCCAGAGGATAATAGGGGAGATTGTGCTGACAGATGGATGTTGCGGTGAAACTGGGTGTTGCTGTACAAACTGTACACTTTGTCCATTTTGATGTGATTGGATTAATCACGGCGAAGGAAAGCTGGCTTAGACGAGAGAGAGAGAGAGAGAAAGGCAGGGGAGCCCGCAGATGATCTTCCAGAAAAGGGCATCGGGGCGCTTGCTTGCTTGCTTACTGGGCTGCTTGCTTGCTTGTCTGCCCACCCACACCCACACCACCACCACCACCCATGGAGGGGTGCGCGCGCACGCGCGGGGGGGGGGGGGGGGGGGTGGGTGCTGACATGGCTCTAATCACCATCGCTGTTTGCCCTTTTTCACCGCGTTTGAGGCTTTGTGTGTCACACTGCTGGTGGAACTGAGGTCCCCTCTCACCCTCAACCTCAGGCCAGACCGCTGCCCTCTACCCAACCCCCGCCAGCCACGTCTCCACGTCTCCCAACACTCACCACGTCTGCCCGCCACCCCTGCAAAAGAGAAAGGGGGGGGTTTGAGTGAAGCAGTGCCCTGTCTGTGACCACGGCCCTATCCGTCACAGCCACCCCGCCACCTCACCGCACCACGTCAGGCCTGCGCCTGCGTCTGTGCCTGCGTCTGGATCTGCACCAGTCACCCAGCACCCATTGCCAGTAATCAGCCTGATTTATAGTTCTGGCCTCCATGCCACTGTCAGGCTTGTGCCTTTAAAGCCCACTCAGACTGTCATTGTGCGTGTGTTCCTGCTCCAGACAGTAAACAGTATGGTGAACTGAAAGCAGGCTTATCAAGGCTCATCAAGGCCCAGCTCATCAAGCCCTGATGCTAATATAGAAAATGCACGGAGAGTGCAAATTCAAAATTCGTTGACGCTTTGAAAGCAATTTGCCGGGTGACACTGAAATATTTGTCTCCCATTTAAGTATGCTGTGTCATTTCGGTGGCCAAATAGTTTAGCTTGTTGCATCCCATAATGTGTAGTCTTATCTGACAGATTTAAGCCCTTCATGGATGAGTGTAAGCAGCAAAATGGTAGTTTGTTTTGTAATTGCTAGAATGCCTCCCAAACCCAAGTCTATAATTACCCACTCCTTGAGTCAATTACCAGGAATAAAAAAGACACATGCACAATGCGCTGGCAGCAGCCACTCCCTTTATCACAGAGGTTTGCATCTGCTGCGGCCTGTATCGGGAGAGAAGTGCAGAGGGATATTGAGTGTTTGTGGTGGGGGGCGGACGGCTTTGCTCTCGGCGCATCCTTCTCTGTCCAAGGTGGTTTGAGCGTGGAACACCCTGGCCGCATGGCGCCTGCACAGGAGCAGTGTGTGTGTGTGTGTGTGTGTGTGTGTCTGTTTGTGGGGAGGTGCACTGAGAGCACACACACACACACACAGTTAGAACGCATGCGGACTGCTACCGCTGTCAGCCGTTCCGACCGCAGGATGCGCCATTGTTAAGTGGCGCAATTCATCACGGCTGTGGGTTAAAGAGCAATTCCACTTCCTGTATGCTCGCACTTCACACTTGCTTGAGCTGTTCTGCAGGAGCTCCACTAAACAAAGGGGGACCTTTATACATGCAACAACATCAGCATGAAAAGAACACAGTCCTAAACACAAGAGGAGGATGAATCAAGCTAGGGCCTTGGAGAGGAGGAGGAGGAGGAGGAGGAGGAGGAGGAAATATATTTATATCAATGGGATCACTGTTGTTTTTCCTCCTCAGGCACCAGAGCTACGTGCTGTTTTGGATAGGAGAGCAAGGGGCTAAGGGCTAAGAGGAAATCCAGGTCGAGAGCTTCTTTTCAGCCAACCTGGGCTGCTGACTTAGCATTAGGATGACTGCACAAACACACATACACACACACACACACACACACACATACACACATACACATATTCTTATGTACCTGCTCATACACACACACAGACACACACATACGCACATATGCACACCCGCACACACAGGCACTGTGAGAACCATTAGTATTTATTCAAAGCTCATATACAGTATGTTGCATGTAGAGATTCCTGTATCCACCTCCCCCCCTGTTCAATCATTCTTTTCATGTATGTGAAAAGCGCAAAAGGGTTGCCTTCACCTTGCCATATGGTGCAGGCAGGCAGTCTTTGATGCAGAGCAAGCACGTGAAGCACATTTGATGTCGTCTTTGTTAGGCGCAGTGGTGTTGCCGGCCTCCTCAGCCTGCCAGCATATGTTTCTGCCCTGCCAGTGGTCGGGGTTAGTTTTGTTCCACTGAACATTTCATGATCATTTGCCTCTTGGCTCATATGTAGGCTGCATACCATAAAAACTGAGAGAGAAAGAGAGAGAGAGAGAGAGAGAGAGAGAGAGAGAGAGAGAGAGAGAGAGAGAGAGAGAGACTGTGGCCCAGAGATGTGCCGAGCTGTAAATGCCCCGACAGTTTGGGCTGAAATCAGGTGCTTGCATAATCTCCTTTTAATTATCAAACTTTTCCCTTTTTATTTTGTAGCTTGTAAAAATGAGTTGGTAAATTAATAAATAAAGAAAAAAAAGCAAAAAAAAACAACATTCGTGCCACTTGGATGTTCTTCAGATATTAATTTGGTTTAATTTAATTTGGAAAACATCTCCAGCAAGTTTCCTGGCACACTCTTTGAAGTGACAATATTAAATAATAAAACCAATTAAATATAAATCACAGCGGCAATGTCAGCTTTCCTGTGATCCCTATTTGATTTCTAAAGCGCATTTGATCGTACCCCCTTCCATTTTCTCTCTCTCTTTCTTTCTCTCTCTCTCCCTCTGACTTCTTCAGCTTTAATTGAATTCAGTTTTTTCCTCTCTGTTTTTGCATTGTTGTTGTTGCCCTCCAATCATGTTCGTCTATTTCCTCAAGCACGTAATGCATGCAGTAAATAATTCAAGTGAAATTAATTTTACAGCACCTTGTTTCCACTCAGCATGCCAACATCTGTTGTCGAGTCACAAGTTTACATTGTTGGTCATTACTTTCCACAATGAGCAAAATGTTTTATTAAAGTCCTTGGGGAGCCCCCCTCCCCCCCCCCCTTGGATCAGGCGGTAACAGCGCTACTTAGTGAACCTCCCCTGAACTTCAATAATCAAAAATTGGCTGCCATTTGCCGGAGACTGCTACTGTCTCCCCCTCCTTCGCCAACATTAATCTGATTGAGCTATTGGACACAGAAAGTCCGTTAGGAAATCGCTGACCATAAGGAAACAGTCGAATGACTGCAAAATGACGTCGCGTGAAGTCCCTGCTCTATTGTTCGGCTAATATGAGAGGAACACTGGCGTGGCTAAGGGAAAAAATAAAATGTAAAAATAGACGCAAGTGACTCGAAGACCAGTATAATTACTCTGTGTGACATGAATATTTCATGGGCACATTATGTGTCTGAGAGCTTTATGTAAAGTTGATTTTGTTGGTATTTGTTATAGTAATTGACAGCATAATGGAGTAGACATATGCATGGACATGCGCCTGCAGCATGGAGGATCAGTAGGGGCGCCTCAGACCACACGTCTGCACTTAACACACAGAGACAACAGAAAAGGTAAAACTCTGGAATACATGTCTGTGTTTTAGCACATCTTATGCTAATATAAGACCTATAAGCAGCTAAAAACTACAGCAAGCCAATCTATGATACTGTGATATGAGTAGAAACGGGTGAGTGTATGATGGCGTGCTTCCAGAGGTCTATTTTCTGTACACAAATGTCAAAAACATGCCAAGAAAGGCAGTATCATCACTGTAAGCACCAGAGCACCAAGTGTAAGCTTTTGTGTTCTTTCCATATGTGTTTTCACATGTGGGTAGTTATGAATTAAAGAGACATTCACAGTGACTCTGGCCTAGGATCCCTGACACTGAATTTAATATTTAATAGTCACTGAGCGAAAGCCAGCCTCATTCGGTGGCTCACGCACACAGACATGCACAGACACAGAGGCACAGAGACACACACACACACACACACACACACACACACACAAAAACGTGTGCAGCACTTCAGTGGAGTTTTCTTCACGGAAGTGATTTGCACCATGCTCTTCTGTCGGAGGATCCTGATGGAGGGCCCCCAGCGGGCCCCGATGGACCCCCGCACTGCCATGCCTGAGTGCCCGTGAGCAGGTGACTGGGGCCTGGCCAGAGTCTGGGCCCCAGCCAGTAACAGATGTGCTCAGTCAAATGACTAATTGAAAACCTAAAACAAAATCAGCAGCTTGGCTATTTGGCCCGCATAATAAGAGGGGCCCTGTGATAAAAGCAGAGATGGAAAAAAAAAACGCTCTCACACACACACACACACACACACACACACAAGCACACACACTCACAAACACACCCCTCTCATCAACAGCGCCATTAACAATCATGAGGAAAGATGAAAACAACGCCTGGTTTATTCAGCAAATGAAAGCACATAACTAGATGCCGTCCCAAGAGTCCATTTCCAATTTTAATAATACATCAAGGAGCCGTACCCTCAGCAACCACGCCATGCACGCTAACGTAACAGAGCCAGGCACACCAAACTGCTCGCGGCCCGGGCGTCAAGAGACAACTCCCACCGCATAGAATCTAGCGAATGCATAAAGGTACACAACATGATAGCTATTAGCTAAATTAAGAGAACCATTACTCTGGTGGAGAGTTGAATGACTTGCCAGTTATGGACCAGAGGCTTGTATATGTTTTCACCTATTCTAGAATGCATGCATACACTCTTTTATTTAGCTGGTCTGTGTCTGTGTGTTGAAATAACATCAGCGTGAGCTTGCCTCAAATTATGTGCATGAATAATAAAATACCCTCTAATTAAAAACTGTTGTTAAATATGCAAAAATCTAATGATAATGAGATTGTGCAATACACTGGAGTAAAGCACATTATAAATTACTTAGTGGAGCAAGTCGGCTTGACCCAAACATTGCATTTTGAAAGCTGTCGAGAATATTGTGTGTGTGTGTGTGTGTGTGTGTGTGTGTGTGCGCGCATATGTGTATCCTGACAAAGTGTATGCATGAAAGACTGTTGTAGAAGGTCAGTGCACATTGTAGTTTTATAAAGGCTTCCACAACATGACAGGTTCTATCAGGTTTTAGTGCCATAACAGGCATAGCTCGTAGCCACAACATGGAGCAGGCAAGCAACGAAATGATGATACTAATCAGTGTACCAACAATGCAGTCAAAAGAGGAGCCGATGAACCAGACAGGGCAGTTTGACGACGCAGACGCAACTCAACTCCATTCCCAGTCAACAAAAAAATAATCATTAGTCAATAAAACAAGCCAAAACAACACAGAAGTGTGTAAAATTTCAGTGCTCTCCTTTCATGTTTGTTTTGTTTTGGTGTTTGGATCTTAATGGCATCAATCACAACACTGTTTTCTTTTGTTCAAGTGATTGAGCATGTGTAGTCACATCTGAGTATGTCTTTGTGTTGGAGAATGTCGTAAATAAAAATAGAGCTCTTCAAAGCCATATTTACTGTGCTTGTGAGTAGTGTAGATAACAAACAAAAGATGCCTCTTGTCAGATAAAATAGAGTATTTTAGACAACCCCTCTACCAACAACCCACCCACACAACGCACACGTACACACACCACCACCACCACCTAATCATAAAAAGGCAGGGAATTGTTTTTTTTTATGTCTCATGTGGCAAATTTTTACTCAGTCATGTTCAATTCGATTGTGCTCTGAAGGTAAATTAACAAGCCATCTCTCTCTTATTCTATTTCATCTTTTAACGCGCACACTTCCTGTCCACATATTTGTTGAGGGGAGCGTGTGGGAGTGAGTGACGGCAGCAGGAGGACAGCATCACATCTCCGCTCTGAAGCTCCCTACACTTCCGATTCAGTTACGAGGGCATCAGAATGAAATGGACCACCATGCATATAATGCCAACATATTTATGAGAATCGCGGGGGTGTTGGCGGATTTGTATGCATGCATGCTGCTGGTGGTGGTGGAGAGGGGTGGCACGATTGAGTGGCATTAAAATGGATCCAATAATACTCCCTGCTTTATAAATTCACCTGACACACATGGAATGGAGCCGCTGTTTAATGCGGTCTGGAAATAAGACTGTACTCTGATTGAGGGGTTTGCACTGCACATTGTCAAACATGATTGCCCCACTCTGTACCGCTCAGCTCAGCTCGGCTCGGTGCCGCGCCGCGCCGCGCCGGGCCCCGAATAGCGGCCTGCATAATTCACTTCCAGTCGATAGGCCTCTGAGATGTTTATTAAAATTTTAACAAGACTTTGGGTTTGACGGGTTCATCGGCTATTCAAAGCAGCCAAACAAATCAAGTGGTGGTGCAGGAGTGGGTTGGGGTGGGGTGTTGTGGGGATGTGTGTGTGTGTGTGTGTACTGTATATGAGGGTGGGGGGGTTGGACAGGAGGTGGAGTAGCTTGTTTCTCCTTGTGAGTAGATGACCTTCCCGGTACGCCGTCAGGGAGAATGGATCCTGATGACTTTCTTCCGAGTTTTTATGGGGGAATAAATATTAGCCTGCGGTGCTATCCATCACACATTATTATCATGATTGTTTTTATGTCTGAACTATAAACAAATACTTGATTATGAAGTACAGGAATAAATCAGAGGCACACAATATGAGGCGGGCTGGCCCTGTGAAACAGTCATCTAGATTAACGAAGCAGCTGCCTACCTTCGGGCGCTAAGGTTCGGACTACTAAAACATGAACTTTTAAACTCTCCGCTCTATACTTCCGTTCTCGCCCGTGATCACAGGGCCTTTTAGGACATTTCCAGACAGGCTTTATTAGGTATTTTTCATCATGAACCGGCACATCAGATATCGCACAATGATGACATTTGTCTATTATATTTCATCAGACTTTCATCAAAGCGTTTGGACTTTGATATGCCTTTGTCAGTCTTTGTTAGGGAGGAAATGGCCCCATAATAGTTTTCAGTGCGCGCTTCCATGAAATGAAGAAGTTAAAATAACTCTAAAGGCAAAAGTGAACGCCATCCAAATGCAGAGTTGACACAACAATGGCGGTGACGTCAAACGGGCCATCAGAAGTAAGCCATAGGAGGCTCTTTGATGTGTGCGGAACAAGGCGGCACGGCAAAACAAAAGCTCCGAGAGCGGCAGGATGAGGTGCCAGCAAAAGAACCCCCCCCAACCCCGCACACACACACAGAGGCACACACATACAGACACACACACAAACGCTTACCCTCTGTTTGAATTTTCCATCAAATGGATGAGGTGTGTTGGAGAGAGAGACACAGCTTTTAGTGAAATAAAAAACCTGCCTCGTATAAAGCCGGCACTCATTCAGGTCTCCTGTTGCAATAAAATATTTTTGTTTTGCGAGGAAAATTGCACCAAGCAATAATGAATTTCCCCCGCTTGGCTTAGCGGCACTAAATTTAAACAGGGATAAATCACATGGGTTGACGATTTGTCTGTGCATATATTCTAATAGGGAGCTGATGAATATTAAACGGGCAGCATTTAAAAGAGACAAATTTTTCCTAGCTTTTAGCTACAAAGGGCATATAGCATTTTATTATGGCAGCCAGCAAGATGAAGAGCCTATGTGGGGCCCTGTGTTTATTCCCTGTTCTACACCTCTTTGTTTGTTTGTTTGTTAGGAACTGTTACACTGGCTGCAGTCTTTGCTTTAAGGCAGGAGGTGATTTATCAGTCGCTCCAGCGCCACGAGACGCGTTGCCGTGGGTCAGGACAGAGAGGCTGGTCCTTGTGAGGAAGAAATGTTTTTCCTGAAGAGCCACCTTCCCAGATTTCCGTCGTTGCACTTTCAGTAAACCTACCCTCCAACTGTGACTGTGTTTTAAGGAAAGTGTCCTTTCAAAATCGGTATAATTAAGACCCTGTGCCTGTGATGACAGTTGTTAGGCTGCTGGTGGGTTAGTGTTTGTTGTCACTGGCTGTGTTGAAGCGTTTGAAGTTAATGAAGACGTGTGTAAAATATTCCTGCCCGTAGTTTTCCTTTTCATTTCAATTGTTTGTGAACACAGAACTGCGACCAGCGATCCCTTTTATTTTTGCGAGCGCAAACATGAATGGGTCATCAGAGAGCTTTAAGTGATGCAGGACGCATGCCATTGTACAAATAAGAAATCAAGTCTGTAATCACTGTCATTGTGAGCAGCCATTTTTCTTTTGTTCTTTGCAAGGGCAGCCAGCAACATAGCCTGCGTGGGATGTGTTTTCTCTGTCTTTGTTTGTGAGCAATGTGTGGGCAAATGACCTCCGCGTCTGTTCCAGTATCCTGTGGTGGGGACGGGTTATGTCGGGTTGCCAATGTACAGTCATGGGAAGTGTGTTCCTCCTCTTCGCTTAGACAGGGCGGAATGTAGAGGTTAGTGAAGAGAAATCTCGCCTTCTCACTTTCTTTCCCTTCCGGCCTGCACTCTCTCTCTCTCTCTCTCTCTCTTTCTCTCTCTCATCTCTGTTTCTCTCCAATGCCCTCTCACCTTCCCTGCCTCTCAGGGGTCGCTTTTGGCTCGGGCCTAATTTTAGATTACACAAGCCATTGCTGAAAATGATATTTCTCTGTCTGTGTCACCGAAATAGAGTCACTGCAGGCTTCATTTAGTCAGGCTAAATTAACACAAACGTATGTGTGTGACTGTGTGTGTGTGTGTGTGTGTGAGAGAGAGAGAGAGAGAGAGAGAGAGACAGGGATTCAGAGCAGCGGAGAGAGCGGACGTTGCTTTGCCAAAGCGAGAGCCGGCCTTTAAAAGCTTAATGGAACCAATTATGAGGTGGATCTGGAAGCCGTTGGCCCGGGCGCCGCTCGATTGTTCTCGTTAGAGATGTCTATACGCTGACAGGCCAGGTCCTTCGTAGACAGGTCTGCAGACCCCCCCTTCACACACACACACACACACACACACACACACACACACACACCACACCCCGTGCAGCCATGAGAAGGTCAACAGGGTGCTCTTTTCAGCTGCCTAACATATCCCCATATTTCTTAATTAGGCCAAAAAGCCATGTAAAAGATGTATTGGGTCGGGGATGACTGGCATGAACACATAGGCCTACACACACACACACACACACACAGACACACACACAGGCATGAAAACATGCACATGACACACTCATACGTTCACAAACACACACATTCACATGAGACAGGCTATTGACAGGTACTACCTACGTGGGTCCATCTCAGTGAAGGGAAATATTGTGCAGGCAGGGGTCAAGGCAAACAAAGCAGAGGTGAATGAGGTCTGTGGACACTGTAAATGAACAAACAAGACAGGCCCCCCTGACCCCTGACCCTCACCAAACACAGATCTCATTTGCCAGATAGGCTCGCCCTTCTGTATTTAGACCTCGGCGTCAACACCGTGTCAATCCTGGTTCAGTGTTTTCATTATATTTTGGTCACTGTTGTTGTTGCTCTGCCATTTCATGACATTGCACAGCTCTCCCTGATCACTTTGACATTTGTATTTGTGTTGGCTACAAGTGGGAATGATTAACTTGCCACAATGTCTCTGGTCGGATCAGAAATTGCATTAAGAGGCAAAAGCGGATCACAGTAAACAAAAGCCCCCGTTGACTGCGACGTGCGAACGCAGATCAGTGCTCTTTGAGGGTGGGCCATGGTGTCAATCAGTGAAATGAACATCATATGCGCGCAACGCCGCAAACATGACATTGAGAGAGCTGTGCACGCCGTTGCCACAGAAGCATAACACCATCCAGAGGCGCTCTCACATATGGGCGCTGCTGGCATCCTTTGAAAGGAGACACAAAACAAGAGTCAAAGAAAAGAGAGAGAGAGAGAGAGAGAGAGAGAGAGAGAGAGAGAGAGAGAGAGAGAGAGAGAGAGAGAGAAATGCCCGTCGGGGAGTTGAGCGTTTTCTTGCTGAATATCTTCCATGGCTCCTGCACCAGGCCAGCTATTTTTGATACTAATTAGCAATCAGAATAGTGGCACGGCTCCATGAGGCTTGAGGAGAGTTTAAAGAGCGTCTGAGCGTCTCTCTCTCTCTCTCTCTCTCTCTTCCTTTGTGTCTCTGATGTCGCCAGAGTGACGGGCTCGCGGTGCCCACACTATTTGCGCCATTTGATATGGCTCTCGTGTCATGGAACCAACACAAAGTGTAAAATTTGCACAGTGGTAAGAATATGACAACACGACACTTATGAGGAGAGAGAGAGAGAGACAGAACGAGGGGGTGGGCGGATGGGGGTTTGAAGTGTAGACAGAGACCACTTAGGCGTTGGCTAAGCGCACTTCCATTAAAAAAGCCCTCTGTGTAATTTGAGCAATTCCACGTCTTTGCTCCTCTCTCCAGGCTATTGTGTTGCACGCTGCCCTCCGTGTAACAGCTATGTTTTTGGGGTTTCGGCTTTCCACCCTGTGTCCAGCCACGCATCGCAACGGGGCCGTATAGAACAATGCGCTGGAACGGTGCGCCCGGCTAGTTTGGTTGGCCCAGCTGCTATGTGCGCGCACGGAGACGCCACATTTAATAGCTGTTATGGCTGGAGACGCAAACAACTCGTGAGCATGGTCCCTAGTATTTGCGGCCACCGCAAATGTGTCCTCAATCCGCACGCTGGCGTCACATTCTGTCCCTCTCTCTCTCTCTGTCTCTCTGTCTCTCTCTCTCTTTCTTTCTCTCTCTCTCTCACTCTCTCTCTCTCTCTTTTACCCCCTCTTATTCCTCTACCTCCACCCCTCTCTGTCTCCCTATCCATCTCTCTTTCTCTCTCAGCTGGAGGACGGGTGCCTGAGACGACTACAAAGGGGTGCCTATGGTTCTTTATTTGTTTGGAC
>NC_055970.1:7621029-7631425 GCF_018492685.1 Alosa sapidissima
ATTGTTGAGATGATCACTGTATCATTATTGTGATCTATGTGCAATTATAAAGTCTAATTCAGGTCTAATGATTTAGAGCGATGCTGACAAGAGATCATGGAGATAATAGCCAAACACTTGCAATCAGCTCGTCCCAGGCAACAGATTGACACAGTGCTTGCTTTCACTCTGATGATGATAATTGTGTCAGCACCATCTGAGAGAGACAGAAGATCTGCTGTGTGTGTGTGTGTGTGTGTGTGTGTGTGTGTGTGTGTGTGTGTGTGTGTCTGTGTGTGTCTGTGTTTGTGCTCTGGGCTAATTTGCTTTGGCCAGGATTATCAGATAGAAAAGGGGCCTCAATTAGATTTTCCAAATACTGTTCAAACCAATATCACAAATATAGATTGAATTACACAGACTGCCGTGTCGGGATTGCCTTTTTAGCCAATATCTCCGGCTTGACCTTGAGTGAGGCCGCCACCTCGACAGGCCCATTTTGAACTTCCTTCAATTCACATCACAGCAGCCTGTCAAATAAGGTGTTGGCCTGACGGACGGCTCAAACAGTGCAATATTGCATCTATAACGAAGCCAAAACCAGATCACTGACTAGGCCCCCTTTTTTCTCTCTCTTTCTTGCTCAGAGCTGTTGTTTATATAATGAATAAAAGATGATCAGATCTGCTTTAGTGCTTTGTTCCCGGCGCGCTATGTGTTTTTCCATGCTGTGTGCTAACAATGTCGTCATTGGCTCGCGCGTGGCTCCCACTAGCCAAAAAAGCCGCTCCTTGTTTCCACTATAAACAATCATTTAGGATGTTATTTTTCTCGTTCGATGGGAGCCTTTCATTAGGTAAAACAGTGGCTCCACTGGAAAGGCCCAACAGCTTGTCTGCAATCAGCTAACACCCAGATATGTCCTGATTACTGCAACATGGATAGGAAGTGGCTGAGGGGTGGGGTGGATGTTTTTGGAGGGTGTGTGTGTGTGTGTGTGTGTGTGTGTGTGTGTGTGTGGGAGAGTGGGGCGGGGGTCTGGTGATCATGAGGATATCTCTTTCCCCATGTCCTACAGAGGCAGCATCTCATTTACATATGTGTTCTTTATGCAAACGAGGGTTCTGTAATCTACAGTTGGACGGCCAACTGGAAAGCCGTGTTGTTTTTTTACTCAGCCGAACCACACACGGATGGCTGCGCTGGGACTCTGCCAGTGCGGTCTTCCAGTTATATCTCCTCCCATGCTTGTCCAAAAACTGTGCTTATCCAAAACAACACAGGAGCGCCTTTCCTTGTTTAAGTTCCCTGAGAAAAGAAATAAACGTACACACAAGCTCAAATACAGTGGTGTTGCCAGCTCCACAAAAACTAGCAAAAGCCTACTATTCTCGCACCATTTCCTCGAGCCAGCGCAGTTAGGCACGTGGAATGAGATTTCCCAAGCAGCTCACCCAGACGCCATCTTGGTTCAGAGCAATCCCCAGTTGCCTCCTCGTTATTGGGGTAATGAAAGGGACTTGTGAATATGTCGATTTGCTCTCCTCTCCCTGAGCAAAATCTCTCTCTCTCTCTCTCTCTTTCTCTCTCCCTTTCTCTCTCTCTCTCTCTCTCTCTCTTTCTCTCTCTCTCTCTCTCTCTCTCTTTCTCTCTCTCTCTCTCTCTCTCTCTCTCTATCTCTTTCTCTCCCTTTCTCTCTCTCTCTCTCTCACACACACACGCACACACACACGCTCAGACACACAACTTGCACAGGCGACGTCTCTGGAGTGCCCGGATTATGACTGATAGATTATTTCTTCCAGCCCCCCTCGTTATGACTGGATCACATGGACACGTGACCTGTACTTCATCATCCTATTCATCAGGGCCCCTGCACTGAGCTCCAGAGACCAGAGGGGGCAGCTGATAGAATAGCCACTCTAGCCCCAGCGAGGCCCCAGTAGCCCAGCCTGCCCAGCCTGCCTCCCCAGTACCATTAGCATTCCTCCTCTGTGGCTCCCAGACCCTCCAAATGATCTGTTTGGGCACTTTATTTAGTGTGACGCTCGCTCACTGCTGGTGGCAAAAGCCCTGACGTGTGAGTATGGGTAGAAATCCAGTGGCATTTCCTTTTTTTCTCTCGTTTTTCTGATTTGACAACTGTAATCAGTAAAATTGACGGAATGTGCAATTATTTAAACCTGTTAGACAGGGGTTGGGGTGGAAATTGGTGTGTGTGTGTGTGTGTGGGGTGGGGGGGGGGGCGGGGGGGGGTAGGGTGTTCCAGTGGTGCTGTTAGAAGGGGTGTTCAAAAAAATAGTGACTGGCTCCTAGGGTTGGGTATCGTTTGGGTTTTATCCGATAGCGGTGCTAAATCGATACTTTTAAAATGGTTTCGGTGCCGAAACGGTGCCTGAACCGGTACTTTGTTTTTAAAATGTTTTAAATTAAAATGGTCTAAAGCATGAATTGCTTTTTTTTTTTATTGATAAGACAAATTTGAACATGAAATTGAACTGTTATATTCAATTTACTATCAATATCTCATTGCTCCTACGAATAATACATTTAAATGTTAAAACAGCTTCCCATGCATGCATACACAATAGTAAGCTCTGCTTTCAAGTTTACCCAGTGTAGGCGGTTTGCCATAAGGTATGCCATAGAACTTGCCATAGAACTGCCAGGTCATGGACAACGGCATTTGCAAGCAAGATAATCTAACAGGGACTCTACTTTCCAGTTAATTCAGTGTGTTCCCAAATGCTTCAAGAATGTCATGTTCAAAAAAATAGTGACCCATAACACGCAATAGTTTTTAACATGTTAGGCTACATGTCGGTGTTGAAGTGTTTAGATTCCCAGCGCTAGCCTAGTAGGCATTTTAACAGCAACTATGGCTATACGCTAACACCAGTCAGCTGAGTTTAATTAGCGATAATGTACGGAGATGGTTTCGTAGCCTCTTTGACAGCTCAGTGACATCAGGTATGTAACCTACATATTTATGTTTTTGCCAGCTAACTTTTAACATGATCTTCATATTCATTGTGATGCTATATGGGCCTCATGCACATAAAAGATTAATATCATGCCATTATGTTGTTTATAACACACCGTGAAATAAAGTTTTCACCTTACAACTTTGCTGATAACATTTCAAATAAATGCCAGTTAGCACATTAGCAAGGATATTGTGTAAAGCAGTGGTCGCCAACCCGTCGATCGCGATCGACCAGTAGATCTTTAGGACTTGCCCAGTAGATCCGGAGAATAACAGGACAATTAAAAACAGTCACCAAATTGCCACATGTTCGCTAACGTTTACAGGGCGTAGCCTACATTTCAGCGCAGGATAGGATAGCGCATGATTTATTCAAGACCTAGCTATCAAAATGCGAGAAATTCCTGCTTACATTTACAGTGCTGTCTGATAACGTTAATCTAATAATGGAGCAGCCGCGTGAATGCGGGACCGGACAAACCAACTTCTGACTTGAACGAACCGACCGAAACCCCATGCAGACACACACACGCGCACAGTACCACTTTGCAGGTGCTCTCTCTCTCTCTCTCTCTCTCTCTCTCTCTCGCAACAGGACTTGTCACCGCTGAAGTGAAATTATGCTAGGTGCGATCAGGAATTTGTTCTCCATTTGAAGAATGTAATCGATTGCGGACGTGCACAGACACGCATTGTAGGCCTAGGCTTAGGTTACTTTCACTTTCTAGAGTGCGCATTAATTACGTGAAAGATGCTTTATACCAAAACAGTGATCAAACATCAAATGTATCATGAAATATTGTCACAAACACTTCAATTATAAAATCAAAACCAAAATCATGTAAGTAAAGACTATGTTAAAGTGTTGTTATCTCATTGACGCCTATAAGGGGGTGGAGGATGTGTTATTTTTGACCTGATACATTTGCCTAAATAAAAGCCCTTAAATTGGAAGTATTTTAGCTTTGATTCTCTTTTGACGCTTCAAGGTAGATCTTGCCTTTGTTCAGGGCGAGGTTAGGGATCTTGGGCTCAAAAAGGTTGGTGACCACTGGTGTAAAGTATAGGTTACTGTTGATGTTGTTTCATAGCCTTTTGCTTGTGTTTTGCTTGTGTGTAGTTAGGCTAGATTTTGACAGGAGCTCACGATATCGCTTTAAAGTAAGCTACTTGGGCTCACGCAAGCTGTCACGCAACACTGTCCCCTCGCCTACGTGGTGCACCCCTCTGGTTTATACATCCAGTGTTTACGTTAGCTAACTGTATCTGGATGTGTTACTATCAGAGCAAGACGTTAGAGATGGCGCATGACATGCAGTGATGCGTCATATAAAAAAAAAAAAAAAAAAAATGGTATTTAAGCACCGAAATGAGGCACCGAAATCCACGTTGTTATTCGATGCAGTTACTACCGTTTGCGTCGGCACCGGTGCCATATTAGAACCATGTTTCGGTGCCCAACCCTACTGGCTCCTGAGTGAGCCTCCTACATAATGATGTGAGAGAGAGACAGACAGGCGAAGACAGGGGCTATTACTTAGCGCTGAACATGTGGCACGTCTCATTACTGTGATGATGCGCCGCCGCTCACTCGCTTGCTCGTCCGTTGTCAGAAGCCGCTAACAAGGCCCGTCCCGACCCCGTCGCTGACACTAGGATCGCGCTCATGTTTGACCTCTACCCTCCGCCGTTGCCCTGGTAATGCCAAGCGCCTTGGCTGACGTCGATGGCAGGCGGACTGCCTCCACATCGCCGCCTCCACCATCATCCCACCAGCGGTCCGGCGCACTCCACAATTGGCTGCTGGGGTGCAGAGCTGTCAGTGGTGGGGAGGTGGGGGAGGTGAGGGTGGTGAGGGTGGTGCTAGTGGAGGGGGGCTTTTATTTTTTTTTTGCAGAGGATGGAAATCAAGGTGGGTTGATGCATTCTAATGAGACAGACGCACGCGGGCGCTAATGTCCCCGCTCGTCAGAGCAGTGCCCGTCTTCGTTAGGCAGGCCCCAGCTGCACACTGTCAGGCTCCTCGTTAAGACCGCACTGGCACTGGCGGTGGTTGGAGGTGGAGGTGGTGGTGGTGGTGGTGGTGGTGGCAGCGACACCAGGCGTCACAGGGGCTGTCAGAAAGACACCCTGGCCAGCATCCCCACACCACCACCACCAAAACCTCTTCCTTCTCCTCAACCTCCCACCACCACTACCCCTCCTCGACGGACCCCTATCTTCTGGGTGGACTGGCCGCCTGCTCTCCCCCGGAGTGTCACAGGGAGAATGCACATACCCCCCCCCCCCCCCAACCTCCTGGTCCTCGGCTGCCTTGTTAATGATCCACCTGCAGGGCTCTGGGGCTCTCCCCAGCATTTTGTTTCCTGATTAGAATGCAGTGGCGGCCTTTGTCAACATCTATGTCAGCCGCTGTAAGGACAAAGCATTGTTACGGCGAGCATAATTAGATCTGTTTCCTGTGAATCTGCCACCTGTGTTGGTGGCCATGTGTGTGTTTTCTCCTCTGTCTCTCTTTCTCTCTCTCTCTCTCTCTCTCTCTCTCCCTCTCTCTCTCGCTGTCTGTGTGTGTTGATAATGACAAAGAAATAAGAAGGGTTACTGTGCAGCTGAAGATCACTGTCAAAACTTCTCTATGTTGATGCCATTCCACATGCAGGTATACTTATAATTGTAAACAACCCCTAAATTGTCGTGCTGTATCTTCTTTATATAGAATTGTCTGCATATTGTTTTTGTCTGACTGCAGGGTACCCTATCTCACCAGACAGCCTTATTAGGTACCTGGCTAATTTTATATATTTGTGTGGGTGGTGTGACAGTTAAATAATTCAAAAGTTCACCAAATATCTCCTGTAAACAGCTGGAGGACTCAGTGTACCAACTTCAATTACCATCATCGGATTTAGAAATGGACATTAATCTATACGTGCGGCCATGGATATATAAGTCGACTGCACATCGGGTAATTATAAGATATCACATTGAAATAGATGGGCGATGCATACGTGACGATATTATTATCAATCTACCACACAAACACATATATCTCTTTGGTTTAATATTCCCATTTGTTTGCATTCCTTCTCTCCCTTCACTCCTCTCCTCATGTTGAAGAGACATCAGCATGCTGTTGGGGTAATTGGCAGTGCCTATGGCTGAAGCCTTACTCTCCCTCTCTCCCTCTCTCCCTCCCCCCTCCCTCGCTCTCAGACAAGGACATCTCAATGCTCCTCACATCCCAACTGTCACAGGCCTCCCGCTGACACTCTCCCTGACACAAACACTAACACACTGTCTCACCATGGCGACTGTTTGTCTCCTCCCACTCCACACTGCACCAGGTGACAGCGAAAGAGCTGAACTAAGCACATTCCTTACCCGCTCGAGACAACGACTGACTTTTTTTTTGTTCTCTTGTGTTTTTCTTAGCATTTCTTTTCTTTTCTGTTCTCTTTCTCTCTCCTCTTTTTCCAAAAGTTCATGATTACCTTCAAGAGGGCGGAACTCTTCTGGGGAAGTTTAGTCTTTTGTCTCAGCGTAAAGAAAAGGAAGGTGCTAGAAAAGCGGCATCGCTTCAGCTGCGCTAAGCATTTCTTAGAAACCCTCCTGATTTTTTAAGGGTTTGAGGTTTCCTTCAGTGCCTCTCATCTCTTAGCAGACATGCTTGACAGACAAAGTCAACAGATTCCTTTTCATACTAGACTTTGAAATAAAATCACAAAAGTGTCTCAAAACTATATCCCTGGCAGCGAGGATTTGTGTGTAATATTTGAACTGTACCAGTCCAACATGGTGGTTTTACCACCTTCAGACTACAGACGGAATCAAAACCAGCCTCAAATATGCTCACGGTGAGCGTATTTGAGAGAGCGTCTTCAATCCAGAATCACAATGCACCCACGCACCCACTCCTCTCACTTGCTTACAGTGTGATACAACTTTATTGTCAGTTTTTCCTGAAAGTTGTGTATCCCTGGGCAGCTCTGCTGAAGAATATTTACACAAATATATACATGCATTGCAACAGTGCTACCAGTAGGCTGATTCAGTCGTTGCCTTTTCCTTGTGGCACTGGAGCTGACTACCAGACGAGGCCTCCTGGTATTTTGGGTGTTGTGTGAGCGACACGGTGGCGAGAGCCAGCCTGCCTGGGCATGGATCATTGGCCAGGTGAGGGGAAGGGATGGCTGCACACAGGTGAGACCGCCACGCCGCGCCGCTCCACCACAGCGGTGCTCGTCACATTGATAGAGTGCCTGTGCCAACAACTCATTTCCCTCGTCTGCCGAACAATTAGCAATGCTGAGCAGTTTCGCAATTAACAGCCCCGTAATTGTCACATGCCCCACTTTTAAATCAGCCGCAGCAATATCTATTTTAGAGCAAAGTTTAATTACCAACTGAGGGCATTTGCATTTCCCGTCATTACCATTTTAAATGACATTTTTAAACGCCACCTCTGCAGTTCAGGATGGAACTCCCACCCCTCAAGACAGACAGACACACACACACACACACACACACACACACACAGACACTGCTTAAATAGGAAAGGTAATGTACCTTGCCTCACAAGCCATTAAAATGTTTTATAAGATGTTTTTTATTGTTATTATTTATTTAAATGAAGTGTTTTGATCAGTTCCTCCTTCACATGTAAACATATATGGTAAGTGTAGGAACTCAAAATGTTTTTGCAGTTTAGATTAACATTCCTGTCACGTTTTCAAAACATACCGCGCGTGTTGTCTCCCTGATGAAATACATTGGCACCAATGTTTAGGGTGAACCCTCTCAAAATTGGTATTGTAGTGCGAGAGTTTCGATCAATCATTTCTTGTTTTCCGAGCAGGAGCTGCACAGCTTGGAAATGGAAGAGACATTGGCCTGATGAGATGTGGGCCCCGAACCCATTCCCACTCCTCCAATCTCTTTTTTTTATTTATCCCTCCCTCTCTCCTGCTCACTCGTTCACTCATTCTCTCCAGCTCCTGCGGCATGGCTTAGTGTACTTTTTGGTGTCCCAGTGGGTATAAAGTCTATCAGAATGTGTTTGTTTCTCCTACCCCCACACTCCCCCCCACACTCCCCTCACACACACACACACACACACACCCGCACCCCCACTCCGTTCACTTTCAAAGGGTTAAACAGCCCATTCAGTAGCCTGTCAACATTTTCTGGCCCTGGCCCTGTCTGCTCGAGTTTTGTTCGCCGTCGACACTTGTCTCCGCGGCCTGTTGTTGCCCACGTCGTGTAATATCCATGACAATCGTGTTGGGCTTTTCAGAGGGGCTCCGTAGCGCTGCATCTGAGGGGCCACTCTCAGCCCCGTAAAAGGCTTTATTTGGGGCGGTCGGGGGGGGGGGGGGGGGGGGGGGGGATTGAAAGAGTCATGTGAAGGGCCCTCGATGCAGCAATCCTCTTCAGTGGGTCAGTGCGGCCTCAAAGGGCTTTTAACTCGCAGACAGTCATCTGCACTGCCCTCACGTTCTTGTGGTCTGACATCAACGCTGGCATGTGAAAGGTGCATTATGTTTTGGGGTGGGTGGGGGTGGGGGTGGTGGTGGGGCTATGACAGTAGAAAGTGGAGGAGCAAGCTGGCCGTAATAAGGGAGGGAAAATGTGGAGGGCTCAGCAGGAAAAAAAGCAACAACAACCACAAAACAGTCGAGAGACAGTAACTTGCGGGCGATGTGCTTGAAATTAGAATGACGTCCTCACGGTGAAGAGCACTTGACTTTATGGTGGGTGTCTGAAAGCCTCAGCCCCCCACATCTGTGTCCTACCTCTCTAACCCATCCCTAGCTCTCACTTTAAACTCTGGCTGGAGGACTCTGGGACTCAGGATGTGCTTGGAGCAGAGGGATAGACCTTGGTGGTGGGGGCGATGATGTGTGTGTGTGTGTGTGTGTGTGTGTGTGTGTGTGTGGTGTGTGTTTGTGGGAGGGAGGGAGGGGTTGAGGGGTTTGAGGAGGAGCGTGGGAAGTGGCGGCACAGCAAAGCGCATGTATTTTCACGGACCATATGGAAATTCTGTTGTGTGTGTGTGTGTGTGTGTGTCTCTCTCTCTCTCTCTCTCTGTGGGTGTGTGTGTGTGTGTGTGTTGAGGACGCGTCAGATAGTGGTGACCTTAACGGCCGTGTGTGTCGGCTGAATGGTGAGCGGTGCGACGTGGGGCGCCACCCTGACCCTGAGCATATGGGCGCCCATTCTCCGGGAGGCCTTTCACAAACACGGCCAGCCTGCCAGTCAGCCTGCCTCCACAGGGACTTTGATTTGTTAATGAATTGCTCTATTGACTCGCATCTTAGTTTGCTTCATTAGAGAAGACCTACACTTCTGTTTTTCTCCCTCTCCGTTCCACTCCTAATGTGGGGAATCTGGGGAGCTAACGTGCGGCTCAGTGCTTTGTGGCTCAGCCTTTTTGTTTGTGTCTATTTGTCTGTGTGTGTGTCTGTCTGTCCCTGTGCGTGTGTGCATGTGTGTGTCCATTTGCCTGCCTGTATGTGTGTGTGTGTGTGTGTGTGTGTGTCTGTGTGTGTGTGTGTGTGTGTGTGTGTATGTGTGTGTGTGTGTGTGTGTGTGTGTGTGTGTGTGTCCATTTGCCTGCCTGTATTTGTGTGTGCGTGTGTGTGTCTGTGTGTGTGTGTGTGTGTGTGTGTGTAGGAGCTGAAGAGTACATTGAAGAAACTATTGTGCGCGACTTAAATCTTCAGGCTTGTCATCTGTTGTGTTTTTTTCTGCTTCCTTTCAATGGGCAGGGCTAATTTGTATTGTGACGATTTAAGGCAACTCTCCAGTGCTCAGTGATGCAAGAAAACAAACCCCTTGCCCTCTCCCTCCTGCCTGCCTCCCTCCCTTCATCCATTCCTCCCTCTCTCCCTCCCGCCCTCTCTCTCTCTCTAGCCCCAGACCCATGCAGTCTCTCCCTAAATCTATTTGCAAGCAACCCCTCCCCAGTCTCATTAGCATGTAGACAATCATGTTTTTGTCTGGACGATACCTGCTTTACAAGTAGGAGATTATTGTGCTCCACCAGTGTTAACACAGCAAGTACAAGCCCTCTGTCTGTGCCAATGCCACAATATGTCAGCAAGCATCTGTAGTGGCTCATAATGAGAGACCCACAATGCACAAAGACACACACACAGACACTGCTCAGCTCACTGCTCAAGCTTCCTTCAACTTTCAGCCGCATTCATTCATTTGAACTTTAGAGATGATTTGGACGCTACAAGTTATTTTTTGTTTTGTTTTATTACGGTTTCAGATTTAGAGTAGCAAGATTCTCCCTTACAAAATATTTCTTGTTTCAGAGTTTCGTCTTGGAGTTGACACAGTGTGTGTGTAACTTTCATGCTCGTCATTCATCCCGCATGCATCTTTGCTGTTGCTATAGTGTTTCATTTGTTGTGATGTGGTCAC
>NC_055970.1:7661625-7669125 GCF_018492685.1 Alosa sapidissima
GCTTTTGCATTAAACTTTATACTACCCTACTGCTCAGCGTTAAACCCGCGTCACGTGTCCGAGCTGTGCAGTGTGAGCGTGCCCGGACGTGGTGAGCCAGTACAGTTCCCCGGGCGCAGTTGTTGCGCCGCTCTATGTTCTCTGGCTGTCGCTGCGTTTGGAGCGACGTGTTTTCGGCTCACGGTACGTCCTGGAGGGACAGGGGGGGAGGGGTGGGGAGGGTTCACTGGCTGACGGACGGACAGGCTAGTATCTGACCCAGGATGGACACGCGGGCATTCCTCTCTGGAGTGCTCTCCAAGTGTTTCAAGGTACAAAGGCTTTGTCCTGGGATCCATCAAAGCAGGGGCATCGATGCAGCTATGCGGGGAATGCCTGATTCTTCCCTATATATAGAGGAAGTGCGAGAGGAAGAGTGCAGGACAGGACCAGGGGGGATGAGGTCAGCGCCATTGCTGGAATACTTCCGCTGTGGGATGGTGAAAGAACAGGAAAGGTTATTCTGTGGGACGAGGTGCTGCTGGATGGGCTCTCTGAGCTGGAGTTGACATGGGACCCAGCAAAGCCACCACTCGACAACCCCCCGTGCACACACCCACGCACACACACAACATCAACACAGAGACGGGATTTAAGGAAAGATCCCACAAGGACAGCCAATGCTCCCCTAAGCCCTTACCTACTGAAGTACTACCCACACACAAAAACAAACACACACACACACACACACGCACGCACCCAGCAGTCTACCTCCCGGTGAAACTGAGCCTCACTGCCATTCCAACCCCAGCGCATTCCATCACCTCTCCTCCTCACATCACACACACACGCGTCCTCCTCTTGTGATCGAGTCAGCCGGTTGGGAAGCTCAAAGCCTGCTATCAGAGATTAGGCAAAGTTTGTTTTCTCTCATTTCAGGCTCGGTGGGGTTTTTGTTCCAAAGTCCTTTCCTCCCCCCCACTACACACACACACACACACACACACACACACACACACGCACACACCTCCCCCTCTCAGGTATGGGCATAATGCCATTAGTGGTGTTTTGTTGACAGCGGGGTCCACTAAATGAGGGCCTGCTTTAATCAGCGGCCTGCCGGGTCCAGTGTCAGAGGTCCCCCGCGTTCCGCAGGTGAAAGATGAGCTCGGAGAAAGGTGTCGTCTCCACGTTAATTAAAACTGTGCCGCGCACGCAAAGGGGGCAGTCCTCAGAAGGCACCCCTCCCACACACACACACTCATACACACTCATACACACACACACACACCATCCACCCCCTCCTCTTGCCCATCGTCGCCCGGCTCCATGGCTCAGCGCTAACTCTTGTGATTAAAAGGGGAGGGGGGTGGGCATAATTAATCAGACTAACATCATGTTACAACAACAGAGGAAACAGATTCTGTGTGTATGTGTGTGTGTGTGTGTGTGTGTGTGTGTGTGTGTGTGTGTGTGTGTGGTTGGGAGGAGCTCTCAGGATGGGGGTTGTCTGTATAAACAACTGTGCCAGTCATTTGGGGAACACGTGGTGCCCACTACTATTTTTGGAAAGACTGAGAATATGATGGCCGATGCAATTGAACCACATGGTTTAGAGTGGCCATTTATAATAATTGTTTACCCTATATTATTTGTAGCGTTGTCCTGGTATTAAATGAATTCATACATTTAAACGTTTATAAAGTTTAGATGTATTAAAATAGAAGTATTTAGTAATAGAAGTATTTTAGGTAGAAGTATTTACAGTAATGCAAACCATATTCAATGGAAGAAAGTATGACAGGCTAGACACATAAAGATGTCACATGCTCAGACGATGGAGGCATATTTGGAAGCCCTGAAGACAGTGAGGTCCAAGTAGGCGGCGCGAGCAGTAGGCCTCATCTCGCACATTCGTTTCACGTGGCCAATTTCGCGTTCACGCTCGCCCGCAGAGCCAATCGGAGACAAGCGGCCAGATTCCCATATCCCACCCCCCTGCGGCTCTGAGCCCGGGCCCCTGGACACGGGGGTGAGCAGTGCTCTCAATGGCATTATTTACCTATGAAATCCCATCTTGCTGACCGGCGTCCACTCCCCCTGTTTGAAGCAGCGGGTCCCTGTCTCACAGGGCGGCGGCTCCCCTGCTCTGAGCATGTCCAGTTAGTCTAACACAGCCATACTCCCTGCTCCGTTCTCTCCTTCTCTCTCTCTCCCTCTCTTTCTGTCTCTCTCTCCATCTCTCCCTCTCTCTCTCTCTCTCTATCTGGCTAGAGATGGGTCTTAGGGGGCGGAAGAGACAAAGTGCTGGGAGGGTGGGTGGGTAGTTGTAGTGCAGTGGGTGGAGGGTGGGTGGGTAGTTGTAGTGCAGGGGGTGGAGGGTGGGTGGTTAGTTGCAGTGCAGGGGGTGGAGGGTGGGTGGGTAGTTGCAGTGCAGGGGGTGGAGGGTGGGTGGTTAGTTGCAGTGCAGGGGGTGGAGGGTGGGTGGTTAGTTGCAGTGCAGGGGGTGGATGGTGGGTGGGTAGTTGCAGTGCAGGGGGTAGATGGTGGGTGGGTGGTTGCAGTGCAGGGGGTGGATGGTGGGTGGGTAGTTGCAGTGCAGGGGGTGGAGGGTGGGTGGGTGGTTGCAGTGCAGGGGGTGGAGGGTGGAGCGGAGACTTCCAGGGGTTCTTCAACACCACGCCACACTGACTCTCTGCCTCAGATGCAAATGAGGAACTGAAGTGGGGGGGTTGGGAGGGGGGCGGGGGGGGGGGGGGGGTCAGAGCAGAAGGGAAAAACAACATGAAGGAAAGACAGACAAAGGACAGAGGGAGAGAGAGAAAGAGAGAGAAAGAGAGAGAGGATCCTCAAAGGTCCAGCCTCTTCTGGCTCCTTCTTTGGAAAGCCCCGTGTGGGGTGTGCATCTCTGTGTGATAGATGTGTGTTTGTGTGTGTGTGTGTGTGTGTGTGAGAGAGAGAGAGAGAGAGAGAGAGAGAGAGAGAGAGAGAGAGAGAGAGAGAGAGAGAGAGAGAGAGTGTGCGTGTGCGTGTGCGTGTGCGTGTGCGTGTGCGTGTGTGTTTGCCTGATGTAGATGTGTGTAAGTCAGCTGTCTTCACAGTGTTAAAAAAAACATTAAAACCACGGCTAATATTGTGATGAGCTAAACCACCCACCTCCCTCACTTCACCACCACTGTGCCCTCACCAACCCCCACCCTCGCCCCTCGCCCCTCGCCCCCCCTCGCCCCTCGCCCCTCGCCCCTGCCCCTGCCCCCTCGCCCCCCTGCGACCCCCCGCACCTCTCTCCTTGTGGCCACACGGATCTGCTAGTGACTGCCTGCCATCCTGTAATTTGCCAATTTGCACGCATGTCAAAAAGCCAGACCGTAGTGAATCACAGAAACAAAGTGGAAAAGGACCAAAAAAAAAAAAAAAGAGGGTGAAAAATGAGAATGAGACAAAAAAAGAACGAGGGACAAACAGAGAGATAGCGAACGGAGAGGTGGGAGGAGACGGAGGACGGGGGAGGGCAGCGGAGATGCTGTCCGTCATGGCGGGCAAGCAGGCTGTACTGAGAAGGAAATGTTCCAAAAAGAGAAGTTGAATCCCAAGACCGAGGCCTTGTTTTCACTGCTGTCCAGCAGGGATGGCAAAAAAACAAGACGAGTATGATTTTCAAACCCCCCCCCCCCCATGGGTATCCACCCTCTCTCCCTCTTTCTTTCTCCCTCTCTTTCTCTCTCTCTCCCTCTCTCTCTCTCCCTCTCTCTGTTACATACTTTGTCACAGGCAGGCTGCATGTATGGATTTGTACTGACAGCACCACGCGTGCCATCCATCTTGCAGGCCACAGTCCGAGGAACTCCAACAAGTCTATCTGCTTTTTTGTGCGGGGGGGGGGGGGGTTGAGGATAAGGACGATTAGGGGTGGCTGAGACATTAATCTTGGGTATTATCAACACCTCACTGGTGCAATCTGTCTCTCCGTTTCAATCCAGCAGGCAACAAATACCTCTTTCCTCTCATTTGGAGCCAGTGGAGAGGAGAGAGGGGCGCTCAGAGCGGTAATTAGTGCCTATCTGAGAGACCCTGCCTGAAGCCTGAAGCACAGGGAGAGAAAAAAAGAGGCACCTAATCTTTTTGCTTTCAAGGAAAACACTCAATCAGTCACTCACAGACACACACACACAAACATAAACACACATGCATGCACTCATACAGAGAGACAGACAGACAGACATTCACAAACACCCTGGAAATCCACTTAATCTCTATCAGCGAGGCAGGCATGTCTCTTTTGAGACTCCCAAATTCACTCAGCATTAAGATGCTAGATGTTAGTTGTTGAGTTTCATCGTACGCACATGCAGTACACCAAGGCCGTAGTCATGATGTCAACATTGGGGGGGACCAAATCTGTGGTGGGGTCTGAGGGCCATGCAAAAAATATTATTAAAAATCACAAACAAGTCGTTACGACGTTTTTTCCAACTTGTGAGCCGTTGCCACATTTGATTCCTACCTTTTGCCTGCATGGATGCGCGATTGAGTTCGCATCTAAATAATATGCAAGATGCAACAACCATTTCTAAGAGGCCTATAAACAGGGTAATTCCTGGCATTAGTACTAGCATATGAATGCATTATTTATGTTGTAAGAAATGAATGACACAGGCTTGCACAAATTCATCATTTAAAATAAAACTTTTCACTTTCGCTATCATTGCACACAGGTTACAATATGGAAAATGTTTCAAAGTTCCCTTTGAGTCTGATCGGCTCCAAAAATGTATGGGATTTCCTTAGCCTGCTACACCTTTCCAACAAGTGAATTTGTGAGAATTGTGAGCTTTTGCGATATTGTTGCCAGCCCTACCTCACCGCAGTAGGGTCAGAGAGGGTTAAAGCGGAACTAGTACAGTAATCAAGGATCTTTGGTAGGGTGCAGTAAATGGAAGCTTTTGACGCCACTAACGAAAAGGAAAACCACCAGGTCAAACCACTCAGGGGTGTAGGCTACTCTGGAACCATCACTAGGTCACTAATTTGTGCGTTATTTATGTTTGATTACATTTCAGATGGTGGTGGTTGTTAGTTTTTTTTTATTTATTTTTCTATGTCCGTATATTGGGGGGGACATTTTGGTCATATTTGAATATTGGGGGGGACACGTCCCCCCTCAATGTCTATGGTGACTACGGCCCTGCAGTACACACAAATTTGGACACGCCCGCATAAATGAATCTTTGCGGCACAAAGACCCGAAAGAAGCGTTTGGCAGCGCTAGCACCCCGGACACGCCCTGTGAGAGAGTCGGCAGTCTTGCATACTCCGCGCGCTCCGTCACCCCTCTGGCAACGTGCAAAGAGCAGATGTGGCGCCCGACGAAACCAGAACCCACACCAACACATGTGGACTGCAAAAATAAACACACCACATAATTGTTTACTTTTCCCCCACAAACACGAAAATAACAGCGAGCGAACATTTTTAAATTCATTTGTCTCCGCGGCGACCGTTTCTCTTTTTTCTTACTTTTTTTTTTGGGCTCCCCGAGCTCCCCAACGTATAAAACTTAATCAATCTCATCATGGCGTGTCACTTTCGGAGTAGAATCATTGGCTGGCCCTGCCCTGGTGTGTGTACTACACCCTATTTATGTCTTTACAGCAGTCCGCACCAATCATTAGCATCTAAAAAAAACGAGAAGTCACCCTCTTTTTACAGCAGTACACTCACAAAAAAGCATTTAACCATCCGTGAAAGTGAAAATGGGAGCCAATTCTGTTAAACACTTTACATCGCACTGGCTATTTACCACATCATTGTACCTTTTAGATTCACTCCGTAATGTTTTGCGGAGTAATCTCGCCTCGGCTTAGCTCGCTAACGCCCATGCAACCTCCAGGGCCTGAAAGTCCTTCTGCTGTGACTGAGGTGACCAAGCGTGAGATGTAAAAGTGAGATGTCTAGAAGTGTGGCGCTGGCATAGCGCTCGTTTAGGGCGTCTTTTAAGAAAGTTAAGTGCTATTTTTTCGACCGCAGGGGTCAAAGGGCAAGTGTGCAGTACGTGACAGGATAGAGTTAGGCGAAACTGCGCTGCGGGCAGCTGGAGAACCTGAGGTATTTGTGCAAAATCCACTGTGAAAAAAATTGGGCCCTACTGCTGTTCTGTATTCAAGTTCAACTCCGGCTCTCTTGTCGGGCCTTGGGAGTAACTAATGCAACCTTTCACTACTGCGCTGCCTCAGATGTTGGCTCCCCCTAACTCCCCTCCTTTCTCTCTGCTGTAACCCAACAATAAGTACCTCTGCTGCCAGAGCGGGGGGAGATGGCTTGGTTTCCTTCAGGGTAATTGATGCGGAGGTCCTCCCGTATCCTAGGCCCGACGCGCTTTTGAAGCGGGCGAGCAGGAAATCGCTCCGTCAAAGAAGGGGGAACGAAACATTCCTTCCACACAGCTTGGGCTGTAAGACACCCTCCCGAAACGTAAGAGAAGAAAAGCCTCCGAATGTTGGGCTCGCCAGAACCTCCTTCTCCCCTTCTGCCCCCACCCTGGACCCCCTGGTGCTCGGGTAAAGGATGTTTCCCACTGGCTTCTTTCTCTTTCCTCTCTCTCTCTCTCTCTCTCTCTCTCTGTCTCTCTCTCCCGCTTACACTCCAAGCCCGGCTGCTTTCAAGCCCCCCAGCTGGGTTCTGGCTAAACACGCCCTGCCTGCCCGCTGTCACCCTGAACCGAGCAAACGCAGCAACCCCCCCCACCCCCACCCCCCCCCCCATCTGAGAGTGGGGAGATGGGAATGGTTATCGGATACAGCCCAGGGAGAAGTCTCGCGGCGTCGGCTTTCCACTTCACCCTGACCTCTCCTCCGGTCCCTCCGGCCACCTCCTCGTTTCCTCTGCCGTCCCAAACTGCACGGCCTCTGCTCGACACACTGCGCCCCGGCCCGGCCCCTCTCGGACCGCCTGCCGAGCGCTCACACAGGAAGGACAGGCCCGACTTCTCCCTCTGATTTTTATCCTGTCTTTTATGCCGTGTGTGTGTATGTGTGTGTGGATGGCTTTGTGTCTGTGTGTGTATGTGTGTATGGCTTTGTGTTTGTGTGTGTGTCTCTGTGTGTGTGTGTGTGTGTGTGTGTGTCTGTGTGTAGATCTGTATGTGTGTGTGTGGATGGCTTTGTGTTTGTGTGTGCATGTGTGTGTGTGTGTGTGTGTGTGGATGGCTTTGTGTGTGTATCTGTGTTTATATCTGTCCATTTGGCGGGGAGGGTAGAGTTAGGGGACAGAACAGTCAAACAGATCATGTTTGTCTTCCTCCTACTTCGCTGTTTACAGTGGCTCCTCTGACACAGACACAGATCACAGATCACAGGAGGACCCCGCTCTCCTCACGCCTCCCCATACAGGGCCCTCTGACGCATGCACGTCCAACAGGAGCGTCATCCACAGGGGTCGCATTCATAACACCCCCCTCCCCCCCCCCCGCCCATCCAAACCCCGCCCCCCCCGCCCCTCACAGGAGGAAAGTGCAAGTCATTA
>NC_055970.1:7674125-7686625 GCF_018492685.1 Alosa sapidissima
TCTCCATTATTCACTTCAGAGACTTCAGAGAGCAACAGCATTATTTCCTGAGACATAATGCCACTCAAAAACGCAAGGGTGTTTACAAACACATCAATGCCTTCTGGGGGGGCTATCCTTTATAGTAGTCAGATAAGAGAGGGAGAGAGAGAGAGAGAGAGAGAGAGAGGGAGAGAAAATGAAACAATAAAAAGAGGAATAAAGGAATCACATACAGTGAGAGAAAGACTCACTTCAAGGAAGCAGGAGTGTGAAAAAAGAGTGAGAGAGAGATGCAGAGAGAGAGAGGGAGTGAGTGAGAGAGCGAGGGAGTGATGGATCATCAGCGAGCTCTTGCCCAGCTCTTCACCTGTGCCTGCCACCTCCTGGCATAATAAACGTCTCCGGAGCAACAGGCCCGATAAGGCCCATCACTCACACGGGCCCCGCTGATAAGTCACAGATGCCCTCTGTCATCTGCCATGACATTTGTTTTTCATTCCCATCTGCGGAGCAAAGGGGGGGAAGTCAGTCAGTCTCTCCTCCTCTCTGTCTCCCTCTCTTTCTCTCTCCTTCTCTCTCTTTTCGTGGTGTGGCACAGTGTGGCGTTGCTCGCCGCTCCACTACAGGCTCGTCTCAGGCGTGGACACTGACAGGCAGCCTGGTGGCTCATCCATGCGTGAGTATGCACCGCCTCATAGAGAGGGACAATGCTTTGTGAATATTTTGTATTCTCCACAAAAAGAATGTTCTATGTTCTATACATAAGATTGTACACTTAAAAGTGTGCTGACTTCATGATTTCATTTTCCATGCTATACTTGATTAGTGTGTCCTTGCATTCTTTTATCACCAGAAGAGGGGGACAAGCTGTTTACCATTTGGATAACATTCTTAGTTAGACACTGCCGCTAGTTTTACTGTGTGGGAAAAAAACGATAAAGCAGTGAACTACCCCCAGTCGTGAGGGTTAGGCCTCGGTGAGTGTTCGTCAGAATGAGTGATTTTCTGAGAGAGCGCTGGGAGACTCTGCCTACCAAATTAGGGGTTCCCTGTCAAGGCCAGATTGATGGAGACGGACAGGTAAGAATGTAAAAGGCCCGGCTCTTGTGTTACCCAGAGGCAGACATGGAGACTTGGGCACTGGGCTGCTGAGGAAGTGCTGGCAGAGCTGAAGTGGCTTGCGCAGGACATCTCAACACACATCATATTTCAAATGCGAATGTGAAAGCCAGGCTTAACATGAGGGACAACCGAAACCGAACCCTGGGTTTCTCTCTTTCCTCCTTGTGGGCCATGAAATTGCACTTGTCCACAAATCAAAACAGAATGTCCGAGCAACAAAAAAAGAGCTTAAGTTGCAAATTGTAAATAATGCTTCGGAGACTTATATTTCTGACAAGGGTACACAAAATAAATATTTAAGTCATTTCGTACTTTGGCACTTTTAATTCCCTAAAAACACAGAGGCCCATCCAGCAATATAGCCGGCCACTGTAAATCTATCTACCCTGCGCTAGCGTAGAGAGGGTCACCGAGAAGTCACCGATTTGAGAACGTATAAAATGGTTACTTTATGGCTATCCCAATTGTTGTACGTTAGAGTTATGTGCATTGTATTACCTCTAATGAAGGGCGTAAATTCTCAGTTTACGACTGGACCTTTACGAGGGAGGGAAATTGTAAAACACACGCTTTTCGCGTTACCCGTGTTTGTCACTCTACCTCGACAGAGTTCAGGCTCCGCACACAGACACACACACACATGTACAGAGTCGTACACACACACACGCTGTTCTCATTACGCGGTGACTGGCCCTCGGAGAGGCCTCTGTCTGGGGCCGATGCCCCGGGACCGTGAGAGAACGGCGGTCTCTCGGCCCTGTGTACTCGTGACATTTCACAGAGAGAACCGTGGGGGCTTCCTGTGGTTGTGTGTGATCACCGTTGCCCTCCCAAAAACGAACTGTCCAGCCCCCCACACAAACACACACACACACAAACACACACTCACCGCTACCCTCTCTCACCCCACCCCTGTGCCCCAATCACAGGCCTAATCCATGTTCTCCACAAATCTTCCCCCCTGTGCTCTCCTCTCAGACTTGCACCTGGAGAGCCGCGTGAAACCTAAGTCTGGGCCTGACCCTTCGTGCTTTACTGCCATCGCTGAGGCTGCGAGGCCACGCACCCCGATCCTCCTTAACCGGCGATGTCGAGCATGAAAGGAGAAACGCCGGAAGAGGTGAGTGACTTTTGTGCGCTGCTGATATTTCTCATCGAGCCCTGTTAGCCATTTGAAACTCGGGAAATGTTCTCAAACAGTCAGGTCACCCCAGTCAATTCCCATCACTGGTCTTACACAGGCCTGGTACATGTCCAGTATGTCCTGTTTCTGAGCTACAACTCCAACTGTCAGCCAGTGTTACACTTGTGAAGTAAACATCTCTGAAGAGATGAATGATTATACATCAAGAATGAAGAAGAAAAAAAAAAAACTAGATGAATTTTTTCAACAAATCTTTCAAAAATGTCTTTTGAACAACCTAATTTCCTTCTGAGGTCCTTTTACCTGTTTGTTGTTAACTAAAAGTGTACCAATGTCCTTAATGTGTGCTAATACTATAGCATTGGATGCCCATTATTTGATCTGGGAGTTTTAATAGGCCATGTTCCCATAAGACGGAGGAAACCGTGAGGAGACAGCCGGCTTACTCATGCCAACAGGCTCCTGGTGAGATAGTGGTGATTTAGGTGCTTCAATCACGTTACACAGTGCGCTAATGCCACTTAGGCCCAGCTTTTCCTGCCGCTCAACGCACGTCGCCCAATGAAGAGGTCACCATAATTGTGTCACCCCTTTATGGGAATCACTTACTGTAGGTGCGTTAACAGAGGCAATAAACAACAACGCACTTTAAAGGAATCTCCAGTCACTTTATGGCTTATCTCCGTGGCGTGGGTTTCCGAGCGAGCCAGGCATGGAGAAGTGGAAGCAGATGTGAGCTCGCCTCGCCTCCCCTCTCAAACAGATACCAGCTCTCGTCCGTGGGCAGCAGGTTGAGCCACATGAGTTATTTTATTCTCTCTCTCTCTCTCTATCTCTCTCTCTCTCTCTCTCTCCCTTTGTCTCTCTCTTTCTCTCTCTTTGTACCAAGCCTCTATCGTTCCTCTCTCACTCTGTTTTATTGCTAAGTTTTTGTTGATACATAATCATAATTAAATATTGTTTTTTTACCAATTTACAGCACAAGTATGTAGTAGAGCAAAGAGGCAATAACATAAAGGGACTGATCTGACTGTTTTTCATGGTCGTGTCCTATTTAAGCAATAAGTCCTGAGAGGCCGTAGGTTACAGTGATTATACAACAGCTAGCGGCGCGCTAGAGGAGTGCCTTAAACCACCTTAGCTGTTATAGAATCACTGTAACCTACGGACTCGAGTGGCTTATTGCTTCTAAAAACTGTTACCACATATACCTAGCAAGATTTGTGCCTTAAAATAAAGGCATAGCACCGAGAAATTTAACGATTTATTCATAGATATTCATTCTTCCGCCAAGAAATATATTCAGAATATACAAGCAACATCTCGATGCAGCAACTGTAACTTTTGTATCACGTTGTGGTAGCGCAGTAATATACAGCAAAATACGGTCAAGGTGTGGGTTTGTGCTCCGGTTAATATGCCGTTGTTTGACCAATAGATTTTGTAATACTTTATTTTATTCTTTTTTTTGTCATTTATAGTTTTCTGCGCAGCATGCTTTTGACCCCATCATTGTTCAATGTCCGTAGGCCTGACCTATGCTAATATTTGTATTATGTGTTTTTTTCTAGGCCTTACTTTATGACTATGACCATATTTCCTAGGGCTGGAAACATCTAAGCTACACAAAACAGTTAAGTTAATTAAACACTCAGACAGTTGGAATTCCATCATCCATTTAAGCCCCCTCTGTGTCTCTCTTTCTCTCTCTCTCTCTCTCTGCCTCTCTTTCCCTCTTCTTCCCTCGGCGCACGTCAAAATATTCCCATCCAGTCGGGGTTAAACAGGTTCAAGTCATGAAAATGGCTCCCGGCGGGGCCCAGCCCTCTAAATGTGTAATTTCAGTGATAGAATTTTGTACGCTTTGACGCACACTGTATAATCATGCATAATATCAACATAATTTACGCCTGTGCAGGCACTGGCCTCTCTGTCTGTCTGCAGTCTGTTGTAACACTAGAAGAGAGACACAGAATTCTCTCTCTCTTTCTCTCTCCTTCTCTCTCACTCTCTTTCTTGCTGTGTAAGGACAGGGATACTTAATAGCCTGTGCCGTCCAAGGCAGAGTTGAGATTGACAAATCAAGCCGTTGGAACTGGAGGTGATAATGACATCATTTCTGTTGCCTGTGCCCATGTGCAAAGGTCCTTGCTGTATTTGGTGTTCCATTCTTTCTTTTTTACATGAATAAGGAGAAAGAGAGGTTGAGCCAGAGATAGAAATATCTCCATGGGACATTCTGCTTACTTTCTCAAAAAAAGGGGGAATTTCTTATCTGCCTTCATTCAGCTCCTGTTAATATGATGATGATGAACAGTGTTTCATGAAGGACAGCTCACGGCAGCCTGAGGTGATTGTGGAGGGGCCTTCGCGCCCCTCTCTTCCCTTGGCTTTGCCCTCATCTGTCTTTTGTACCCGTCTCTTCCTCGTCGGGTGGAGAAGGGGGAGGGCGGAGGTTGAGATAAGCCCTCCCACCTCCCCTTCTGCCCTCTGCTCTTCCATCCGCCCACTACAAAGGCACTCCACTGGAGGGCCCCCACCCACTCCATCAGCACCATCATCTCCCTCCCCTCACACACACACACACACACACAGACACACACACGCAAACATTTTCATATCAATAATCGAGCAATTTCCCTACATGCTAATCCATCAAAGCGGGGCGCGTGAGCTAATCCGGCCGCAGCAGCAGCAGCAGTGCTAGTGTGTGTGTGTGTGTGTGTGTGTGCTCGCTCGGCGGCTTTCAGGTGAGTCGCTCTCTCTCCCCTCCTCCCGCCCAAAGTGGGCGCCGCTGAGCCCGCGTGCGACGGCACAAAGACTCCGCTCTGTCAGCAGCGATTGATCAGAGGTCGGCTGTAAACGAGGAAGGCGGCGCGCGCCGTATCAATGATGCTTTACATCTGCGCCTGAAAAGATACTCATTCACCACAGGGCTGCTCCATGCGAAAGATAATGACAGCCGGGGCTGTTAAACAGCTTTTCGCAACCCTGGCCCTTTGTGCTGCGCATATAGGCAAAGTGCTTACCTCTTTTTTATGATGAGCCAAGGTAAAAGAAAAGGTACGGGCCTTGTGAAGGACTATTATAATGTCGACAAACGCTGACAGGGTTGAATTTCTGGAGTGTTTTCTCTTTTTTTTTCCAGGTCCACAGATTAGAGGCAGGCTTTAGAGGGCGAATTTGCGGAACAATGAGATTGCGTGTTTGATTTTAATTTCCCCATAATCGGCCGGCGAATGTAAGAGATAGGTGTGCTGGTTGTTCCTCTCAGCATTTCTCTCACCTTCTTTTTCTCCTGCAGGGGCTTTAGAGAAGAAGAAGAAGCTTGCGCATCAGAGAGAGGATGAGCGATAGTCAGAGACCCTGGGAGGGAAAGAGAGAGGGAGAGAGAGAAAGAGAGAGAGAGCCAGAGATGGATATATATAAATATATATAAAGAAAGAGAGATAGTGTGAGAGAAAGAGGATAGAGAGAGAGAGAATACAGGGCCCTCATTAGTAGCACATTTATCATCTTCTGTCTCTGATTTAAAACAATGACTGGGTCAAATCACTTTAAATACCTCCAGGGAAATCAACATTTGTCATTGTGGAGGAAGAGAGGAGGGGAGGAAGGAAAAAAGAAAACGAAAGAAACTATCCCTCTTCTTGGTGTGTAGTGCTAATTCATTCTAGTGATGCCGCCCCATTCAGCTACAAGGCTGTTTTTTCAGATTCATCCTTGTGAAACCTTGGCTGACTGTCTCTCCCAATTCATTATCTGAAACACCCAATTGTCCTCTCCAATTGAGCACTGCTAACGTGCTGCCTCCTCTTCCTGCGCCTCGAGCCTTCATATCTAAAAAGAGCTAAGGAGTATGTAATGCAAATGATCCTTAGTGAGAGTCTGAAGCATGGGAGACATCACAAATTATACCTCCTCCATCCGTAATTACAGCAGAGGGCCTTACCGACACACCAGCAAAAGCGAACACGGCCGAGAACAAGGGAGAGATTATGTATTATAAATGTTATTACTGTGTCTTTCCGCAAGGTCAGAGGAGTCGCTCCGGATGTTCAAATATGAAAATACACGTGTCACACTCGGCGAGAATGCTAACTGCTTTCTCCTGTCCGCTTAATGGCCCAGGTTGTGTGTCGGAGGGGAGATGATTTAAAAGAGGCATGCTAAAATGATTATTTCCACATTAAACAGCCATTCCCAGAGTGACATGTCGACTGCCGTGTTCTACTTTGATATTAAGCACCAATGCTCGTCATAACAAATGAGCTGGATCCAGCACATGTCGGCGCAGCCGGAGCAGAATAATAACAGTGTTGTGGCGGCCGGGGCTAAGCAGCAGCCCAGCAGCGCGGTTAGCCATTAGCCTAAATCACCGGGACGATGCACGCCGCGCGTGAGTCCTGGACTAATTCAACAACACTCAACGGCCAAAACTGAAAACACGCTAAACACGATGTAAATCATGAGAATCTTTTTTTTTTTTTTGAACAAGTTAGGTCATTTTTCATATGTTAAGGATGAAGAAGAGATTGGAGGGACACGCAAAAAAAAAAAAAAAAAACACACACAGGAAATTCACACACATACAAACACACACGCACACACAGGAAAGCTAACTAACTGACAGTCCCAGCCATATCAGGCGTATGACTGAGAATCTCTTTCAAAGTGTGGAACAGAGAGGCGAAATGAGAGGGGACAGAAGCTGAGAGGAGCGGGCGGAGCAGGCGGCGCGGGCGGCGCGGTGCTGCTCCAGAGGATCTGTGACATTACCGAAATAAAGAAATAAATGGAGGAGGGGAACAGAAGAAAGCCTTGGTAAAAAACGCACTTCCATTTCATGCGAGTTCAGACAGAATAGTCTGCCATATGTAAATAGGGGTTCAATAATGAATGCACTTCCTCTGCTTTTATTTGCTTTAAGCTTTCACAGTCACACACACACACACACACACACACACACACACACACACACACACACACAAGTGTGCGCTCACACAACACACATACACACAGAGACACACACAGACATTGGCACTGTGCTAGACACAAATTAGAGAACGTTTTAAAGGAAATATTCAAAGCGGAGCCGGCTGCCGGAATATCAGTTATTATTTTTGATGTTGCAATTTCTGACACTTTGATGCAATCAGTGAGTAGCCCCGGCATCCAAGCCTCTCCAGGGAGAGAGCTGTCAGGCCTGGAAAGCTGGTGGGTAGATAATTATCGGAGATCAAACCTCGCTAGTTAGTAGGCAGGAACGGGAGGCAAATGCCAAAAACCAGCCAATGTTTCGCAAACGCTTGTTCAAGGATATCCTAATTGCTGTAAGTGGTTCCTTCAGGACTGGCACTTCAAAAAGCAAGCCTGCCGCATGATGTCATTGCTCCTGCACCCTTGTAGAGCTCACAATGAGTGAATTAGGGAAGAGGGCTCACAAGACAACTCACACACACACGCATGGACACACACACACACACACACACACACACCACAGACACAAGGACAGTGCCAGGTCCCTCTAGACCCTTACCACAAATAAGTTCCCAGTAAATCTCTCTCTCTCTGTCTCACACACACACACACACACACACACACACACACACACACACACACACACACACACACACACACACACACACACACACACACTAACACCCACCCTATCTTACAATGCTACCTAACTACTAGATGTACGTAAGCCACTGCATACATGTTTCAATTCATTGTCTACAACTCTTGACATACATCCACTCACATGAGCATCCACTCAGTCTGAGGGAGTAGACTGTCACGTGACTCTTCTCAGAAATCTCTCGCATGCACTCACTGTTTACAAAACACAACATCACAGGCAAGGAAGGTAAGGGGATGTCTGCTATTTGTGGCTTGTTGTTCCAACAAATTGTTCATCATAGTGGTGTCAGGTCAGGACACTGTCTCAGTACCACCACCACCACTTATTCAGTGACCTTTAGCTAATAGGCGCCGGCTCTCAGGAAGCAAACTCCTGCGCAGCCTCCGCACTCAAGATGCTGATTGATCCCGAGCATTCGCTTCCTGCTCGCCATGGCGATGCCGGGGAAACGAAAATTAAAGAAGACTTCCTGTGCGTTAGAGAAATCCACCCTGAACTTGCTCTCTCCAGTAGCTGTGTGTGTCTCTAATGTATAAAACATCACAAACACACACATCAGCGCCGTCAGAGCTCACACACCGCCAGAAAGTATGACATTTTCAAAACAGTTTTTTTTTCTTATTTACAATTATAGGATTGGGTAAATGATGGGAGGCAAACTTGAAATTCCCATTTTAAGCAGAAGTAGCTTCTATCTTTTTATGTCCATTGATATTTTTTTTTTTTATGTCCATTGATATTTCGTCTTTTCATGTCCATTGATATTTCTTCCTTTTCTTTGCAGGGGAGTAACTTTTTTTCAGGGTCAATGACCAATTCCGTTACATTCATCTGAAAAGAAAAGAAAGAGCCATTCACCGAAAGCTGAAGAACTAAAGCCATATAAACAGCCCCCTTCCAAAGGCTCTCGAACACACCCACCAAACAACTATCCCCCAACCTCCACTTCAGAGAAAAGCAGCCATAAAACGATGAAATAAAATGTCTCCCTTTTTTGGCTTGATGGGGGTAAATGGGGTCACCCTTTTAAAGTAGCAGTTATCGGGGATGGGGGGGGGGGGGGGGGGGGCGGCTATAGACTCACGCTAGCTAAACTCTTAGCATAACAAAAAGCTCTGCCCAGGCCCCAGCCAACAACTCCCCATCACTACCATACGGCAGTGTGTAACAGTAGCCATAATGTCTGCTGCTCTGTTCAGCCTACTCAATCCAGGAACCCCCCCCCCACCCCCCCTCCTCCACCAGCTCCACCTCCAGCCTCCTCCTGTGGTTCGGTGTGGGCTCAGGCGGTGGGTTAAAAAGGCCTGACGCTCTGACAGGCGGCGGGGAGGTGGGGGCCTCCGACTGCTCGGCGGCTTCGGGAGTGGCCTCGCTCGCTCTAATTGCCTCCCTAATTGGTGATGTCTTCAGGGGGCCCTTGGAGTGTTTTTGGACAGAGCCGCCACGGCATCATAGCCAAGCGGAATTATGCCACGCGACTGGCTGGAAAATAAGGGGGAAAGGCTTAGAAGGGGAGAAGACAGAGAGAGAGGAATTGAGACAGCGTGAGAGAGAGAGAGAGAAAGCGAGAAAGAGAGAGGGGGAGAGGAAGAGTCAAACAGTCAGACACAGACAGGGAGAATTCCCATATAATACAACAGAGGAAATGAGTAGTACGTTGCCGTAATCATGTTTTTTTGGCAGAGTGTGGCAGGCCAGCTGCCAGCTATGAGTAAAGCTTACAGTAAGCGAAGCGAAGCATGTCAGAGGGAGCACTCATTCTACAGCCAACAGCAGCACAGCCACCATACTGCCACTGTCTCTGATGCACACACACACAACATGAAGGACACAAGGCTATCTGTTGCCTGTCAGCACACTAACCATTTCTCTCTCTCCCACTCATTTTCTCTCTCTCTCTCTCTCTCTATCCCTCTCTTCCTTCCCTCTCTCTCTCTCTCTCTCTCTGTCACTCTATCATGTTGGTGATAAGGCCGGCCAGCCCTCCTGCTCGTGATGGACTTGATTAATTCCCTGGAACGCTGGTTTGTCTTCCTGCAGGCTCACTCAATGACTTCATTCTCCCGGGTAAGGTCACCAGAGGTATGGCAATAAAGGGTCTCAGACTCACATGAAAGCCCCCCCCCACACACACACACCCCCCACACTGCCAACCCCATACAACACCCCCCCCCCCCCCCCCCAACACCCCCCCCCACACACACACACACACACACTTCATGCCTGCCTGGAAAGTGGCTAGAAAGAGTAGTGAGGGGGTGTTGGGTAGGAGAGTTGGAGAATAAAGGCAGAGAAGAGGGAGGAGGAGGATAAAGGGGGGGAAAGAAGAAAAGGTCCAAGTGTCTCTTCTTCTGGAGAGTGGAGAGTGTCCCTGAGCTCTTTCTGCCCCTCTCTCTTCTCTCTCAGCTCTTTCTCCCTTTTCCCTCTCTGATGCCGCAAGGATAATTGGCTGGCAAATGATGATGGCAGATGATGAGCACATAGACACTGGGAGGAAGCGTGCGTGTGTGTGTGTGTGTGTGTGTGTGTGTGTGTGGACGGTAAGAAGGACGGCGAGGCAGTGTCCTCCACCAAAGAGCTGCGCTACACAGAGCCACACATGAGTTATGGGCGCTCCTGGCCCACAAAGTTGTCCAATTTAACATTAGAATAGATCAGGCCTTTGCACAGAGAGAACCTGTCACTATAATAAAGGCTTATTTATAAGGCTCTCCTTTTGACACGAGTGAAATTGCTCCCCTTTTTTATTTACTCGGAAATGGCTAACCGGGGCTCTTGCACTTGCAGTAATACCCCCTGTAACTGGGGACAGTTATACCTCTGCTAGGGCAAATCTGTTTTAAACAAGTCCGATAAAAATCTGTGTCATTCCCTCTTAAAGCTTAAATGATAAACTTGGGAGTTAGACTCCAGCCGAAACACCGGCAGACGTCAGGAAATTATGAGTGTGAGTAACTCACCTCCCTCGGCATTATGAGACTGTAAAAGATGACAATATCTTGCGGGGGGGGGGCTGTAAATCTGGACGCGGCAGGCCATCGGTGACAGTTGCATTCTGCACTCGGTTGGAGTTGGTGGGGGTCTGTGTGTGTGTGTGTGTGTGTGTGTGTGTGTGTGTGTGTGTGTGTGTGTGTATGCATGTGTGTGTGCGCTACAGTCTCGTCACTTTGGATAACACAGGGGCACAAATCAGGGAGACTGCCCTGGTCTCCCTGATGTGGGCTGGGTTGTGGCTGTCTGGCTGGCCATGTGGCTGACTGGCTGGCCTGAGCTTCCCAATGGCTGTCTGATGGCCTGACAGGCTAATGGATGGTGGTCTGTGGCCGGCCTATCCATCGCGGGGGTGGAGGAGTGGTGGAAGGGGGTGCTAGGAGGCCCAGTACTGATGCAGGGTGCGGCGAGCTCATAAAGTAACCCTCGGCGACTGACCTCTGTGGCGGAGTGCAGAACGGCGGGGCCTTTACGACCATCCTCCGATTTAACAACCAATAATGACCCGAGAGAGAGAGAGAGAGAGAGAGAGAGAGAGAGAGAAAGAGAGAGAGAGAGAGAGAGTTAGCTTCGGTTGTGACAACGACAATGTTTCAAAAATAAGATATATACGACAGAGGAGAACCCCCCTGGATTTTTTTTTTTTCCCACTGATGGGATCCGATAGACCTGTTACAGTTTGACAGTCCTGTGGGACACACACACACACACACACACACACACACACACACACACCATGCTCAGAGCCACAGACACACGCTGACAAAAGACTCTGCAACTTCATACACAACTTCATTAATCCTTAGTGTGAGATACTTTGACATACAATTTAGAATGTTTGTTTTAGCTTAGTGCCCCCCCCCCCCCCCCCACCCCCCCCTCCAGATGCTGGTCCTAAATTATAGCACACCAGCATCCTTTGGACCAAGATCATAACACCAATTCATTAACTGCTGGCAGCCAGCGTATTCTGATTTTCAATACACTCCCTAAACCTAATCGAGACGACTCATGAAAGCCTGCCCCGTCGCACGCGTTGGCGCCTGTTCAAGCGACATATGCTCACGTAATCTCTTAAAAAGCATGGTCCCATTCCAAATTTAATTACGTAATAGCGCAAACGCAATCAGAGTGCCGACACAGCACTGCCTCAGCCTGGCCGTCCAGCCCGGGCTCCTTCCTTTATTAGGTCGGCCAGTCGGCCACCCTTTCGCCCCGTCGGCCAGCTTCCGAGCGCACAATAGCCTTTTTGCAGTGCCATGGCCGCCGAGAGGTTCTCTGGCTCCGTGTGCCAGCGCGTTGACATGTCTACCGTATGTCTGTGTGTGTGTGTGTGTGTGTGTGTGTGTGTGTGTGTGTGTGTGTGTATGTGTGTGTGTGTGTGTGTGTGTGTGTGTGTGTGTGTGTGTGTGCGTGCGTGTGTGTGTGTGTGTGTGTGTGTGTGTGTGTGTGTGTGTGTGTGTGTGTGTGTGTGGTTGTGGGTAAGGGGTATTTTCCATCTGTCAGGCTGGCTATTTCAAAAGGAAGGCTGGGGCAGACAGGACTCTGAGTGTGGCGGTGGTTTATTTGAATGTCAGGGCCGCTGGTTGTAGAGGGGAGGGTCGTGAAGCGTTCAGC
>NC_055970.1:7691625-7704125 GCF_018492685.1 Alosa sapidissima
GCAAATTTATTATATATTATAATTTACAGCTTTTGTATCATTTGCTTTCTTTGTGACTCCCTCTTGAGGACTGGAAGAACTGTTTGCATATCTGTGCATATGGGTCACTGTCTGTGTACTGTTTTCTTTTTTTCAATGTGTACATTTTGCTCAAATCACAGATGCCAATGTATCATGAAGTATATATCCCTCATTTTCACTGAATGGTATTTCCGTTGACTGTCGGTAAGTGATACTGAGTAGCAGCAAAGGCTCCTGGGTAACAGAAGGGGCTGTTATGATTGGGCGTGAGAGATAGGGGAGGGAAGGGTGTTTGGGTTGTCACCTTGAAGTCCATAGGTTGTCTGGGACAAGTACCAGCACCCCATTCCCCCGTCATCCCGTGCTGATGGCACGCTCCAAGTCTGTCAGCGCTTATTTTAAGGATGCAGCCCTTGGCAGACCTCTCGTGCAATAGATATTAGGCATGTGCGGCTGTGGCTTGGGCCAAACCACCTCGGCTTTGCAAAGGGAAATCTCCAAAGCCAAAATCCAGTGTCTTCTTCTTCTTCTTTTC
This sequence comes from Alosa sapidissima, assembly GCF_018492685.1. NCBI lineage: Eukaryota > Metazoa > Chordata > Actinopteri > Clupeiformes > Clupeidae > Alosa > Alosa sapidissima. The sequence continues at coordinate 7,692,182 of NC_055970.1, forward strand.
CTCTTTTTCCTTTTTCTTGCTCTTCTTCCTCGTCTTCGTCTTCACGAGTCTTGTCAATTGCACAGCCTAACGTGGGAAACAGTTGGTTCCCCAACCTACCTGCACCTGACTCCACCTTGCGTCAAGGAAAATAAAAACATCCCACGCCGCAAAATATACCCCTCTCCTCTCCGTCTCCGTCTCTGTCTGTCCGCCTGCCTGTCTGCCGCCTGCCCCATCTGTCTGTCTGTGTGTCTCAGCTCGGCTCCTGCTGTATGTGAGACTCGAGGGTGTGAGAGAATGTGAGTTCATCTACAGCCCGGACTGTGGCTCCACTCCACAACCACAACATAAAACACACCCACAAAAACACATTTCAATCTGAAATACTGCCTGCCTGCGCGGCCTCCCGTGCAGACTCAAAATACACAACGACAAAAATAAATAAATAAAAAACACACACATCCAGCCACCACAGAGTTCAGAGTTCAGGCCAAATTCTATATTGAACAGGGATAAAGAGGGGGGTGCTGCCCACCAGACATTGTTAAACGTGGCGATTTAACACAAGAAAATAAGTGTAGAGATGAGATCGGGGGGGGGGGGGTTTAGGGCAGTGAATAAAATAAACATGATTGATTTCAGAAGAGGCAGGTTTACCCAGGTCACGGTCCACAGCCCGTGTGTTATAATAATGACAAAGAGTAGGCCGAGTCGGGGCACCACTGTAGTCACTAAGCTAAACAGGATTACCAATACTGATGAGACAGGGTCTGCAAGTGCCAATACTCTGCGATCTGTTTTCATTCCCTGCATTCGGCACCGGGAAGAAGCTCTTCAATTTCACAGCAATAACAGATAAACAGATTAACACAGTGGGATTGATTCCTTGATATCTCCACAGCGAGGCCCTTTAACGATCATTCCTATGCTAAGACTGATATGCTCGCTCTGTCAAATGAGCAGATTTATCTGAATGGACTCCAGCATGCCTATTTAAATAAACAAAATATGTACAGATTTGTTTTTGAATAACGGGCCTGTATATGGTTGCAGCTATAGGATGACTGAGAATCTTGCTCATTTCAATACAACTGCACAGTAAATACATGCTAACCAACAGAATTAGATTTGCTAAACATATAGGTTCAGGCTGTTTTCCTGGAATAGAAATGGGCATTAAACGCTTTATTTTTATTTCCCCATCAATAATCTTTTGTAATTACATTGTTATTACGGTATATAAATGTTACTCAAATGTGTCAAGCCATTACATTATCTTTGTAGAAAGAAAAGAGCTTGTGCACCAGAGAGACATTCCCCATATCAGCAGGAACATTTATTAAGTGGTCACACTGCAGCAGCATATAATGAGATGATTCCTCTTCGGGGGGACCGTTGATGGAGCAGAAAAGCCCATCTGAAGGGTCCAAATCCCTGAATGCAACACCAGATGTTGCCTCCTCTCTCCTGCTCTCCCCATAGCGCAGACAGTCAGATTAGCCTATCACTCTGACAGCCAGAACAGACACATCCAGAGGGATAAAGCAAAAATCGGGTGGGGTGGGGTGGGGTGGGGTGGGGGTAGAGAAAGAAAAAATCCAACAGAGAGACATACTAAGTGGATATGGTGGTGATTCAGCACATCAGATCCAGGTAGAGCTGCGAGTGCACACACACACACACACACACACACACACACACACACACACACCTTTATCTTTCCTTTTCCTCTTGTCCGCATGAATATGATGGCCAGCTTTAGGGAATGACCTCCCGTGGAGTAAAGGACAGACCCTTATTCCGTGATGCTTTCAGCCCCTCTCCTCCATCTCCTCCCTCTCTCCTTTTCTCTCTCTCTCTCTCTCTCTTTCTCCCTCTCTCTTCATTCTCTCTCTCTCCTCTACCTGCCAAAGGAATCTAAAACAGTGACCTTGCTGTCCAACAGTCAAGGAAATGGGGTACATCTTGTCACACGGCGAGGAGGCCATTGGAAATCTACTTTGTTGGCCTTTGAAAGAGCCACGATGGGTGCTGAGATAAGCCCAACGCAGTGGGAGGAGAGGTGGGAAATGAAAAGGCCCTGTCTGATGGAAATGTGATGGCGTGAGTGCCGAGGACACCACACAAACGATGTTTATCAGAGATCGGCCTCCGAGAGGGTGCAGGAGAGGAGGTACCCCCGCACGGCTCCTCCCTGATGGACTGTCATGAGAGTGTTCTTTTCTCCAGCCTCCGTGAACAACTCAGATAGGAAAGATACTCGTTTGCTTGACATTGCTTCAAATACACTCATCATTTTACTAAATTAAGGGTAACATTTTACTTGACAGTATCGACATAAACACGTCGTGAACACATGACACTGTCATGACACATGAAACCAATCCCTAACCCTAACCCTAACTCTAACCCTAAACCTAACCCTAATCCTAAACTTGTTATGACAAAAAACGAATGAAGCGTTATGTCATAAACGTTTATGACTTGTTTATGACACGTTCATGACAGTGTCATGTCACTCTTATGTTGACACTGTAGTGTAACCAAATTCAGTCTGACATGGCCTGTAAAGCACTTATTACTATTAGGTTACATATTAAATACTATGTAAATAAAACTATTATCATTTTATTATTTTGATAATGATTATGTTATATTCTTATTGGTGTTGTTGTTGTTGTTGGTTTTGTTTATTGTTAATTGTATTCATTTGTATTGAGGCATATTCAGTGGCTTTCTCAGTGCTCTCAGGATAAAACAGACACAAACAAACACAACAGATTGGGAAAAACAAGTCACTTCCCCCCGTAGAAGTACCTCAACTCTGTGAGGAGAGAGTTCACGGAACAAACGCTGGCATCTCCCACGGCTTTGTTCAAATGTTTGTCAGACGCAGGGCCCTGTAGAACGGAATCTAATTAGGGTGTTGGGCTGCATGTGGCCATAAACTCTCAGCAAACTGTCATCAAATGGAGATTGCCTCCAATCATTGGGGCAAAAAAAGGCGAAAAAAAAAACGAGTGATAGAGAGAGAGGGAGACAGGCCGAGACAGTGGCGGAGGCAGGGACCGGAGCCGGCCAATTAGCAGCTAAGGTGAAGCCACTCATTGTCGTCAAAGAGGCTACGCTAGCCATGCATGTCCAAGCCCTCATATAAGTCTGAGCGGTTTAAAGGTATCCCGTATCAGGCGCAGTAATTACCCTCGGAATGCACAGCCGCCATAATGCACCTTAAATGACATTCCACGCCCGGGAGCCGCTGCTGGCGAGGCCGACGGTGGCCAGTCAGGTAGAGGTGGAGGGGGGATCTGGGCCGGTGTCCCAGCACCACCGCGGGCCTGACTGGAGAGCCAAGCGAGCGCCGGGTGGCGGGCAGAGAGAGAGAGAGAGAGAGAGAAAGAGAGAGAGAGAGAGGCAGCCAAAGGTCAGACTGACCCCAGCATGTGAGCAATGTCAGCCTCATTAAACCCTAAGATGTACAAAGAGCCCGGGCTCACAGGCGCCACGACCTCAGAGGATTAAGGTGAGTGCCCCCCCCCCACCCCACCCCACCCCACTACCACCACACACCGCCACCAGCACCAGCACCTTCTGTGGAGAGGTCCACAGAAACAGAGATTAAGCGGTGAACCTGTGGAAAGACTGCACATCGCACAGAGGAGGAGGAGGAGGGGGGGAATGAAGCGAGGGCAAAGGTAGGGCACGGAACACCAAGAGAAAAGAAGCCAGAAAGGAGAAAAAAAACAGAGGGAGAGAGAAAAGAAAGACAAGTTAAAGCATTTGAAAACAACACCCTCCACCACCCACCCCCCACCCCTGAGGAGAGCTAGAGGGAGAGGTTGACCCAAAGAGAAGAATGTGGCGGGTTTTAACCTAAAGCCATGATTTGCCTTGCATAAACAACAACAACAATAGCAGGCAGGTTAGCCTCGAGAAGCTAGACAATGAGTTCGAGGGCTCCTCATAACATCTCATTATAGGTAATGAGCGCTCTGTGTTTGCAGTGTGTTAGGCCTAGCTGTGTTTACCCTTCCCCTCTCCTAAATGGACATCACTCAGTGCACACTAAGACAAAGGGGGATTTGTTTACCCAGGCCCTGTGTCTCGCTTCCCCAATGAAAGACAGGACTCTGTCACTGAGCCATTCCAAAAAAATCTCCTGTTTACAAAAATGTACTCTCTGTCTCTCTCTCTCTCTCTCTCTCTCTCTCTCTCTCTCTCTCTCTCTCTCTCTCTCTCTTTCTTTCTCTCTCTCTTTCTATTTCTCTCTTACAGGATTTTTCAATGAATTCAGCAACGCATGAGGTTTAGAACAACAGCAAAGCACAATGAATCACGAGGAGAAAAAACCTGGAGAGACTGCTGCAGGCATAATGTCACAATTGCATGAATTGAAATGCAGCGGCTAAAATGGTTATTAGCCGATCCGCGTGTCCAGTCTGGCGTGTTGTAAGGGGTCGTAGCAGTTATTTATTTAGTCAGGTGCTGGGGTCAGCGTAAATAAGCATTTAGCTCCCGTCACTCTCCACCACTCCACACGCAGCTGGAACCAATCAGTCATTGTGAAGAGGCCACACCTGGGACTTAGTGATGGGAAAAACATCACAGGTCTACACTCACTTACAAGTGTGGGAGGTTAAAAAGAAAAGGGTAGAGAGAGAGAGAGAGAGAGAGAGAGAGAGAGAGAGAAAAGAAGTGGAAACATAATTGAAGTGGTCTGAAATGCCAGAGGAAGGCCAATGCTTAGCCCGTGGATGGAGTGTGAAAGTCTTGGCATGTGGTGGGACTCACTCTCTCTCTTTCTGTCTCTCTCTCTCTCTTTCTTAGACAACATGACTGAGAGTCACTCACCTGAGGGCTAGCGCTTGGGGTGACAGCAAATCAGGACAGCTTATGGGGTGTGACATCACCCTCGCAGAGCCACATAACTTGTCATGCTGACAGGCCCTTGGGGAGAGGGCCGTTTTTCGCACACACACACGCACACACACACAGGCCTCTTCTATCCCACCTTGAGGAGTCACCCAGAGGAAACACAATTGGTCAGTAAGACTGAACTAGCAATACATGGAAAAATCTTTTTTTATGCTAATATGCATTCTTTCTTTGGGCTTGCTGCCCTTACACATATGCATTATAAAAGACAACAACCTGTATATCAGTGGTTATCAGATGAATGCACACTAAAATTAGTAAAGCAGGTGATCAATCAATTTTTTGTGAAATTCACAGTCAATAAGATGTTTAATGGTCCCAAACTTGCCATTTGCAGTGAATTGTTCTCTGTTTCTTCTGTCTTAAAGACTTTCAGACGGTTCCTTCCCAGACTGAATATGGCTGTGTTTGTTTTTGTTTGTATGCATCTGTGGAGGAAAGCTGTAATTTGAAGACATGCTTCAGTACTCTCCCCCGTCTGGATGTCTGAAGCACATACTAGTATGTAAAGAGGGGATGACTAAGATGATTTACTCCCACAAAAGCAAAAGAGAGAAACCCGCAAAGCCTCTATCGGAGCCAAGTATCTGCAGGCGCGCGTGGCACCACTGAACCCGCACTAAGCACTCAGCGCGTGAGCCTGGCGCGTGTAATGACATCTCATTTACAAAAAAGGGCCCACTGCGCAGAACTTATGAGGATGCAGCGACAGAAATCTGCCTCTAATTCACCCCTGCTTGCGCGCATTTTGACTTCAAGTGAGGAATCGGGCGCTCCGCTCAGGAAATCGTGAGTCAATTTGACTGTCAAGCAGAGCTGACAGCAGTGGGGCCATATAAGCATGCTAGCGTTAGCGATATCTATCGCTTTACAGTGCAGTCGCTGCTCCTCTGGAGCTCCTGCATGATGTATGGGGTGGAAAGGCCATGGGGGTGGTTGGATGTTAGGGGAGAAGGCCACAGCATCACTGGGGAGATTTTGGTGCCTGGTGTGTCGGGGGGCACATGGAGGTCAATCTGTGGATCCCTTCCCTTCCCGATTACAGTCGGAGCACAATCTAACCTAAAACCTCGGCCACTGCACACACACACACACACACACACACATGCACCCCCCCCCCCCTCAAACCTCGCTCCCACACCCACAGGCCTTCTTCCTGTCTCTGCAGCCCAGCGCACGCCTGTGCTCCAGTGGAAGAATGCCAGGCATGCAGACCGCAACTCTCTCGTCCACTCCTCCTAAATCAATGGTGCATTTACCGAAGGTCTGTTGGATGGGAATCAATAGCATGCAGTAGTTAACCATGAGACAGACAGAAAGAAAGCAACAGACAGAGAGAGAGAGAGAGAGAGAGAGAGGGAGGGAGGGAGGTGGAGTAAGAAAGAGAGAGAATGCATACCAAATACGAGATGCATTCCAAACTTTAAATCATTTGCATGTGGAGTGTCAGCAGAAAGCAAAACACACAGCAGGCTGTGTATGTGGGTGTAATGGAAGCATGTTGCATGTGTGAGAGAGCAAGGATGAATTGCTTGAGGTGTAGACTGTGGGACGCATCGCCAGGCTTACACGTGGACAGAGCTGTGAAAAATGGGAGAAAATACACACTTAACTCAGGCGTTATCTCGTGCATAATGATAATGTATACACACAGTCTTCAAACGCAAAGTACATGTATGCAAATAGGCTGCATATCTCACGGCCCATATTTCACACTTTTCTATAGGCTGACAGGTGGAAAGATTAAACAGAGGTTGAAAGGCGTATGACCTCAGGGGATGACCTTTCAAGGTCTGCTGACCTTATGAACAGCGTGCATCCCAAGCTGTCTTCTCCTCTAAATTAACAGACATATAGTACAACCAGCTCAGCCTGTAGCTGATCCTCTATTTGATCATGGCTCCAGTACCACACTTACACACACACATGCACACACACAGACACACACACGCACACACACACACCTTTTAAATTTTTCACACTTTTCACAGATGAACTCAGGGATAAATAGCCCAATTAGACGCGCAGGCATGCTAAGTGGTGCTAATCTTGCTTGTGCAAATTATCCCCCTTATTTCTGAAATACCACGCAGCCCGCTGCGATGGCGAGGCAGGGTGTGTGATGTGGCCTGGAGGAGGAGGACGTGGTGGTGGAGCGAGGGGGGCAGCCACGTGTGTCCACAGACAGAGCCTCCTCAGTGGGCATCGTCCACCAGCGGGGGGGCAGCCGCCCTGCTGGGCACCGCCAACCCTGCAGAAAAGACATCAGAGAGCAGGAAAATGCCCTCATGCACAAGGCAATGGCAAGTATATGAAAAATAGACAAGGAGGTCCATATGCACACACACACACACACACACACACACACACACACACACACACACACACACACACACACACACACACACACATCACATCACAAATAAATGAGGCAAAATTATATTTCCCTATTAAGTACATTTTTTCCCACCTCTTTTGAATAATGGATGTCTTAAATGTCTGAAATAGCCAAGAGAATTATAATTTTGCCTATTAATTCAACATATCTTTTTTTTAAGAATTTCATTAAATTTCTCAATTGTTATTAAATCCAATATTAAAATATCTAATCAGACACTGCAGAGAGAACAACAAAGAGCTGACAGTTCAAAGAGAAAAGGCTTTGGCTGTGAAGGCGTCTGAGTAGCACATAGGCCGGCCAGCTATAGCTTGCATCATGAAATTAACAACAACACAAATGAAGATATTAAACAAAGGGCTCTTCACAACATCAAGGCGAAGGACAAAAGGTAAACAGAATGGGATGGCGGAATAGTAGCATCACCGCCTGTTATCTCTGAAATGATCGCTTTCTGCTTTACCGTACATGCATATCATGAAGCATTTTCTTTTTAAATATAATAAACGTATGCAAATCGTTATTAGTGAGAAAAAGGAAAGAAAAAACAACCTCTGACGCTCATTCCATAGCATTAAAAAAAGACAGCGACGAGGAAAAAAGTTCTACCATCAGTTCTAATAAAAGACCTGCCCTTCAATGCTGCTTTGGTGTCCTACAAAATTACCATATGAGAGGGTATTTACTGCTCTACAAAATTTCTGTGTGTTTCCATGAAAGTTCAGTCCGCGCCTGTGATGGAACAAAATAAAAAAGCCTGCCTTACTTGTTGCATGCAATTAAGCCCCTGCGAAAGACAGCCAGGGCAGTTTAACGTTTCATAGGGCTGTAATTATTCTTTAACTGTTAGAAAGTACTGTCCCCTAGGAGCCAATTACTTGAAAAGCGCTCATCACACATGAGATATATACAAACAAATCCTTCAAGCACAAAGTAAATGTTTAAACATTAAAAGGGGGTGAGAACAGGAAGCCGTAGCAATCATTTTTTTTTTTAGCAGAGCTAATTACCAATAAGAGCAGCAGGCCTGTTGTGTTAGATAATTATGACACTGGGCTAGCGCACCTCAAAGAGAGGGGGCCTCTGGCTGGCTGTAGTGTGGTGCTGATGATCAGGGAGAGGAGTAATCAAGCGCTAACACGCAGCTAGCGCGCACGGGGGCTGCCAGCGAGCCGACGGCGCTACGCGCGAGGCTTATCGATGGTGCTCGTGCACTCAACCCTCGAGTCGTTCGTGGGTTATAATGGCCAGGGCCTTGGCTAGGCTGCACTGTTTGTTTCACCTAATCGATCTACTTCTTTCCTCACCGCATCAGTCCAACCCCCCCCCCTTAATCATTGCTGGAGCCTGCAGATACTTAGCGTTAGCAGCAGACGTACACAGCCGTAGACAGCCCATTCCATTGTTATCATTGTGAATTTGATTTACTTTTATTTTGTGCAACCACCTCTGCTGAACTATTGAAAGACTGCCGAGGAGCACAGGAGCCACGCGCTGGATAAAATAAATATTGATCCAAGGCTTGGTTAAGAAGATGGTCTGATTTCAGAGCCTGGGGAGGGCCGAGGTGGAGGAGTGGGGGGGGGGGGGGGGGGGGGTTAAGAACAAAATATGAGAGACGTATTGAAGGAGCCACTCCATTCAAAACAAACACACTGCTTTCCTGGTCTGTCAGCATAAATAATCAAACATTCGAAAACAATCATTTCGCAGGAATTTCAGCTCACTGTCTCTCCCATGAGTAACCAAGGGCCTCTAGCCACATTGTCCAATGGAGAAAGCCCTGAGTCTGCAGTGCGCCCATCACACTGCATTCCTCCACAGTTGGCTCGGCGCAGGCCTGGGGAATGGTAATCACCTTACATGGGTATCTCCCGGACTCTCCCTGCTCCTCTCAGCCTCGGACGAGCCAATCACGGGGGCCTGCGGTGCAATAAAGAAAAAAAGAAAAAGAAAAAAAAATGAGAAGTGACCCATTTCGCCCCACGCTCACTTCACTCGCCGCCGAGGCGATTTTACAAGCGGAAGACCACTGCCGCTGTCATCATCATCATCATCATCGCACAGCCGGGCAAAGGCCCCCGCTCACTCCCCGCCTCGCACTCTCTATTGTCCTTGAGATTTCCACGAGGCGAGCCATAACCTCAAAATCCTATTTACACAAATTAACATTTCTCTGCCACCACAGCACAACAGCCTCTCTCTGACATAGAGGTCCGGATGGACTGGCTGGGAAACTATAATGGCATGTGTGTGCTACATGGAATGCTCCTCCATGCGTCTGTCTGAGGACACACATCACATAGCGGTGGCTAACACACAGCGAATAACAGGACTTACATGTCAAACATTGACGAGCAAGTCCTACTAGACCTCTGGGACGCAAGTGGTGAATGGATGCAGTACTACTAATTAGAGTATAAGTGTTGGTTAGTGGTAAAGGGCTTGGCCCTGTAAGCGGGGTTTATCTCACACTGAGAGTGCATTAGGGGCTCAGACCCGCTGCTTTAGCTATGGATCATCCACATGCTTATGTATCCCGAACCATCCCTTGGCAAAATAATCTCATTGCTTCCAGCCAAACACTCACTCACACACACATACACACACACACACACACACACACACACACACACACAAACACAGCTAGACTCATAACACACACACACACACAACGTGACTCGCCACACACTGGTGAGAGCAGGGTGTGGTGTGTGTGCACCAGTGCTGGTTTAGCTTTGGCATCCGCATTCGATATTGAATATAGAGCCATGTACAGTACAGGCTGATGCGGTGGCGGATGTTGTGTTGTGGGGGTTTCATGGGTCTGAACGAGCGCGCGAGAAACAAAGCTGTCTAAATCCCATTTGGGTTAGAGGCAGCCCATATGGAAACTTACCAACTACTGCTAATACTGCTAATAGGATGTTCCACTCTAAATAGGAGCTCGTGTTAATACCGCGATTTTCATTCATGCTGGAAATTGTAGTTTTAAATTACAGTTTAATGCTTCAGATTTTTAATAAAAAAGACCCCCAAAAAACCTTCACAGCAACACAAAAATTACCACAGCGACTGAACAGAGCTTCAGCTTCCTATTGTCAGCCAATTACTATGCAATCTCTTTCTTATGACTGAATAGCTCACTGTTAGCAAATAATGAAAAGGCAATTATGGCAAAGCTGTGTTCATATTACCCTCTTCATTTTATGCAGGCTGTAATTATTGTCAATCCTAGAGGCTTACTCTAGCATGCAGGAGGCAGCAGGGAAGAAAATGGAGTAGGCTGGTGCATGGAAAATTGGAAATGTCACAGCTACCTTTTTATCAGCACCACTAGAACCCGACACACACACACACGCACGCGCGCACACACACACACACACGCACGCGCACACACACACACACACACACACACCATATGCATACTCACCGCACAATCACAAACACAAACATCCACACAAGCACAAAATATGCACAGGACCGCACTCATAGACACCCACCCACACACACAAACCCTTCCATTACCAGCCCACTCTCCAGACGAACACGGACATTTACAGCCAGCATGCGGAAGCGTATACAGTACACCCGAGAGCCAAAGGCTGTTTACATTAGGGCTAGCGACAAACCCCTCAGTAGTCCTTAGCACATTGTGTACCTACACACTTCCCCACAAACATACAGTGTTGCGTGTGTGTGTGTGTGTGTGTGTGTGTGTGTGTGTGTGTTTGGGAATATTTCACCAAGCTGTTGCCGTAACTAAAGTCGAGGACTAACGACTAAAAAGAAAGAGGGGTTGAAAAAAAATCACACTTCTTTTGTTCTCTCTTTCTCTCTCTCTCTCTCTCTCTCTCTCTCTCTCTCTCTCTCTCTCTCTCTCTCTCTCTCTCTCTCTATCTCTCTCTATCTGTCTATCCCCCCACCCCCCGTCACCCCCAAAACAATGATTCCCTGAAGACTTTGTGGGTTTCTTTCTGTGCCAGTGTCTGTCTAGGAGCAAAGTGGTGGAAATATTCCTTTTGCCTTGGCCCTCATTAGCCGTCTCCATGCTGTTCAGTAATGGGGAGTGGCACATAAAGGATTCCCTTTATAGGGTTTGATGTGCCACACAGAGAGGGCCCAGTGCCACATATGGACAACCTTTATCCCCATATGGAGAAGGGAGGTGTGTAAGCAGTAGGGGGGGGGGCGGAGAGAGAGAGAGAGAGAGAGAGAGAGAGAGAGAGAGAGAGGTGTGACATGCATGACAAGCGGTTCACGGCTGCTGTAATTCTAATGGGCACCGTTGACCCTTAAAAACACATTTCATCAGTGTTTCCCTAAGTACCACTAGCAGAGGTACATCATTAGACTGGCACCTCAATGAGGGGCCCTGCATATAAAATATATGCACCGCTTAAGTGGCACTTGCATAGAGAGAGACAGAGAGAGAGAGAGAGGGAGGGGGGGGGCTGGTGGGAAAGGAGAGAGAGGGAGAGTGGGAAAGAAACAGAGAGAGAGAAAGAATTAGAAAAATAGAGACAGAGAGAAAGACAGAGAAGTAGGGAGGGAGGAGGAGGAGAGAGAGAGGAAGATCTTTTGTCAATAGTCTTGCATGCATCCTTGACAAATCAAAGTGAATAAACA
>NC_055970.1:7709125-7761625 GCF_018492685.1 Alosa sapidissima
TCACTCTAAGGAAAAACAAGCATCCCTTTGGGGTCTAAAAATACAGTGATGGGCACGTCTTGGCCTTGATGAAGCATGTGTGTGTGTGTGTGTGTGTGTGTGTGTGATGCAAAGATGTTTTTAAGTAGGGAGTTTCATCGCTATTGGGGGAATAGAGTCTCCGCCACCTGTTCACCAGATACATGGGCTTTATTGAATATTCTAATAAAAATCAAAAAGTGTGTGTGTGAGGGGGCGGGGGATCAAGGGGGGGGAGGGGTGAATCAAAGCATTTCCTGTCCGCCTGTGGCAGAGCCTTCTGAAGACGGTCCTTATTTTTAGGCTTTAACCTAAAGCAGCGGCCTCCCCCTGCAACCACCACACCATTGTGGGCCCAGATGTCGCCGTGACAATAAAAGATCTGACCGGCCGAGGATTCTGGGGGCTTTCCTTCCTGATGACGTCATCCTCGGGGCCTTGACACAGGTGACGGACGTTAACGCCAGCTGGCTGGAGGGGGCGAGGAGGCCTTATCACGGGGTGCCAACTGCCCCAAGTCCAAGAGATTATATCTGTGCTCATGAAATGAAAACAAAGCGGCCAGTATCTACAGCTATTTATTTCACATCAAACCCCCTTTCTTCACGGATCCTCATGTCCCATCTATTCATTTTAGCTCAAAAAAACTGTTAACACAGTAGGCTACACTTCATTAATATTTATATCATGGCATGGCCTGTTTTTCTATCTTTTGACCTTACTACAAGTTGTTTGTCAGCCAGTGATTTGGCCTCAAAACTACTCTTTTTGATTTCACATTAGGTCCAACCTAACTTCTCAGCGCTTCCTGATTAGTTGACTTCATTTCTTCATCCTCTCTCTCTCTCTCTCTCTGGCTAACTAGCACCTGTCCAAAGATGATTAAAAGACAAACGTGTAACCCAGTTCTCTCCTAATGAGCCTGCCGAACACGGTAAACAAAACATCGGACAGCGAGTGCAATTAGCATTCTAGCTCAAAACCAGCCCTTTGAAAAAATCCAATCAGAGGACATTGTGTCCTGCCGTTACCCCCCACCCCCACCCCACTCCACTGATGAGGGTGGGGCGGGTGCACTCAGCCTCTCACCTGCAAGTGATTGAACACACCATCTGAGCCCCATCCACTGCTCTTTCTGTTCTTGCTCTCTCTCTCTCTCTCTCTCTCTCCCTGCCTCAGCACCTTTTCTTTTCTGTGCATTGTTCTGTATTGCTAGACATTGACCTGTGAGTTATACTCCTTTATTATTGCTCAAACGAAGCACATGTATTATTCAACACTAATTGATAGGGGGGCTTGTATATTCATGAGAGCCGCGGATCTTACCTACCTAGAATGTAAAGTGTTACAAACTTCATTGAGGTTTCTGCTTTGATTGTCCTGCGCGCTGTGATAATTAACTCATTAGACTTTCAGGAGCTCTTTGTTTGCCGGCTCGAGAAAACGTTTACAAAGGGGAGAGTGGAGCGCGATGCCATGTTTGCCTTGCAATCAGATCTGAGCTGGAGGCGGCCAAGGGGCAGGCTGGGAAGATCAGCACTGGGTGGGATTTTTACCCCCCTGCCCCTTGCTACTGCATCAACACACACACACACACACACACACACACACACACAACCCACACAACACATACTCACACACAAACACATCCAAACACAAATACACACACATGCTTAAACATGCACACAAAAACACACAACACACACACACAGACACATGCACACAATCCTAAACACACACACACATACAAAGACACATGCACACTTTCCTAAACACACACACACACACACACACAGAGAACATACACAAACACATGCACACAAATGCACACACACAGGTACATGCACACACTCCTAAACACACACACAACACGCACACAGATGCATACCCAAGCCTAAACACACACTCACCTACACAAATACTCTCATACATTTGCCTTGTGCATTCCCCATATGCCCACCAAAACTAGGTCGGACCCCAGTGCCCCTCTCTTAGCCACTGCACTGTGCTGCAGATGACCCACTGTGAGAAGAAGCTACAACTTTAGAGCCGCCATGTAATACGTTAGCAGTGCTAGCTGTGAACAGCAACAGCAACTGTGAAACAGAGCTCACTAAAGTGATGGGTCATAGTTTTGACCAAGACCCGTATCTACTGTTAAGTGTAATGTTATGATGGCTTTTTAGACATTTGGATGGAGAATGTTTTGGCAGATGGAATCGTATTGATGACAGTTAGTTGGCCACTTCTTCCTATTTGTGCCTTAGAAAAAAATATTTTCACTCACTCAAAAACTGATCTCCACAACAGATGCATTCGTGAGGAGGGATTTTGTCACTAATGTATACTGAATAAAAAATAATATAGTTAGGAACACTCAAAATGTTCCTGTGTATTCAAACAGCTGTATTCAAAAGGTGTTTTCAATGATGTCCCCCATTACACACATGTGCAGAAGAGAAAATGTATTCACTGTTGTTTAAATTCACTCCAACCCAGCTTATAATTCCCCAGTCCACTTTCACTGATTTAGCTATCCGTAAGCGTGAGCTGGTGTTATTCTTTTATTCATAGCCTTGTCGCTCCCCATCTCCAGAAAAAGCTCCAAATCTCCAACACCAGAGAGTGCTGCCATGTACCCTAAAGGCAGCGCGGGTGTGATGAACTGCTCACCGCCGCCGAGAGAGAGAGAGAGAGTGGAGAGGAGAGAGGAGTAAAATGAGAGGCCTTGTAAAGCAGTCTAGTTAGTGCAGTGTCAGAGGAGCACGGCCCGGCCTCCGTATATCACACAGGACGTTGGCACCTGACCTCGCTGTGCTAGTGCCCTGGACATTCCCCTCTCTCTCTCTCTCACTCACTCTCTCTCTCTGTCTTTCTCTTCTTCTCTCGCTTTTGAACGACAGGGTGCTTTATGGCCTCTGAAAGGCAACTAAAGACCGCTGCGGATCGAGATGAGTTACGGCGCGAGCCGACCCGCAACTCCTAACGAAGTGGGGGGGGGCGCCCAAATTTACGGCTATGGCTCCGGGGGTCTTCTCCGCTTCACCTGCACGCCGAGAGATAGACCAGAGCAGGCCTGGCCTGACCGGACCACGCCCTTGGCCCCCTCAGTCTGGCGGACATGGTCGGAGCCCCCTTCGCTAAGTCGCGTCGTGAGAGTGCCCAGCAGAGGCGACCGAAATCGAGCGCTAATGAGGTCGAGGATATGAGACACAGCCCCCGTCTTGTTACGCCCCTCGGTCCGACAAGAAAAGCTACTTTCAAATGTCAGGCGGATATTTATTGCCGTCAACAGTCAGACAGGGGTTATGGACACAGAACACAAGCACGGTTTGGTGACTTTTGTGAATAGAGAGAAAATGGCCTCAGCGTGAAGCGGAAATTATGATTATTTTTTTTTAGATCAGTCGGTTAAACGCTTGTTAAAGCAGTCAACTGAGAAACTTTTAAGAGGGCTGTCAGAAGCAGTGCGAGAGAAGGGCCTTTGTACTGCGCACCAGCGAGTTTGGTAAAACAAATGTGAATTACAACAGGCCAATCATTCCCCTACTCATGACAGTCCAAAAAAAAAGAAAAAATGAAGGAAAAAAAAATGAAACTCACACCTGACTCTAAGCACAATGAGCTTTCAAGAGAGGCAAAACTTAAGCGCAAATCCCACAGGGAATTTGCGCGATGAATAACTCTGTATCTGAGCGAGAGAGAGCACTCTGAAAGTGAGCTCGGTTATATATGCACTGTAAACTGTATATCAGCCACCACTTCTGATGCTTAATCCTATTTGCATTCATATGACTTAAGTTGGGAGCCTGTGCCTTTTATCCGTAGATTTGCTTATTCTGTGTGTAAGAGAGAGAGAGAGAGAGAGAGAGAGAGAGAGAGGAAGAGAGGGAGAAGTGGCGGTGTGTGCCTGTGCTATCAGCTCCAGTATGTGTCCCATCTATAAAGGCAATTTCTGGTGGTGCCGGGCCCCACCATTGAGCAGGTGATGGGAGCTGGAGGAACTTATTTGACTGTGGTACAGATGAGTAAACATGCACACACTGCAGCAGGTAATGGAGTCCATCGCACACTCACTCATTCTCCCTCTCTCTCACACACACACACACACCTACACACACACACACACACACAGACACACACACACACACACGTGCACATGTACACTCACTTACCGAAGTACACACACGCACACACACACATGCAAGCATAGTCCTTCTCTATCTGCCTCTCTCTCTCTCTCTCTCTCTCTCTCTCTCTCTCTTTTTCTCGCTGTCTGAGAATTAAATACTCATGCGAGGCCCCCCCAACGGAGTGCCACAAGCTTAAATCCTGAATCTGGCCCTTAAACAGCTGTGGGCCTCTGAGCAAGCGCAGTGCAGGCAAGAGGGAGCGCTGCTCCCACCCATTTGCACATTAATAAACCTCCAGGACATTTATTAAACGCCGGGAAAAAGAAGTGATTGCATTTTCATTCAGAGCCCCATAGAGGAAATGTGAATTTACGCCTCAGCCACATCACACATGCCTAGGTGTCCTCCAAATCCTTTAGAGAAAATGAGCTAATGCAAATCAGAGGCAGATGCCACCAGTAATACAGGCTAGGGCTGAAGATGGCTGGAACTCTATTTTACATGGAAATATACCTTTATTATTGAAAGGTAAATAAAACATCAGTATTATTGCAATTATTATGATAATAATGATAATAATTCTCACCATTATTATTATTATTATTGTTATTATTATTATTATTATTATTATTATTATTATTATTATTATTATTATATACATGTGTGTCTTTTAAATGCAATCAGTCTGACCAGCATTGTGAGCATAAATATTAATGATCTCTCTAAAACATGGAAAGCATCAAACCACATTATCTCTTTTTTTATTTTTTGCCCTTATTAATTCATGACAAAAACAGCTTGAACTGACATGAAAAATGAAAAATAACCACTAAATGAACTCACTGCTGCCCAGAAATGGCTTGACAGAACAGGAATCACGCCAATAATTGTACATGGAGATATGAAGAAGCCATTGTTGGTGTGTAAATATTTTATGAATGCCAACACAAAGAGCATGTTAAAAGGATCAAAGTATGCAGGGATGGAGAAAAAAAAAAGTCCTGTGAGCACCCAAACAGTATGCAGCGATCTCGACAGTATAGGTCACATGCAAAGAGTCGGGGTCACGCCGAAATTGTCCATCAGTCAGACAAGCAGAACTGATTTGGATGCTAAATAATGGTTTAGATATTCAAAAATTCGATATATATGCGCAAGGCTCCAGTGAGCAGCGGATGGAGCCCATCGGAGCACAGCTCAGCCACCACACAGCCTAGTCAGCCCCAGAGCTGCAGCTCCACTTGGGCCAGGTCAGACCGCGTGTGTGTGTCTCTGTGTGTGTGTCTCTGTGTGTGTGTGGGTGTGTGTGTGTGTGGGTGTCAGTGAGAGTGTTAGACTGGGTGGAAGGGAGGGGGGTGTTGCATATCTGTGTTGTTTATGTGCATTTATCCACAACCCACAGATATGCAGAAAGCATATGCAGCATTTAAAATCAGTCCATTCCCTTGCGTAGATTTCTTGGTATATGCAATTTTCTCAGTAATGTGTATGGGTGTGTGTTTGTATTCATGTGTTTATCAGTTTGTGTGTGTGTGTGTGTGTGTGTGTGTGTGTGTGTGTGTGTGTGTGTGTGTGTGTCGGTCTGTGTTGTTTAAACACATTTTTTTTTCAAGACTGACCAATATACAGACAGAGAATGCAACAAATCACCCAATCTATTGTTTTTATTTTGGTTGATTGATATAAATACGTTTCTTTGTGAATACCAGCTGATGTCCATCTGCTGAAAGGAGCACTTCTGGAATGGGGGGGATGAGATTTACATGATAAAACTCAATAACCAAAGCAAATTTATTGTTTAACATGATGAAAACCTTCATGGCTTTAATTTAAGAGGAGATGCATTTTCACCCAATTGACTTGCCTCCCTCTCTGGTTTGCCTAAAAACAATAATGGAACAAATGTTGTTCAGGCCAATAAACAACAGCCTCTTTAAATGTAACTCAAACTTTGTTGTCTGGGCCAAACGCAAAGGAAAAGCTTAAGTAACAAAAACATCTAAAGACAAAAGGAACATACTAATGAGGCGACAGAAGAAATGAGACAAAGAGAGGAGTTTTGACTGAGATTTCAGAGGCTTGCCCTTGCAAATGGATCCCACATCCCCTCAAAGCTCCTTCATGCTCTACAGGCCGGCGTAAGGAGAACCAGATGACTCACGCCACTCAGATGGCGTCGCCCAATCAGCGGGGCTCCTCTGGGTCAGGAGGCGTGACTCGTGTTTAAGACGGACCCAACACCATGTCCCCACTACCCTGTCATACTAGCACTGGGTTTGATATTCAGTCTGCCATGGTGTATGCATGGAGGATATATTATGAACTCTGTGGCTGTCTCTTTATCTCAACGGAGTCAGGATTGTTCTAGAATAATGCAAGTTTAATGACTCTTTGACGTGTGTTATAGATACAGACATTTAGGCATTTGACATAGAGCGGATGGAAACATAAAAAAGTTATTCCACAACTAAATGAATTATGTTACAAAACACAACTAAAAATCTATACACATTAGGGATCAAACCTGCTTCATTCTTAGCTAATTTCATTTGATTTGCAGGTGATATATATCCTTGGGCCATCCGACGGATAGAGTGAATCAAAGTGTGCAGTGACCCAAGTGGGAATGTATCAGACCACACGTACGTCTTTGACGGAGCGAGCAGGAAGTGTGACGGACAGGCCGATACCCCACAATCTGACCCCAAAGACAAAGGTTTAATAATAAATACAGGTTGTCTGAATTAAGAAGACACCACTCTACATTTTTAATGTAAATGTGTTTCTGCATGTCGTTAAAAATGGATGAGCCCCTCGCCTCACCTCTGGGGTCTCTCTGTGTGTCTGTGTGTGTGTGTGTGTGTGTGTGTGTGTGTGTGTGTGTGTGTGGTGGAGGGGGAGTTTGATTGGCAGATTGACCACAGTGGTGCAGACTGAGCAGGACCCTGCAGATGGGTGACATGAGACAGGCAAGATGGCAGCTATAGCTGGGGGAATGAGAGGGGGGTGGTGTGTGTGTGGGCACACATGTGTATGCTAAAGTGTAAATGTGTGTGTGTGTGTGTGTGAGTGTGTGAGTGTGTGTGTGTGTGTGTGAGAGAGTGTGTGTGTGTGAGTGTGAGTGTGTGTGTGTGAGTGTGTGAGTGTGAGTGTGAGTGTGTGTGTGTGTGTGTGTGTGTGTGTGTGTGAGTGTGTGTGTGTGTGAGTGTGTGTGTGTGTGTGTGTGTGTGTGTGTGTCTGTGTGTGTGCCTGGGGTAGTTGCTGGATTGACTATGCTTGAGCGCAGTCCTGAAGGCTGCCAAACACTACGGGGGCCAAAAAGATGCCCAAGCGGACGGGCAGGCGACACTTGGCGCCCTCCCCAGGCCTGGGCGATTAGTGGGACGGCACTGGCGCCTTAAATCACTTGCAGGGAGCGGCGGGGCCAAGCGAGCCGGCCTCTGTGATTTACCACCCATCAGATCCACCGCAATGGGAAGAACATTACTGATGATAGAACTCAAATGAGATCGGGAGGCAGGAATTAGGGCCTCCTGCTCCTGAAAGAGGGGCGAGGGGGGGGGGGGTGAAGTGTGTGTGTGTGGGGGGTGGGGGGGGGTGGGCAGTGAGGGGCAGTGGGGTGGGGCGAGGGGTAAATGTGGAGGCTATCGCATTAACCTGACGGGAGCTCCTCTAATAGGGTCTAGGGCTTAAACTGATATATCAATTTACTTCCCTTCTGCCGGACTTCAAAGGAGGGCAGCTCATTCCCGCTGCCGCTTGTCTGCCCTCCATCAATCTCCCTGGCCCACTCCCATCATCGCCTCGCCGGACCGAGGCCCGGCCGGCACAGCCAATCGCTGCCCGCCGTCCGCCCTGCCACCAGGTCACCCGTGGAGCCTATCAGGCCAACAGATTGCCCATGAAAAGCCAATCAGTGGGCCCGTCCAGCAAGGAAGAGAGCTAGGCCCAGTGATCAGAAAAAAACGTCCACTGTCTCACTGTCTAACAGCCTACTCCTTGAACATGCTAAATAAAATAGGCGTCTATTGTGGCGTTTGCGTGGCACTGTGCACACGTGCAGGCGTGTAGACGCTGGCCAAAGTTGTTTCAGCGCGGTGATTCGATGCGTCTGTCCATCCCAGATTGCACTTAACGAGGTTCACCGCTTAACTGTAAGTAATGCGGAAAACATATGTCACCACATTGCACTCTGACACAAACTGTTATTGAGCAGTTAGAGCTCTAAGTGGGAGCCCAATACCCAAACATATGTTCCCGGTAGTGCCAACGAGACCGGGCTTCCTCTGGCAAGAGGCAATGATAGAACACATCCTGCCGTAACTCCTCACATAAACCTGACAGCTAATTTGTTATAAGACTGAAATAACATGGCAGATGAGGAAAAAACAAACTGTTATTACCTCCCCAAAAACTTGTTTGGATGTGAGTTGTCTTTAATGCTTTGTAACTGTATAACTCTATTAAGGCGTGTTTGTTATGGAGTGATTTGAAAGGCTTAGTGGCTTGCTGATGACTGTGTGTGCTGTGAGTATTTGGAAGGCTCAAGTAAATATCATAATCACCCAGAGTTTACATAAATTAATGAGCCATCACGGCCAGCTGCATTCATTTACTTAGAGGACCCCCCCCCCCCCCTTCTCTCTCCACTTCAAATATTGGTGAAGTGCAGCTATTTGGTGAGGAGAAAAAAAGAGAAGTGTCAGTTTCAAGCTACCTCCAGCTGTTTGTCTAAGTGAAACGCCTTACAATAGCTGAGCCTACATGATGCACTCCTCTCAATCCGCCTGACACTCTTGTTCTTCCCCAACGCAATCAAAAGGCTTCTCTCCCAGCACAAGCCCTTGAGGGCCATGATGTCACTTCCAGTGTTGCACCTCAGCGATGACTGACACGTGCTTCACACAGATGAGCCGGGAGACAGAAGAAGAAGGAGAGAGAGAGAGAGAGATAGAGAGAGAACAGGGGAGAGAAAGAAAACACAAGGATTTTTGTTGAGGCTGACACCTCCTACCTCATGCTAACTTGTTTTGTCAAAACTATCCCCGAAGAAATTAAAAGGCACGCGCTGCACAGTGCGAGGAGTCTAGATCTGCCACGGTTAAAGCTAATGCAGTCGAGCACTCTCCTGGGCGGCGATATCTGCTCGAATATGTTTCTGATTGCCAGCGGAATGTGGCTGACAGCTTTAAAACGCCTGAACTCCGTTTGCATGGGTCTGGATCAGACGGATCTGCAGAGAAAAAAAGAAACAGATCAAGGCAAAGGGTGAAGTCATCCACTGGACATTTTCTCACAAAGTGCACAAACAATGGAAATGTAGAGAAGCAGCATTTAGATGGACTGAAATGACACATCAGCTAAATGACTCACTGGAAATGGCCTGGAAAGGACTTTTACTAAGTAATCTTTGTGGAAATATATCCTACTGAACATCACCACATTGTTATAATGAAAGAATAAAAATCCACTAGTTCAGCAAATAGGCCACTGAATACTACACCTGGAATTACTTCATCGTATTCCATTTAGGCAAAAGAGGGCTAAATGTAAAGAGAACTCCAATCGAGACACCTCTCATTAGCAGGAGACATTGAGAGAATACACAGATAAATGGAGAGAGACGAAACAAAAGGGAAAAAATGTGAATTAGGGTGAGATTAGATGAGAAAAAGGAGAGACATTGTCAGAGCAGCTCTCACACAATCCTGAATGATCAGAGACATCATTTAGACAGAGGCAAAAGGAAAGGGGGGGGGGGGTTAAAAAAAACGACAATAGCAAATATTTTGGGAAGAAAGGGCCGTGTGTGAGCCTGGGTGTACGGGTGGAAAAGGAGAACAGGAGTGAGTGAGCAAGAGAGGAGAGGAGAGGAGAGGAGAGCTAAAAGAGCTCAGTGGTGCGGGTTGCAGCGAACGGCACAGAGCCGACTGGATCTATGAATACAGAGCAGCCGAGATGTGAGGGAATTTTACAGCAGGTATTGTCTGTCACACACCTCGTCTGCCTGTGTGATCACGGCCTCCGCGTCGGCCTCGTTTCATCTCCACCTTCCCTTCTCTCTCTCTCTCTCTCTTCTCTCTCTCACTCTCTCTCTCTCTCACACACATACACACACACACTCCCCAGTTCTGGGTCCGGGGCATGCCCTTGCCAAAAAAATGACAGGTGTTGAGAGAATATCCAAACATCCATGAAAAAGCCTTGTGTTTTGATTTTGTTTGGATACCATGCAATTAATGATAGTCACTGGTAATAATGGCTGTCATGTTTCTGTCCATCTGTCAGGTTAAAAATACATGATTGACAATTTATTGGATAGAATAGAATGCAATATAATACAATACAATACAGTAGAAAATAATGAAATATAATTTACTGAAATGTGTTTTTTTTTTAATAATGATTTGATTTCTTTGTTGATAATTTGATTCTGTAGTCATTATCCTTCATTCAACACTGCTTTTACTAAAATAAAATAAAATATTGGCTGCTCTTAGCATTACATATTTTATAGATGTGCTATACATTACCAACACATAATTATTGTTAGTAATGTATGCTATTATTGTTTTCTTTTATATGTAAATATCATATCCCATATTGTCCCAAATATACTGTAGCATACCCCTAAACTCACAGCATATACAGCATATACATTTGCACACACCACAGACTATAGATACACCACACCACTGAATATACAGATATACCACACCTCACCACTGAAGCTCAGATATTGTCATAAAAATGTCATGATGCAAATTCAATAATACATCACAAACCCACATATGACTTTTTGAAATTCTTGTCACTTAGCCAAACTAACATGAGCCTACATCTGCATAAACATTGCAGCAAAGCGCCATCCAGACCCCTAGCAGATGACATGCTGGTCCATTACGAGACGCACACTGCCGCGCTCGCGCTAGGGCTGTCGCACCACGGCGTCAATGTTGATTTCTGGTGACATGGGACTGGAGACACATAAACCGGCCCAACTGTTCAATCTGGCTGTTCCTGCCGCCAGGCCACCTCACAATCAGCTAAGTGTACGGGGCAGCTGTTGAGCCATTAATTCTGTAAATACTCTCGCCTTCTCCACACGTAAATGCAAACATCCGACTCAGCACACATTTGATCCAGATGAGGTCGGAGTGTGAGGACCAGAAGGATCAGGAGGACTAATTCCCCCAGAGTAGCTTTCCACTCCGCCACCAGGGCCATTAACACAGGGGAACAGCTTTATTTCAATAACTTCAAATGTGTTTCAAATATAATAACACAACAAAACTAGATTGTGCAACTTCAAATTAAATCTAAAACAATTATACCTTACATGTGTATACATTGGTGGAACTGCTAATTCTACAGTTTGGTATTAGTTTGAAAAAAAAAGAACATCATAAACAAACACTGATTTGTAGTATTAGAGTTTAGGAATGTAAATTTATTAAGAAAACAAAGGTTTATTTTCTATTTGTCTGTGTACGTGTAAGTGTGTGTGTATGTGCATGTGTGTGTGATTTTTTTTTAGCACATTCAGACTGATGGTTTAGCATTTGTATTGTGCTCCGCAACTCAGACACCAAAGCAACATGCTCTGGTTCTTCTATTCAACTCTATCCATTTTTTCTCTCCTCTCTTTTTTTTAAACACACATCTCGCATTATTTGTTGGGGGGACGAGGAGAAAGGAGCGCAGCACGGTCAGTGGTTCCTCACAATGGCTAGCGGGGACCGACAGGGCCACGGTTAGCGGGCGAGGCGTGGAAGCTGGTTGCGTGCCAGGCCCCCTGTTTTCTGAAGGTCACGCTACGGGCTGATGACTAATCACGACACAACAAACATCGGAGGGAATTCTGGGATGCGTGTTTGGAGGGTGGTGGTGGCGGCTCCGGGCAAAAGAGGGGAGTCAGTCATTGAGATAATAAAGAAGCTTTCTGCCGGAGTGAGAGGGAGAGAGAGAAGTACTTCTGCTCCTTTCTTCTTCATTCCTCTCCTTCCTTCTTTCTTTCTCTTCACTCCTTTTCTCTCCCCTCGGTGCTGCTGAAAGGGCACACTTTTTTTTAATGAGAAAGAGAAACACGTGAAGTTTGCTGGAAAGAACAGGGTTAGCGTGGCATTATTCCATGTTTCTGATCTGTGCATTGTTGCAGCAAACAGCAGAAGAGGTCGAGCGCGGCACTGCCCTGCCCACACCACCACCACCACCAGCGCTGCCGCCACTGCTCACCAACCCCCCAGCCCACTCCACCCCACCACACTCCACCCTCATCCCCCCTTTTCTTTTCTCACGCTGCTCCACTTTCTCCATGCCAGGGAGCGACTTCTCTCCAAAAAAGCTCCCATTACATGCTCACAGACCATGAGCTCCCTCGCACGCCCTGTCATCTCAGCACAACTCGACCTATTGTGGGAAATTAAATAACCTGAGGTTTGAGCGACTTTTTAGCAATCCCAATTAGCATATTTCCACATGTCGCTTCTGTTAATTCATGGACCCCCATGCCCCCCCCCCCCCCCCCCCCCCATCATTCCTGATTTTTTTCCCCCCATTTGTTCTACTGGGGACCACTGTGTTGTCTTGAGGACACATAAACTTTTAATCTGGTGTAAACTGACCACAAGACAATCTCTCTTCTCCTTTTAAATAAGTGGATTTGTTCCCTTTCAGCATCATAAAAACACATTAGCTCTGGATAGACTTTACAATGATAGTCTGCTCTGACCTCTCGTCACAATATGACGTCCCTTCATGATCCTCTCCCCCAGTGATTGGAGAGGACACTGTGTTATCTCAGCTAAGTGGGACAGAGGAACCATCAAGTCCACCACCAAAACCACCTCTCCGAAAATGTATGTCTGGCGTCTGGGAGACATCTGAGCGCTTTTCATGAAAATCACAGGCTACCGCTACCTTGAACCATAGGCCTTCCCTCAGCCCTTTGCTGCATAATGCCTATTCTCACAAATCTCAGTGCTTTATGAAAACATTTTCATAAACTCAAGACACTCAGGAAACTAAAAGGCAGTCAGCTTGACGTCCATCCTGCAGCATGTGTAATTACCTCTTCTCCCTCTCCGCTTCCTTCGCCACTCTCCCCGCGCACGCAGAGAAATGGCTCTCGAATTACAATTCCCCGCTAGTGCGGCGTCCTCTAATTCGAATTTGAAATCCCAGCGAGGAGGGAGATCAAAGTCTTGTAAAGTTGAGATAACCCTTATTATTTCTCATTAGCCAGTAACTTGATGCAGTCTGACAAGTCGGCGCAGTTGCTTTGCTCAGCTGTTGGTTGTGTGGGCACATGGTCCGGCGGCGGCCGCAACTGGGGAGAAGGGGAAGCAGGCGGGCGCTAAAGCTGCCCAGCGTGAGCTCCCAGTCGAGCTGTCGCATCCAGTCCAAACCAAATGGGACTGTGGTGTGTTTTGAACGGAAAAAAAATGGTGGGAGAGAGACAGAGAGAGAGAGAGAAGAGAAAACAGGCGGTGAATCTCCCGATGGCTTCCCAAGACTCTCTTCTCCAGTAGATCATTAAGGGCCCTGTAGCTTCTCTCTCTCTCTCTCTCTCTCTCTCTCTCTCTCTCTTTCTCCACCTCACCACTGAAGCGATTAAAGTCAATGCGTAATTAAAGTTTGCATAAACAAGGGCTTGCTCCCCCCTCCTCCTCCTCCTCTCCCCCTTTCCCTCCTCCATTCTCACCTCCTCCTCTCCCCCCTCCTCCTCCTCCTCTCCCCCTTTCCCTCCTCCATTCTCACCTCCTCCTCCCCTCCAGTGTTTTCCTCAGCCCTTTCTCTACACCCACTGGTGTTTTTAAGCTAACAAAAAAATGAGCAAGACTCACATACACAAAGCCCACACAAACATGCACACACACACACACACACACGCACGCACGCACGCACGCACGCACGCACGCACACACACACACACACACACACACACACACACACACACACAATATATATCTATTTATATATAGTATATATATGTTACAAATAAAATGATGTGTCTGTGTTGTGTGTGTGTGTGTGTGTGTGAGTGTGTATATCTAATAATCTAATAGAAAGAAAGGAAGAAAGAAAGGAAGAAAGGAATGAAAAGAAAAAGACAAACGGCAGGGACTTTCAGAGCGGTCTCCCGTTGAGGCTGGCCGCAGTGGACGGACGCTAGCCCTCGGTCTAATTAGAAACCTAAATACTTTGGGTAATGTGTAGCCCCAGGGACCCTAGCTGCCATATCTCTTACACATGTGCTATGTGGACAGACTGGCTCTCCAGTGGGCTGGCTCTCTGAAATATCCCAGGCTGCTCGCCTTTGGCACAGCTGTCCGCCTCGACAGCCCGTGCTTTCATTACTAAAATAGAAATTTGTGTCCGGAGTGCTGCAACACAGCTAATGCTAAATATTTAATTCCCACGGGTGCTAATTATGGTTGAGCACTGGCAACACGGATTCCATTTTTTTTCACCTCACATAACAACTGTAAAAGCAATTTGAGCATTTTTCAATTAATTAAACACATAGTCTCCCAGTAACCTCTTGTCATTTTGCCCTCCAGGACCATAGCTAATTTGTGTAGAATAGAAAACGGGAGGGAGGGGTGTGGGTGGTGGGGGTGTTTTCATCTTTTCAAAAAATGCCCCTACAAAGGAATTAACTGAGTAGACTCTTAATATTTTATAATGGAAAAAGACACATCACTTTCACAGGAATTTAAAATGATCACGTTTTGTCATTTTAAAAGCCCGGAGTATCATGTGTAGTCGGGAGAAGAGTTCAAGCCCACATCAGATCTTTTTTAACCATGAGTAACTCAGTCCCTTTATGTTATCAAAGCCCTATGAAATACTGTGGGCCAGAGAGTAATCCCCGCTGTATTTTTAGACATAACCGACTGATGTAGTAAAATAGCAACCAAGATAAAACTGAAAGCTTTATGAAATACCATCAGCTTGTTTCAGATAGAAGAAAAAAACTGTTTTCACAGACCTTGCCTGATTCTTTACATAGTTTTGATCCTTCACCGCTCAGAGATACAGGGTGCAGAAACTTTTATTTTCCAGGTTTTCACTTTAATGAGGAAGCATTATTTGATCACTAGAATTAAAATAATTTTTAATGTGATACAAGTATATTAACATGGAGACAACCATATTTAAGCATATAATATATTTTTACAAACATAAAAGGTACAGAAGGCGTGCTTCTAAACCTATTGAGCAAATATGCAGTCCCACACTATAGTACTGTAAACATTACCAAGTGCATTTGTATAGTAGAGACAGCCATACAAGGAATTTGTATAGTAGAGCATTTGTATAGTAGAGACAGCCATACAAGGAAACCCCCTAGTCATCGTGTAAACATAAACATAGGCCTTTACTGATCTAGTGCACACGCTCACCTCTTGGCCAAAGCAAATACAGTGCAGTACAGTACACTCTTGGCCCACTCCATATTGTAGATCAGAGGGCATGGGAATACAGACAATACTGTATGTGAATAATACATTAGTGAATGGGTCTTAGTCTGTATTTAAATGAGGAATAGTAACATGGGCACAACACACACACAGTCACACAAACACACACACACACACACACACACACCTCCAAATAAAGGCCCTGTCACAGGGGGAGATCACAGACTGTGCGTGAAATTCAGCTAATAGTCATTATGGGATTCCCTTCCCTCCTCTCCCTACCTGCTCTCCAGGAAGCACTCACACACACGCCATTTGCATCATGTCATCTCATCAGCATTCAGAGAGAGGGAGGGAGAGAGAGAGAGAGAGAGAGAGATAGAGAGGGAGGGATAGAGGGAGAGAGAGAGAGGGAGGAGGTAGCAGACAGATAACCTCAGTCAAAATAGAACAAACAGAGATTTTGTGACACTTTTGATACACACAATAATTACAATAGAATAAACTATCTATTTTCATTTATTTTTTTTAAAGAAGGGAAATTGCCATCATAACGCCATGGAAACAGGCTAAATGAGTAGCCAGTGAGAGTGTGCCCAGTGTGCGTGAGTGTGTGAGTGTGTGTGTGTGTGTTCTACTGTATGTGTTAAGATTTATCTGATGTAATATTTATGGAGAGAGCCCTTTGTACGGGGGCCCCGAGCAGCCCCTCCACTGAGTGCTCTTCCAGGATGAACTTGCCAGTCCCCGCGTGCTCATTCACTCCTGAAGCCCAGTCAATAAGACTAGTTTTGATCCCAGGCTGGCTTCGGTTTCAAAGCCTGTTTAAATGGGCTCCCACAAAGACGGAAGCGCAAAGCCATACCCCCCCCTCCCAACACACACACTAGTACTACCTCCACCAAGGCCCCCAGCCCCCCCCCCCCATTTCACAACCCCGCACACCTCTCTCTCTTTCCCATGTGGACCGCTCTCAAAATATTGGGGCAGGAGCTCAGCTTTCCAGCCCCACAAAGACTACAGAGGGAGGGGGGGGGGTGAGGAAAACACCCCACACGGGGTGCTGACGATAGATGGGGAAGCGCAGGTCAGGGCTCCTGGTGCTAAGCTGCGAGAGGCAAACGTTTGGCAGAGTAATTACACGCTGCAGCGCACTGGAAGTGATTAGTGATAGTTGTCTGTTAAAAGTGCTCTTCAGAGAGCCGAGCCCCGAGTCCCTGAGCTTTATGGGTCACACTCGCATTCCTGCAGCTGACAAAAATGTAGCTGTCATTAAAAAGGACCAGACACATTCAAATATTTCAAGCAGGCAAAGAACCAAAAAAAGAAGAAAAAAAAAAGATGTAAAGTGAAATATACACAGTCGCATCAAAATATTTCCCTGGCTTGACCTTATTTCCATTAACATGATTTCTCTTTTCATTGTGGCCATATTTAATATATTTCAAATTGAATTATAACAACAAACCAGGTTTGTTTATTATACCAACACACAGCAGGCTATGAAGCTAGTTTGCACCTCTGCCTTGGCGAGGAGGGGAGTGTGGAGACCAGGTAACAGTGCGGTGACACGACCTCCATGCCATGTCATGTGACGCTGAGTCATGTGACGCCAGGTTCAGGTGGCACGGTGAAGGAGCGAGCGCCCGCCTGGCTTTGATGCTGCCGTCTCCACGTGTTTACGTTAGCCGGGGCGTGCCATGGCTCTGTCTGTCTTCCTCTCCTCTCTCTTTCTATCCCTCTCTCTCTCTCTCCCTCTCCCCCACCCTTCCCTCTCTCTGGCCTGCAGATGTTCCTTGGGAGCTGAAAGCTGAGTAGCCCGCAGACACCATCTCCTCGCGTAACGCCAGGCAAAAAAGAGAAGGGGGTTGAGGGAGAGGGAGGAGGAGAGAGACAGAGAGAGAGAGAGAGAGAGAGAAAGAGAGAGAAAAGAGAGAGGGGATCACTGGTAGACAGGCCATGGGAGATTAGGGTTGGGGGGGGGGGGGGTCATTCCTAAACAGCACACAGGCAACTTGTGTCAGACGGCAAGTTCTACGAAGCAGGCTGAAGATCTCACATCTCACTGGTGGAACGGAGAAAGAGAGAACGAGAGAGAGATAAAGAGAGAGAGAGAGAGATAAAGAGAGAGAGAGAGAGAGAGAGAGAGAGAAAAGCAGCAGAGGAAATACCTGAGGGGCCTCTGAGCCTGAAGCCCGAGCGACAGGAAGACAGAAACCTGGAGGTGAATCCTCTCCAAAGCCCCGCCAGGTGTGAAGCATTAGGAGGGGAGTTCCTCCACCTGGCCTCCCCATGTACGCCTCCGCCGGACCAGCCTGTGTGGCAGGTGTCTCTGCGGTGCGAGTGCCCCCTCAGCCCCCACCGTGACACGCTGGAGGCCTTGTGTCATGTGCTGGATTGCTGGATCCTGAGCCTCACTTGCTGAGGCCATTTTAAAAACAACACATAGCTATTACACATGGTGAGGTTCCTTGTCGGTTTGGAGGAACATTAATATGAAGGCTGCAGAATGCTGGATTATTAATAAGCAAGCCAATACATTTCCTAAACACGTTACAGTGTCTTGCACCACCATCTTGCCTTCTATAGATACCTCAAAACTTTCAGCTTAAACAAATATGTTTTTATCAAATTCTACTGTCACAGGAACACCTTAGTTGATGCACATTTTTTTTTACAGTTTTTACATGCCAGTGCCATATGATAGCGCTGTCATGAAAAAAAAAAACGGAAAAAAAAATATCTGCATGATACTGAACCAATTCCACATGGACAGCAAGAAAATAGAAAATGAAGGCATGTTGGCCCTTCTGCTTCAGCCGATTACACATGACACACAGTATAAGGGACTGATGGTGAGCTGTTCACATGTATCAAAGGCACCAGAGAGAAACCCAATACCTCCACACCGGGAGTAGGGGTGGGGGGGGATGCGACTGGGCACGTGCGGAATGTCGAGTGGCAGGGAACGACTAGCAGCAAAATCTACATTTCAAATGCAGGAGGATGTTTTCCATTCGCTGTTTATGAAACACGGCTGCTGGGACTACAAATGTAAGGGGATACGCCATCAAAGCCTGTCGTGAAGAGAAAACAACAAAAAAAAGCAACAACGACACAACAGCGCTGCTCTGGAATTCACGGCAGAATATAATCCTCCCGCTCTCCTCTTCGCGTTCCTGACGTGGGGGCTCATTTGATTACGGTCTACGGCGGCCGGCCCCTGCAGCAAGCCTGCTGTCCTGTGGCCTAGTCATTAGCCTAGAGTCTGGAGCGCAAGGGGCTAAACACGCGAGCTAAAGGGCTAAGCACACAGAATCGAGAGAGGTGGAGAGGAGAAAAGAAAATATTTTGCTCGGAGGGGAGAGGATCTGAGGCCAAAGGTGTGTGGGAAATGAGGAAAGGGAGTCCCGCGGACAAAGAGACAGTGTCAACATTCGACTTGATATCCTAAACAACAACCCCGCTCCCCTTGTAAAAGCACTGTGGTCTGAATGGGAAGGTGATCACTCAGCATCTGTTAGCTTGTTTGCTAACTGCATTCTCAACTGACATTCATGCTGTTTTCCTGAGATTCCGAGCAGATATGGAGAGAAAAATTAAGTGTTATACATTTATTTTAAAGAATAACCACGAAACAATAACAATTCTTTTTACAGACCATTCACAACACTAAAACGCCACCTCTGAATATTTGACAGATTCTTTACAGGAAACTATGACAGATTTGACATAGATGGATAAAAATACAGTCAACCTAAGCTTATGTTAGGTCATCAATCACAACATGAGGTTATGATATTATGATGCCATATGATTTTTTTGTGCAGGCAAAAACTATTCAGCAAATGCTCACAGGCATTGTGCAAATCTGGCTCCATCAATCAAACCAACAACCTCTCTCATTCTCTCTCATTCTCTCTCTCTCTCTCTCTCTCTCTCGCTCGCTTCATCCGTCCTGTCTTTTGCTGTATGCTGGATCGGAGTGGCAGCGTGAAGTGGCCCCATAGAGAGTGTGGTCCTGGCCAACAGTGGCAGTTGGAGTGGAAGGAAGTGTCTGTTGTGTAATGTGCTGATGGGGCATCCTTCAACAGGGGGCCTCCTCCTTCAAAGGGCTGCCTCACATTATGCCAAATCAATATTCGGTTAGTCACTTGGCTTATTGACTCATTTCAAAAATAAAATTACTGGTAATTTGTCCTCCAGTGGAATAGCAGGTATTATCCTATTTTCCCCCTACTCCCCCTGGCATCTCTGAGAGAGAGAGAGAGAGAGAGAGAAAGGATGTCGGGCAGAGGGAAGGCAATTGCAGGGCCCGTGGAAATACTACCCTGTGGATACAACTGTAAATATCTTTTTCTTGATAAGTCATTGAAAAATCAATGTCTGCTTCCTGCAATCCGTCTCAGGCAAATCAATCATCATCTGCACAGTTGGCAACTGGATAGTGGCGGCAAGAGGTGTGTGTGTGTGGGGTGGGTGGGGTCTCAGAGAGAAAGAGAGCTTATGATCTTTCCCACTGAAATGTTTAATTTTGGCATGGCCTCCAATAACATCCACATCGGTTTAGCAGCAGGAGTGGACAAAGGACTGACTACAACATTGACTACAGAGGAATGCACTGAGTGAGCTTCCATGCATTACCACAAGGTGTGCAAATACTCAAAAGGTATCGCAAAGACAGATTTCTCATCATTTCCCCCATAGCCTCCTCTCGTTAAGTGATCAAATGCTTCTATTTGGTATTCACTAATATGCATTAAAAAAAAAGACAGTAAAGTAAACAGTAAACAGTAGGGAGGTTCACTGGTAGTGTCTTCACAGCACAACAGCAGGCAGACATGGCTGAGCGCTTACACTCACACATACACATACACATACTCTCTCTCTCTCTCACACACACACACACACACACAAACACACAGACAAACAGTATTTCCTTTTCTGCAGACAGAAAAAGAACCACCTGTGATGAAGAGAAACACTGTGACCGTGTTAGTGTTGTTATTTTGCACAGATATCATTATTGCTGGGTGGAGGACGTGTGACCTAAATTACACACAGACTACTGGTCCTACGCCTTCATCTGCCTCGGCACATCAAAAGGGCAGGGAGGGCAGCATTACATCACACAATAAAAATGGAAGCACACATGGCACTAGAAACGACATATTTTTGACTCACAATTACTCTTGCTGACACATCTTGAGAGGAGGTGCTTAATTAAAGAAAACTAACTGCTACATAATTATATCATGTCATGATTTTGGAGGTATAATGACAGGTTTTGTGTTTCTGAAATAATTGGTGAACAGGGCGACTACAACGTGAGCGTAATCAGGAATACTGGTGTAGTAGTAAGTCATGGAGGAGCTATCGGCAGTCATGGTTAAGCACTGACAAAAAAAATCCTTGCGCACATGTGTTTAATCATTAAATAAAAATTGCAAGGTCAAAAATAAATTACATCCATTATTTTCAGCAGATCTCCCCAAAGCATAACCAGCAAACTGTTTTGAATTTCAATTGGCTTCCAAGTGGCAAAACCCCACAGCTAATACATCAAAGAATATTTGGCGTCAACTAATCGGTTTAGGACACAGATTTGAAGTGGCTAAAATCCTCATGAATACTTCCACGTTGCTAACTGCCCGTTCATTTCTAGGGAAGGCACGTAGCGTTGAAGGCTGGAAAAACACCAGTCCAGAAGAGTGTTTACGTTGACCATCGGCTGCGCACATGCAAGTGTCAATTAGTCTGCAACAATAGATAATACTGTCTAATAATAGTTTCGACATCCAAATTAGATTACGCATGCTCCCGAAGGCATTTTGGAAAGAGAAGCACCACAACACATGGTCTGTCACTAGATGCTGCTCTAGGCTCTTCCTCCATTCTCAAAAGGAAAGATAGTATTTGCTGAGGTCAGGTTGTGTGCTACCTAAACACTAGTTTGTCTGAAGTCTTTGTAAAGGGTAACAGAATCAAAGAAACCTCTTATGATTTCATGTGAGTTTAACAAAGACGTTCATTTTCGGTGTTAGTGTTTGGGATTTTAAAAGGCAACTTTTTAATTTTCATGATTTGCATGTTCTATCCTACAACTTACAGTAACATTGATAATACTTATTTTGCTGTGCATTTTAGAAAATTTGAAGTAAAATCTATAGACGCGACCCTATGCATTTAAGCGTATAAGTTATAAGCTATAAGCAATGCACAATAGCCATGCAGTAAGGTCATTTATTCGTCAGCTAATATCGTCACTGCTGCACATTTTATAGAAGAAAGTAGCCTACCCGGTTTTCGACGCAAAGTTTTCCGTCAAAAGAGATGAAGTGCTATGGTCTTCTTACCTTCTCCGTCAAAGTGTGAGTGGAGAGCAGTCCTCTCCGTTTGTCCCATTCCATGCGATTTAATTCACCTCCCGCTACACTTGCCCAATACTTCCCCGATCATGCACAATCGGTGACGAGGAAATCATTATTGCCAATAATAGACTATCAATGAGTATTGACGTCAGTGAAATCCTTTTCCCTTAAGGTATCCCTCGAAACTATAGTAAACCGCGCCGGGGCACCTAACGTTTACAGCGTCCTATAGAAAGAATAGCAATCATAGCCTAATTAGCCATTGATGGACAGAATGTTAGTTAATCCATGGACGAAAAAGGCTGTCATTTGCTGCGCTATTTTAGGAATTAATAAATATTAGACTACTCAGTCTGTTGAAAATGTGTTCCGGCTATTGCGAGCTTGCTGCTGTTTATTCAACATTACCTACAGCCGATAATAATGATGCTGATAATATGATCATGATGGGACTTTGGTCTCTGGTTACTATTAGATTTACTGATGCTACAATTGTCAATGTCTTGGCCAGCTAATTAGAACTGGTGCAATTTTAGAAAATAAAAGCATTACTTGTCAATTGCAGCTTACAGACTTTGAGCAAAAGTAGGGCTTGTAGTGTCATTGTCACCATCATTATTATTTCTTCATGTAGCCTATTGGCTTTTTTCACTTTCCAGACTCTGCATTGGCCCAGTGTGGAGCAGCGTCATTATTCTTCCCTATCAAGGGGCTCTCTTAGCGTCACAACACGTGACCATGTGCACACACAGAGTTTTTAGCAGCGCCTACAGCGATCCCTTTCGGCTTACCAGAGACTTGAACTACCCAACGCGAGGAAAAAATCATCCTGGAGATAGAACTAGAATATGTGTGTATTCATGGAAACTTGGACTCAATAAATATTCACATTACCTCTGTCACAGGAGGATGAACTGTAATATGTGATTAGTGTTTTAACAGATCTACACCAGCCGGTCTGTGGGCTGATGTATATGCAACAAGATACTTTTATTAATTTTAGGAAATTACATTCACTGTCATAACCTAAAAGATAAACCTAAACATGAAAAAGAGTCAAGCTACTTGTACAATACAATAATAACATAATTTATTAAAAAACGATTAGCAATAATAATATTATTATTAATAATAATGGTGTTGGTACTTTTGTTGTTGCTGGGTATACCATACGACCAGACCGCTGAAGGAATATCAAATAATAAAACAGGATATGTCGCACTGAATTAGATAAGTGGATATATAGGCTATATTCCAGTCGAGAAATATATCTGTTGGGATGATAAGAGATTACAACCACTGGTCCACGTGGATTTGGCGTGTTCCATGTGGTCCTAATCTGTCAGTGTTTAGGGATCTGGGGTTGAAATGGGGGGGAAGGCTGCCTATTTCCCCCGTCTTCTTCCTTGAAAATGGCCGAGCAAACGTATAGCCTACTACTTAACACCTGTAGGAAGTTACTGGTATTTCGTATGAGTTAAAGTAGTTTACATTCAGTCCCACTTACATGGAATAACCAGAAGTAATCATTGTTGAACCACTGTTGCTTTCTGTCGTCTTTTTAAAGGCCTGCTCGCACATTTTGTCTTTGCTTGGTAAATGGTCACAAGCTTCCCACTTAGCGATTTCCAAGAATGTCGAGAACAAATAACACGATTCTATAATAGCACATTATTTGGTAAGGTACCAAAAAATCACACAATATAAAAGTCGACAGATTAATTATAAGTATATATTTATGAAATGCGTGTTTTAAAATAATGACAAAATGAGCGCATGTACGCAGTAAAAACCTGCAAGACGACGAACCATCATGTTGTACATGGAGCGGTTTTTCCTCTCGTATTTGGCAAGCGCGTCCTGGCAGACAACAGCCCATTTGTTATTAATCAAGTGTGAAAGTGACGGCTTCATGTATTTAGAAAATGAGGAAAGTTGGAGTTGATCTACTGACTCGCATGAGATCGACATCCAGGGGCTGGCGCACTTGAGTCTAAAGCAATGAGGCTTGTTAGAAGAAAAAATAGGGTGGAGAGAGAGGGAGAGAGAGAGAGAGAGAATCGATTTAGGCAGGGCTGTGGTAGCCCCGCATAAGCTTGCCTTTTCCTTCGATGACTACACCCCAAGAGGAGGAGCGTGAAGCACGTAGTAGGCGTCAGAATCCTCAATTTCCAACTTAGCATCCTGGCAGGACATTTTCCCAAGCAAAGCCCCCATCTGAAGGCAAAAAACTTCTGCACGG
The DNA here is from genome assembly GCF_018492685.1 of Alosa sapidissima. Taxonomy (NCBI): domain Eukaryota; kingdom Metazoa; phylum Chordata; class Actinopteri; order Clupeiformes; family Clupeidae; genus Alosa; species Alosa sapidissima. Next base: position 7,733,316 of record NC_055970.1, read on the forward strand.
CACGAGAGAGCGAGACAGCAAGTGAGCTAGAAGGAAAAAGGGACCAAGACCAAAAAAGCGAAAGCAAACACAAGCGACCAGCCGAACTGCTGACAACGACCAGTTAACACGTTTAAAGTCTTATGTGCTCGTTGGTATTCTCATTTTAAACTGCAATCACATCGAAAGGGGACAGACGTGAGTCTGTTGATTCAAGACTCTATGACTGAGCACGGAGAGTGCATGTGAGAATAGAAGGGAAAGTGCGCAAGTTAGTGGCTTTTTTTTCGGGGTTTCACGATGGCGTATCCTCAGGGTTACTTGTATCAGCCATCCGCTTCCCTGGCACTGTATTCGTGTCCGGCGTACAGTACCAGCGTGATTTCGGGACCCCGAACGGAGGAACTTGGAAGATCATCCTCGGGGTCTGCTTTTGCTCCTTATGCCGGATCTACTGCGTTTACCACCGCTTCGCCTGGCTACAATTCCCATCTGCCGTACAGTGCAGACGCAGCGGCGGCTGCCACCTTTACTTCATATGTGGTGAGTGTGGTAGAACGATCAGTTTGATCATTTGGACAACAAAAAGTATGAAAAACTTTGTCATGGTTTTTGTTATCCGAATGTGTTTGCGATTTAGGTAGAAGAATAGCGAACATGTCGTCTAAATATTGTCATCTCCCCCATATAGCATTGTGTTTTGCTCAATGCGTGTGTTCTACAGAGACTACGAGTAAGGATTTGACACAAATAATTAATTAGTATTGATAAATTGATATCAATGATATAGCAAAACTACAAACTTCAGTGAGATCTTTGTTGAATCCTTGCATTTTTGCATAATGCACCTTGTCTGCTGTAAACGACATACGCACATTTTGTGTTATTATTAATCACCGCAAGAAAGCGACCAGTAAAGGTTAATAGGAACCACAGGACCATGCCCAGTGCGTTCATGTTTTCAGTTAATTCTAAAGGAAAATACATATTTGTTTTGACCTCATGCAAATACATTTTTACTCACTTATCCCAACATCTGGGAAAACATACGTGTATCAATTTAAAGAACGTCTAAGCTAGAAATAGATTATTCTGTTCATAGTGAATTTTACTGTTAATATTTTGCTCAAGTAAAAAAAAATAGTTAATGCTTAACTTATGACAATATAAAATCATCATATGTATTGTTAAAAATAGGCCTACAAATCTCAAACCCATGTGTCATAAAATTGCATTATGATTTAAGCCTGGATAAAAATGTTTTATCCAATTCATACCTGCTGTGATCATGCTTGCATATATTTTGTTTACTTTGCATGCAACCTGTGTGTGTGTGTGTGTGTGTGTGTGGTGTGGTGTGGTGTGGTGTGTGTGTGTGTGTGTGTGTGTGTGTGTGTGTGTGTGTGTGTGTGTGTGCGTGCGCGTGTGTGTGTGTGTGGTGAGTGTAAGAGTTTGTATTGTAGGGAAACACAGGGTCATGTCAAAGTGTACACTGCCTTCTCCTATTTTAGAAATGGCGATTTAAGCTGAAAAAAAATATTTTCTATTCTAGAGTTCGCCCTACGATCACACCTCCGGCATGGCTGGTTCGATAGGCTATCACCCGTACGCTGCTCCCTTGGGTTCCTATCCGTATGGTGACCCTGCTTACCGAAAGAACGCGACTCGGGATGCCACTGCCACACTCAAAGCGTGGCTTAACGAGCACCGGAAAAACCCGTACCCCACCAAGGGTGAAAAGATCATGCTGGCCATTATCACCAAAATGACCCTCACTCAAGTGTCCACCTGGTTCGCCAACGCCAGGAGGAGGCTAAAGAAAGAAAACAAGATGACCTGGACACCTCGGAACCGGAGCGAGGACGAGGAAGAGGATGAGAACATTGATCTGGAGAAAAACGACGACGACGAGCCTAACAAGCCTTCAGACAAGGGAGACTCGACAGATACTGAGTCGGGTGTGTAGAAAAAATCATCAATTTTTCATCGCAGTCGTTTCCACTCAGGGCGCAAAATTGATTGCTGGTTAATGGTGGTATATTATTTATAATGGGACAATTGCTTTAAATAATAATCACCTTGAACTCCCCTAATTTGACTTCTTGTGGGCTGAGAATTGCTGGTGACGTATAGTGTTTGCAGTCCATTTATCTTGGGCTGAATAATGAGGCCACAATCTTTGCATTATGCCTCCAGTATTATCATGATTGCTTTATTGCCATTATAACCCATATCACATTGTTTACTTATTTTACGGTCCTTTTTCTCTTTATTGATATGATTTATATGAAATAATAGCCCTATGCCAGAGTTTTTTTTTTTTTTTTGCTTTGCTTTGTTTGTTTTTCAGATGTTATTTTCAATACATCAAACATGCATGTCAAAACGTGCAGAATTTTACAATTTTAACACTTTCTATTTGTTTGTGTTTTTGCAGACAATAAACTGATAAACCCAGGGGACATTTGCGACAGATTCAAAGATGAAAGTCATGTGAAGGAAATGGATCCTCTTTTAACCAACACGGAATTAAAAGAGTCAGAGGACCGGACGGAACTGCTGCCCGAGTCGGCTAAGCCCACCACCTCCTCCCCGTCTACTGTGCCTCGGGGGAATGAGATCATTGCGCAAGAGAAGCAGTCAGATTTGGGCCACGCACCGAGCACAGTGAACAGCAACGTGACGTCTGTTATCCATTCGCCCCCGTCAGCCCCCAAACCGAAACTTTGGTCTCTAGCCGAGATCGCGACATCCTCAGACAGGTGTAAAGGCAGCAGCGAGGGCCCGCAGGCCACGGTGATGGGTCAAAGCACAGTAATCGCGACCAACGCTGCGTCGCCATCTCGATCATCATCCCAATGTCCCCTCCCAAATAGCACGGTTCTCTCCAGGCCCATCTACTACACCTCCCCCTTTTACCCCGGTTATACGAACTATGGCACTTTTGGACATCTTCACAGCAATCACGGATCCAACACGGGCTCTACGCCACACTTCAATGGATTAAACCAGACTGTATTAAACAGGGCCGAGGCTCTGGTAAGAGAGAGCAAACTCAGAAGCCAAACACAGGTAGATCTTTGTAAAGACTCCCCTTATGAACTAAAGAAAGGTATGTCAAACATTTAATACTGGATTACTCCCCAGTCACCCGGACTATTATTTATTATTATTTGTGGTTGCATAAAAAAGGAGAAGCAAGAAATAATTATACTGTTAAAGAAAATTCTGAGGACAGTTATTTTCTCAGTAAATGCTTACCCTCAAATCTTAGTTTCTGAATGGTTAATCCAAAAGATGTAACAACTAAGAATTGTCTTAATCGCTGCAGCCGCCTGAGTCTATTTGTATTAAAGACTAATGTATATTTAATGTAGCATTTTTGTATTTAAAATGGACAATACACTATCTTTGAAGTAAATTATGAAAAAAAAATACACGTGTGCAGCGATTGCTTTGGGGAGAATATTATTCATTGTCTACAGTACCTCAGACTCAGACAAGATACATTCTAGAGAAAACATCAAGCGTGCATTGAACTTGCACTCTGTAAAGACGTTCATGGATGAACATTCAGTCGGTTTAGGGCATGCGCGTCACGAAACCTATGGGTTAATTAGTTGAGCAACTGTTCTGCAATACATGTATCACTAGGCACATCAAAGCAGACAGGCAATCATGACCTAATATGATCTGCAGTATTGTGACAAGACTGGTATTTGTTGTTTTGGTTACCAGAAAAGGCTGATTACTTCCTCATCAGTGAATTAGCAAAATATTTTCTGCAGGTGAATATTGATATGACAACAATACAACACCGGCGAAGAAAACTGTCAAGCACTCATTTAACCCAATTATACGTTAACCGCGTCGTGTTTTATGCAAAGCAATCAGGTGGCGAACTCGGGTAATGAGTTCGATTTTATGCCAAATTTAGACCTCATTACGATTGCCAAGGCGTGGCAATGCTGTTAGAAGGGCGCGTCAGTGCGTTTATGGCATCAGAGTAGGCTTTGGAGCATAAGGGGTTTGTTATATCATTAATGGTAGGAGAGTCGTAATGGTGCACTGAATATTAAAACGCTGATGATTTCAAGAACTGTGGCCAAGGTGCCATGACCAGTAAAATGTCCCACTGGTAGAACTGCAGGGCCCAGAGCTCGGCTTTAAAACTCTTCCCATTTCCGCAGGTAGGTGTCAGACTTGCTCTTAATTTAAAGGGGTTACTCTTAATCGGACATTGCAAAGGCTGCCTCTTCAGGATACACGACACATTGGGCTAGCATCAAGAGCGGTTGGAGGGGCAATGTCATGCAACACCCAAAGGGCGTCAGTTCCCCAAACCACACTGCACTGCGGGGGGGCATACATGTTTATTTCGATTCCTCAAAAATCCGTTCGTTATTGACGAATTGATCAAATACACCTTGCGTATCGACGATTTACAGAATAATCAGAAAGCAAGAATTCCCGGCATTAAAAACTAATTTGGCCTACTCAGCCACTGGCCTAATGACTGTGGGATTTGAATATGGAAATTCGCCACTTATCACTACCAAGTTTTAATAATAATATAATTATTAATATTATTATTAGTAGTATTATTATTATCAGTATTATTATTACGTAGTTTGTCACGATATTTTGATATTTGCTGTTGTTTGATGTGAAATGCAAATGCATTAAATTCACTATAGGCTACTGATTGCATTCAGAATTATTAAGACGTGCTAATTTACTAGATAATTCATAGGCCTATTTAATTATGTTTTAATTCATCATGTCGCATGTGAGAGAAAAGTCCTTCAGGTTTTCAGGGAAATGCAAGCGGCTCCAATATTTTTCTCTCTTTTTTTCAGACTCTTTTTTTACACTTCAACAGCACAAACAAAAACTAGCATCGAATCGTGCTTTTGTTCACATAGCTTTCAGAATGGTCGGAACAATATCTATAATAATTATTTGCTTTGTTATTTAAATGATTTTTTATTGTCGTTGTTAGACCTGTTATGGCAGCAGTAACAATAGGCGCAATGCGGTGAGGCAGCTTGCTCTGGTTTGGGGTTATATCATTAATCTCTATAGTTTACTTTACGCACTCGAGTTGAAAACTCCCCTGGGTTTCATCTAATTCCCCCGGCTCTAATGTCCTCTATTCGCCTCGGCGCGGGAGGAGAGGAGAGGAGAGGAGAGGGGGCTTCTATTTTTAATGTGTCGGAGCGGGCTGCACGGAGCCAACACTGCACCACATCAGCCGGCTAAATAGCATAATTATGTTTTTCTTTCCTGATCCCTCCAGGAATTGAAACATTCGATGCACTGCCCCCGCGCAGGCAGGCAACAACGGGCCCAGAGTCGGCTGCTTTAAAAGGGGAGGAATTGAAACATCTACACACCAGTAAATAAATTGTCCCTGAGATCAGAAGGAATACATGACCCATATCCAGATAAGCAAACATTTATCCGCCTGATATGTCAAAAAATGGAGACCCCCTAACCCACCACCAACCAAACACACGCCAAGTGCAGAATAGTTAACATGCCCATTGCTTTAAAAAAGACGTGGCCTAATAAATCAGCGTCATCATTATGGTTGGTGACATTGAATCACACAAATACATATACTGTTAAGCGTATAACGTAGTATTTCAGCAGTTATATTTATTTTATATAACCTATAATCTCACTATAGCACACACCCCACCATTTTTCAAAGCCTTTTCCGAACTGTATCAGCTTGATTCGATGATGACAATAGACTAGGCTATTATTATTATTATTATTATTATTATTATAATAATAATAATAATAATAATAATAATAATAATAATAATAACAATAATAACAATAATAATAATGGAAACGTTGACCCTTATATTTACAAACGCGTAAGACTAGCAGAAATAAAATTCTCATCTTTTAAAGCTTGATTTATCCGACATATTTAGCTGTGCAGAGCCGCCTGACACAAGCCGCCTGAATGTCCAACCTTTTGTCACTTGTGAATACGGTAGTACGGGCGAGCTTAGCAATGATCCAGGAGCACAACTGTTCTTTCTCAGTTCTCCTCCAGCTGAATGGCTTACTGGCTCATTGTTCCGAAGCAATGCATGGACACGGTGTGAGAATGTTAAGTGAGGGAGAGACAGTTCCCACGTGTGGAAAAAGAATAGAGAAGTCTCGGCAGCGAGGGGGGAAATGCAGAAACTTTTCGTTGACAGCTTTCCAATCCAGGCATTGGAGAGTGGCTATCAATTCAGTGCGCCTGTTCTGTTTCAGCTATTTCGTGAACAGCAAGTAAACGGACGTAGCCTACACTACCTCTGGAAAAATGTTAACGTTTTAATGTATGGTGTTTATTGTGTTGCAGAATATTTTGTTCATTGTATATTTGCTTTGGTATAGTTGTGTATCTATTTGGTGACTACGAATGAAACTGCATAACTAATGGACATATTCCATTCAAACGAAGCACCATCTGCTCATACAAAAGAATACACCCGCCGTGCACATACTTTAGGCTACACTGTAGATTTGGGCTGCTCTATTTCATCAGCCAACCTCCAAATATCTCCAAGAATTTCAGGATATCCAAAACAAAAAACGGTCATTAGTACAGGGTTACAGACAGATCAATGCGCGGTGTTTGTACACACTACGTTTTACACCAGAATATCGTTTCATAGACTAGTGCAATGTCTATGGCAACACTATAGGTTTAAGGTCCACTTGTAAGAGAGAAAATATCACAAGGATACTACTTACAGATATTTACCAAACGTTCCACGTTTTGATAGAACAATAAGACAAAAGCCCTGGTAGGCATCCATTACGAGAAAAAAAGTAGCCTACATTTATAGATAGGCCTACTCTAACTTGCTGTTGTTGCTTGACTAGGCCCATTGCCGAAAAGTCAAATGTCATCGCCTTAAATATTCTGTACCATGGCCATGAAAGAGACCCAATGGAAAACCAACATTATTTTGTCGGAAGTGCTTCTCAGATTAAAATATCTATTTAGGTGAAACCACAATGTAGAGTCCTGTGTGCACGCGTGTATGTGCGCGCCCGTGTGTGAGTAAGAGAGAGTGTGTGTGTGAGAGAGTATGCGCGCGAGCGCGCGTTCGTGCATATGTAGCTGTCCATTTACCTCAAGAAAACCGTGAAAATATTTTTATCGTGTCTTCTATTCTGAATGTCTGCATTTTAACAACTGTCCTATCAATAGAGAGAGGGGATTCATAATGTCGGTAATCCTCAAGCCAAGGCTGTGAAAATTACACCTGCTGCTGCTGCTGAACTGTGCATACTTGGTCAGGCTTGCACCTCCTCAAGGCCAATGTGGCATCCATTGCGATCCAAGCAATGGTAACCTAAACCTGTTGATAAAAGCGTTGCGAAAAAGCCGTTAAATATACTGTATGTCCCGAAATGGATTACAGAAATGACCCGCCAAATAACAAGCGACTGCCTACAACAAGATCACGCACATCAGACCAAACTCCAGCTGAGTAGAATCAAATTCAGCTCGAACGTGTAAAAGGACACCCTTTTATTTGACCTGCCTAGATTATGCGCTGGGACATCTGTGAGCTTCAGCAGGGCAAGTGTAGCCAAATACAGAACCGTCTGTTTTCTTCCCTTCTCCTCCTCTGACGTGAACAATATGTCGTCTCATTTGCCAACTTAGTTGGTTTAAGCAAACAATACAAAAAAATCAGGAACCCAGCTTTCCCCAAACACGAAGCTGATAATGCTGCCTTTGTGAGAGCTCTCAAACACAACGTTGTGGCATATGTCACGAAAAAAAGGGATTTTTGATCAGCTCGCTCCAAGTAGACGTCACGCCCCCTACTTCTTGATAACAAAGCTCAAAGTGGAATGGTCCCATCCCTAACGCATGCTGGGAATATCGCCTTTGCTTTATTTAATCATCAGATCCCATTGAGAGGCCTCTTAATTAATTATGGGTGCTAAAAATTCAGCCCAGCTGTTTTTTTTTCTGATCTGTGTGAGTGTGCTCTCTGAGTGGCGCACGGTGCCATAGCTAGAGCTGTGACGCTGCTCAAGGAATAATTTTCACAAATTGGCCCCTTTCCCCTCTAAAATGGCATAGGTGTCCGGGCTTGTTTGACGGCTGATTTTTTTTTCATCGTTAGTAAAAATTGCTCCGACGCCGTGAACGATCAGGCACGGGCAAAGGAGCTCTACAGTGTCACTTGCGCTTTTAGCACTTATAAATTGTTCGCGTTAAATGAACTTTCAAAAGTAAAGTGGAACACATTGTACGTCGACCCAGCTGAAGTGACAGACGGTGATTTACTACTATTTACCCCCACGTTACCGGGACTTCACAGGCTGTTTTTTGCTACTCTCAAGGGACACATTACACGTGTAATTTTCAGCTGTCTGGTGTTTTTAAGTGAGACCTCCACAGATAAATAAAACATTTTTTTTCTTATTAAACAAAGAAATTTAACAGAGAATGATACACAGAGGGATATTCTAAAATGAGTAGCCGTTTTGGGGTCTAAGATGCTTAAATTCAATCTGCATTTGAAAATGACTTTGAAACCATTGGTTTGCTTTTCAGGTGGGCTGACTTCAAAGAGTGCGTGGCGCTAATGGTCTTTATAACTTGTGGATGTATGACCACATAAACCACAGACTACCTTGTAAACGCCACTGTGAATTTTATGAAATATCTGCAAAATTCATCCCTTTCATTTCCGTTATAAGAAATGCAATACAAGCTCAGACACCGAGTTCATTTCCAGCAGTTCTGGTTCTGCTTATGATGGTGGGCTATGCCTTTACATTGGCACACCATGCAATGGATTTATTCAGTATTCATGGACTCTTCATCAAATGCAATTCGGTTGAAATAAAAGTAGAGTTTTTACTACTGAACATTCACAACAGTTCACAGGGCAAGTAGTGGCATTACTGCCCTTGGTCTATACCTTTCATAAAAATGAAACAAAACATGCATATGGTGTACATATCTGTAGATTTCTGTATCATAAAATAGGATTAATTTTCCAGCAAATGGAACATTTCTGTCTCTCTCTCTTTCTCTCTCTCTCTCTCTCTCTCTCTCTCTCTCTCACACACACACACACACACACATAAAATGAGACAGAGAGAGTAAATTGGTTTTGGTTGGAAATGTTTAGCGTGGTTACCTTCTGCTGACAAACTGCAAACCAATTAATAAAATTGTAGGCTATTGAAAATAACTTGCTTCATTGTATTAAAGTGTGTCTGTATAATATTTGACTGGTAAATAATTTACATATACAAACTGAACACGCAGATATATATTTTTAAAAATGGTCCACTTTATACTCCATTTATACTGTCCATGACATTTTTACAACTGAAATATTGCACCTCTGCTGAAAATGGTCTGTACATTTGGGGATCACATTTCTGTCAGATTCAGGCAAAAGTTGTCAAAGTCACACAGCAGCCCTGCTAAGATAAGGGCCTTATATTATTACAATCTTAATGGTTCTGATGAAGATTGATGAAGTGTTTTCTTTGGGAGACTTCAGAGGGCCCGAGAAAGGAAGGGGGGGGGGGGGGCTGAGGCTACAAGCCACCCGACTGTTTATTTACATTTGGCCTTTTTAAATGATCCCTTTCTTCCAAACATCTGCTCCAAATTAGGGCATAGATATTTGTCCTAATGACCACGCGGCTGATGGGTGTCTCCAGCAGATAGGAAAGGGAAGGACGGAAGGGTTGCCATTACCTGTCACTCACCTAGGGGACAGTGGAGGGACGCGGATCACATGCAGCGTGCTGGGCAGCACGGAGACAGGCAGGTCCTGTGCACGCGCTTTCTTCTTGGGTCGTTCTTCACGTCTCTCTCTCTCTCTCTCTCTCTCTCGGTGTACTTCTCTGTGTGCTGTTGTTGGCTGGACGAGGCCGAACACAACATAACAACATACACTCCTCCAGGATGTATTTTATTTTGAGGCCTTCGATTTGATGGATGCAAATGGGCACTCACATAATTGGCTCAGCTCCCAAGATGGAGGTAAACAGCTGGTGGTCACTTTTCTTTCTTTCTTTCTTTCTTTCTTTCTTTCTTTCTTTCTTTTTTTCTTTCTTTCTTTCTTTCTTTTCCTGGCTTGGTTATTTTGAGCTGCAGAAGAGAGGTGTGAAGAGGTTGATAATGAAAGGGAAAGGAGTGTGTGTTGAACTTGGTCTCAGCATTATAGGCCCAGATCCCTTCTAACACACACACACACACACACACACACACACACACACACACGTAGAGGCAATGCCTGGGTGTATTACATGGCCTACGTGCCAATTGCTGTTCGAGAAGCGCCACCTGGTGATGCAGCATAGAGGTCAGCCAATCACCAGGCTCCAGGGGCGGAACTCAGTGGGCTACCTCCATGTCAGCTTTTTTCCGCAACCCCTGCGCAGGTGAGTTGCTGATAAGATACAGAATGTAATGCAGGTAACTGTGTTGAAACATATTTCTGGTTAGCACTTTTTTGTCTTGTGTTTTGCTCGACATATTTTGGGTTAATAAAGCAATGAAGAAAAATCTATGTGATAACACTTGTGTGTGCATGTTTTATATTTGTGTATGTGTAAGCACAGGTGTAAGAAGCTTTAAAAAAAAAAAAAAAAACCCTACTTGCTGGCTCTCTGCCAACGAGGGTGTTGGCTGAGGCTGCTTTCTTATTAGGCGATGGTTTACAGCCAAGCGGAATAGGTAATCTCATCAGTGAAGCACTTTAAACAGATAAAGAGCCCCCTTCTCTCTTGCCCCCAGCGTGCAGGCCGGTCGCTGCCCTCTCCTACTGCCCCCAGTGCAGGCCTCCACTGTGCCCCCCCCCCCCCCCGGCATGCTCCTGCCACCACGGCTAATACCTGTTACTCCCGCAACACGACCAGCGACAGACTGAGCTCAAATAATCGATTGACCTCATTTTCACTAAAAGTGCTATTTCCAGTCTAATGGGTAATTCTTTGGCCCCTTACAAAACAGCCATCTGGGAGAGATGTCCTGTGCATGTGTCTCACCTGGCAGCCAAACGACACAAGCCAAAAAGAGGAAGGGAAAAAAAGGAGGGAGAGAAAGATGCAGGAATATCTTTGCCCAGTTTCTCCATGGGTACCCGAGAAGGACTCTCTCCAAAACCAACATTTGTCATGTAATTAATATGCAGTCACGCCTGGAACAGAGCAGTCTCAATTAAAACTTCATCCTAATGAGGTCTAATCCCATACCAACCAGTGGCCATGTGGTCCGTTCCCAGCCAACTCTCCTCATCCTGCCTGTAATCAAAATTCAGCTCACTTACCTTTACCCTTTGTACCTCTTGTCTACTTATTAAGAAATTAAGGGAAATTAATCAAACACACTCACAAAAAAGGGCCCCGCCGCTTCATTAGGGGGGTCCTCGTCCCGTGCAGTCGCTTTTGTTTTTGGCGGGTCTGAAATCGGCCGCCGTTGTTCCCACTCACTACACTTCAGGTTTTTCACAGAGATCTGATTTATTAGCTTGTCAAGGGAAGCATTGTTCACGAAGGCAATCAAAAAGCACTTACCTAGCTGGACTAAAATTACTGCTTTTTCAGTGGCTAATTTGTGTAACTCCCATGGAGGGGGGCTGGCAAAGTGTTTGATGAGGCATAAAATGATGATTAATGAATTTATTGCCTCACTGCTCATCAAACTGTTGTAGTATATACTTCTTCCATTGGGGGTGACGTGCCGCACAGATCTGGCAACTACAGCGAGGCGGTGGTGGTATGATCTTAAGAGCCCCTCCTTTACCCCTTAACCTCCCTGACCCGGGGGTTGGGTATGAATGTAGCTGGGGCAATGCCAGGAGAGAGCCGGCACAAAGGACAGTTTAATAAGAGGTTAAACCCAAAATGGGAGTAAACCTCTTGCAAGGGACACATGTTCTCAGCTTTCAGCCTCTGATCAGTCTGTGGGAAAAGCTACCAGTAACCAGATAGCTCTCCCTTCGCTCGATCACTCTGTCTTTCTCTCTCTTTCTTCCTCCCTTCTCTCTCTCCCTTTCTCTCTTGTTCTCCTCTTCTCTCTCGCGCGCGCTGGCACTCTCTCCCTCCTTCTCTCCCTAGTACCCGGAAGACCCCAAAAAAAGGCAGCGGAAACAACAAAGGCAACCAATGAATTCATTAAAACATCGACATGAACACATACTATTGACGAAAACAAACGGCATGTTGTGAAATGAGAGCAGGCCGGCGGAGAACTGTTCCATTCTTCGGCGTCCACATAAGCATCGCTCCCATTCACCACGATGATTAACGACTTACGGGGGGAGGGCGAGGGTCGTATCCAAGCGGTCGCCACGGGGTCAAAAGCACTTCTGCATATTTGCTAAATAAGCCAACCACCCCTCCCACACACCACCCCAACCACCACACAGTCCCAACCGCCAGCAACTCCATATACACACACACACACACACACACACACACACACACACACCACGCTCCCACAAATCAGAGCCTAACATTGTGTAGATGTTTACACTCCATTGCACCCCTTGCCTCCACCACCACCCCCACTACACACACACACACACACACACACACACACACACACACACACACACTCAGACCCACCACCCACCCTCCTACTTCTCTCTTTGGGTAATTGTGGTTGATTAAGTCCTCACTTATTCTCTGGTGTTGGCAACTGAAGAATGCATTGTTGCACGTTTTCCCCATCGGACCTCCGCGTACCACCACACCCGCACCACCCAGTTTGCGCTTTTCACAGATTCATTAGGTTGGGCCTCTAAATACTTCAAAGGCCTTCGTTTCACACAATAAACCGATGAAAGCAATTACGGATGATGTGGTACGGAATGTAGATTGCACCGTATGAGGGTGTAACATTAGATAATGAGCTTTCTTGATGACATAAGATCCACGGCAGAGGCCCGACACCAACGGACAAAAACCCCCCCAACAATCTTGGTTTGCTAGCGATCGCTGACTTTTTCTTAAGTGTGCCATTTCACATGGCAGGGCCTACACCGCACACAGTTTGTTCACACCGAGGTTATCGGCCTCATAGCCCCACGCTGGGCTGAAGGCTTTTTTATCCTTGTTCTGAGGCCTGCCTCTGCTCAGCTCGCTCTGGCGTTTACTCATAAATGTTAAACGTTAAATGTTAGCACTTACGGCTCTTTAAAGATTTATTTAATGCACACTCTTGTTCTTTGGGTTTGACAGGCTGAGGTGGAGGGCAGAGGAGAGGGTGGGGGGGTGGTGGTGTTGAGTTGTGGGGGGGGCTGGTGGGGGGGGGGGGTGGAGTGTGCTGATTGTGATAACCTTATTCAGTCTGATGGAAAAAGATGAAATGCATTCGTCAAAATGGAAGAGCAAAATACATTAAGATTCGCAGCGCGCGGCGCCTGCGATATTGCTTTCATTTCTCCTTCCCCGAGCACAGACTGCAACCCAATCAAGGGCATCGGAATATGCAGATAATCTCCGATAAATTTTACATGAACGCGTTTCATCTTAATCTGGATGAAAATAGAAAAGCGCAAGTGGTTATTAAACAAAAGACTGAATAATCACATGGTAAAAAGAGTGTTTAAAAATGATCTCTCTGAATGAGTGTTTTGCTCTACAATCCATTTCATTTCCACAATAAGACTGCATACACAATAGTCTCATGCTAGTTTCCTCTGTATCTATCATCCTCTGTCTGTGTGTATCGGAAATTCAGCATGTCTAAAAACGTCTCAACTGTTCAGTTGAGCACGGCACTGTAGGTTTTTTAAATATCTTACTCGTGCATCACAACGCAATGCAGCGCAGTGCACCATCTGCCGCAGAAATAAATATCAAAACAAAAGGAAAACCTTAAGGCAGTTGCATACCACGCCACTTGCGACTCCTTCTAGCAATTTAGAGTTATTATTAGTGACACTGAATAGTTTCCTCGAAAAGATAAAGAAATTTTTATCTGTTTGAACATTCCTATAAAAGCTCTAATCCCACTTGTCCTTCACCATAAATATGCACAATTTCTTCAGCAGCGGGCCTCGGAGGAATTTTAATAAGAGTGTTGCTTACATATCTGCTGGCGTACTGAGAGAAGGGCCTAATCCAGGCAGAAGGCTGAGAAGAGGGGGGAAGTGTGTGTGTGTGTGCGTGTGGTGTGTGTGTGTATGTGTGTGTGTGTGGTGTGTGTGTGTGTGTGTGTGTGTGTGTGTGTGTGTGTGTGTGTGTGTGTGTGTGTGTGTGTGTGTGTGTGTGTGTGTGGTGGGCGTTGTACTTGGCCATATCCAATGGTAACAGCATTGCCTGTCATCGCATTCATATTTATTCAAACCAGAAGTAAGAGCGGCAGACTTGCAACAGAACATGCTGACCATGAAATGCACTGATATTTCAGCAGGTACACATGAGTAAACCTGATGGATTTTTCTTCTTCAAAAAAGGAGGAAACGACAAAAAAGAAAGAATGTGTGTGTATGTGGAGCACTTTTATTTATTTCATTTGGCGTCTCGGAGGTGTTCTGTTTCTTTGACAAACATCACAGGCACTGTGTTCCCAGTGACACTGGAGTTCTCTTTTGAAGGCCATAGAAGATGGATACACACACACACACACACACACACACACACACACACACACACACACACACACACACACACACACACACACACACACACACACACACGCCTTTGTGGACAGTGGCTCTCCTCCAGTCCTTGACCTGTGGTCCGTCTCTTTGCAAATGCGTCTCGTTCATTAGTGACTCGACTCCGCTGCTGTCCTCTTCATTAGTAAATACATCACAAGTATTGACACACATATAAAAAATGCCCCCAACCAGCAGTATTATGTCATGTGGGCCTTTTTTCGGCCTAGCGTGGCTCTGACTGTCCTCAGTTTCTTTTAGCCTCCAGCTTTAAGGTCTTGGCGCAATTAAAGACTCCTCCATGGCCCTTACACCTGCGCCAGTCAATAGTGCGTAAGAGATGTGATTTACGATGGGAATTGCAGGGATAATAGACAAAAAGATGAATTAGGCTGCATAGCATGCATACTGTAAGTCGGCCGTAAGTTGCGCGCATAATTGCTTTAATGTGGGCTATTAAGACTAAGTGCGTGTGATTTTACAGTCTGCCCCATATTCAGCGCGATGATTACAGTGATCAATACGTATGATTTGTAAGTTGCTGGCCATCGATCGAATAGTAAAATGTGTGACCTTCTCGTAAGAGCTTCCTTGTAGTACAATGACACAGAGAGAGGACATAAGATGGGACACGGAGACCAGACAGTGACACATTGGTACCATGTGTGCTGCATCTCTATGTCGTTTCTTTGTCTCATTCCTAGATCACACAAGACCTGGATGAACCTGTCCACCATTAAATCCCCACCCATTATTGTTTATTTATGCTACGTTATGCTCGAGAGTTTTAATCAGTGCGTTTCCATGTGGTGTTATAGACATTTATCATATAGGGGACATTTTGACAGGATAGATATAGAGACGAGTCATGTGTCATGTCTTTACGGTGTTCTTTGAAACTCCAGACACACACACACACACACACACACACACTGAAACTGTCTTCCAATAGGCCTCTTCAGAGGCCTTCAGGCTCTTAGGGGATTAGCATGTAGGAATCTCAAAGAGACGCCGCACCTTCATGTCTTTTGTGATGATCCACAAAACAGATTGCTCTAGATCCTCATCCAAGACTACAGCTCAAGTCTAAAAGTCAACCCACTCATATAAAGTGAGGGGAAGCAAAGATGACACACAAGAAAAAATCACATCAGACGTGTGAGAAAAGTTTGCCGATAACTTTCAGCACCCCTTGAGATTTACTATTGTGTAGTTTATGATCTAACGTCACAATGGGTACGAAAAAAAGTTAACTCACCGTCCAGGGAATCCCTTCTAAAATGTGGCCTTCTCCTGACCATTTTGAGAGGTTCTCCCATCAGTAGGGGGGTCGGGTGGGGGTAGGCGCAGGCATCTTTTTCTCGACAGTATCAGAAACGACTCCTGTGATTTGTGCTGTGGAAAATAAATACAGCGCATGAAAACATTTGACAGACAGCTATCACGGTTTCCAAAGATCCCCCGAGATAGAGGCTCGAGTTTATAATAAGTCTTTAAACATCTCGCTGCCGTTACGCACACAAAAAAAAAATGAGACAAAAAACAACATTCCTATCCATCTCCAAAAACACATGCACATCTTTAATAAAGAGATGCTTCACACCACAAATCACTTGGTAACATTAAAAAGAGGGGCTTTGTATGGCCCAGCGAGCTATGCTGCTTGAGGGATAATTAATAAGTCTAGCTGTCAGAATAATTAATATTCAATGAAGCTAAAGTGAATGTCTGCAGGCTGGGTACACTCCTGTGGATTGGGAGGGATAGGCCCCAACACTTCTAGAACATTCTTGTGATTCCCTTCTCTGTCTCTATCTCGCTATCTCTGAAGCTCTGTCTTTCTCTCTCTTAGACAGAAACACACACACACACACACACACACACACACACACATACACACACACACACACACACACACACACACACACACACACACACACACACACACACACCTACACCCACAGACACACACACACACACACACACACACACACACACACACACACACACACACACACACATGCTGAGTGTTTGCTGTATAACCCTCACTTTCGGGTTTGACAGACGTGGCGGGGATGACAACTCCGTGTACTCAACTAGTTCGGCTTCAGTTCAAATTGATACATACACAGATAGACAGACAGATAAGTCGACTTAAACTCTCGCCGGGAAGGCTCCGCTCTGCTCTCCATGTTTTGGCAATAGAGTACAGTGATATGTGATCTCCACTTGCAGAATGAGCGATAGCGTTTAAAAAGCGCAGATCATCTCTCTCTTTTATTGCATGCTATAGTGTTACGTGTTTTAAAGCCAAACAAGGAAGATATTCAAATCTGTCACCATCACGTCAGTGTCCGCTGCCAGCATTTTACTTCAGGATCTTATTTTCTCTCTTTTTTCTCTTAAACTTTTCTGTGAAGGCAACCCAATTCTATTCTTCCTTCAACATTCTTCAGTTTTTTCCCTCCTTCCTGTTTCCCTTTTCTGTTTTTTCTTCTCCTCTCAACTCGTTACTGTTTTTCCCCCCATGTTTTTGTGCTATTGACTTTTAACACTCCCATCTTTCTCTCTTTCCCTCTCTATACCCCCCCCCCCCCCCACTCTCTCTTGCTGGCGTATGGGCTAAGTGCCGTGCAGAGGTGTTCAGTCTCGGCCTGTAAGGCCTCTCTCTCTCTCTCTCTCTCTCTCTCTCTCTCTCTCTCCCTCTCTCACTGGTGTATGGGCTAAGTGCTACGCAGTAGCTCTTCAGTCCCCGGCCTCTCTCTCTCTCTCTCTCTCTCTCTCTCTTTCTCTCTCTCGCGGCCTTGCAGCCCATCCAGCGTGCTCAGCACTGATCAATCACTGTACCTGTGTGGGGAACAGGTGCTGGGGGACCTATTAGGAGGCATTGTGCCGTGATCAATAGAGAAAACATCAGAGAGAGAGAAAGAGAGAGAGTGAATTCTGTGCTTCATTAGTAGACGTGGACGTTGGTCAATGAGGTGCTGGTAAAGAGCTCCACTCGGCTTGTAGGGCCCATTAGAGCGGACGCGCTGCTGCTAATGCAGACATGAAAAGTGTCACCGAGGAGGAGGGATAATAAAGGCTGTTTAAGTAAGCTGGGCACTCATCTTTCTTTCTTTCTTTTTCCTATCTATCTATCTATCTATCTATCTATCTATCTATCTATCTATCTATCTATCTATCTATCTATCTATCTATCTATCTATCTATCTATCCTCGTTGGTGGAACACACTGCCAGTTCCTACAAGGGCAGGGACATCCTTCTCCATTTTCAAAAAACTCCTGAAGACCCAGCTCTTTAGAGAACATCTCCTCTCATAGCAACACTTACAACAAGTCTTACTGATCCTAGCACTCACCAGCCGTCTTAAACTGACAAGTAACTGTTAAAAACAGCACTCACTGATGCACTTATTCTTACTGTACTCTAATGTTTTTAAATGGTCCTAAAATTGTTGAGAATTGCTCTAAAACTTAAACTGTTTGCCATGTTGTTAGTCGCTTTGGCTAAAAAATGCGTCAGCCAAATGTAATGTAATGTAATGTAATGTAATGTAATGTAATGTAATCTATCTATCTATCTATCTATCTATCTATCTATCTATCTATCATCTGCAATTTGTTTTCTACTTCTTTCTTTCTTTTCTTTCATCCCCTCTTTCTTTCTTTCTTTCTTTCGTTCTTTCTGTCAGGAGTTCCATTTAGATTTCCCACAGTCAAGTGTCATCCAACACCTGTTCATATTGCCTTGTCATAACAAGAGGCAATTTTGTTTGACATCTGAAAACTGTATCTTTTTTTTTTTCTTCAACGAATTGCTTCAATTTCCAAAACCATGTTTGCAGGTAGCAGACACCTCTGCTCCAGGTTTTAACATGCCGTGAGTCTCTGGTTCCCAAGGACGGCACGAACCACGAGGACATACCTGGCTGCAGGGAGGGTCAGCTGTGGGGTTGAATTCCAGCCCGGGCTCTGTTTGTGTGTAAACTCTGCGCGAGCTGAAGGGGACCAGAGAAAACAAGACTCACCACACGGTAATCAGGCATTTGTTCGACTGATGCACGGGCCCAATTAGGTGCTAGCGATACACTTGAAGTTGCTGTGTGTGTGTGTGTGTGTGTGTGTGTGTGTGTGTGTGTGTGTGTGTGTGTGTGTGTGTGTGTGTGTGAGAGGGCCCACAGGGGGCCACGCAGGTTTGGGGTTTGGGGCGGTGACGACGAGAGGAACTCAGACAGGACTGGATAGGCTGCAGAGGATGGGGGTTGTGTGAGGTGTGTGTGTGTGGCATGTGTCTGTCTGCGACTACATTTCTCCCTCTACCCCCCTCCCCCCCTCCCTCTCTCTTCCTCCCTCCTTCTATCTCTCGCAACCTGCTTATTAACACAAACACGGGCTGTCATTTGTTTGTGCTTTTAATTGCGTCTGGTTATGTCTCTTGTGAACACACATATAATCCGAATTCTTCTCGCACTGTATAATCAGACACTGAACCTCACATTTTTACCGACAGAGCAGCAAAGACTTAACAGGAAATTACCACAAGCAATTATGATTACAGCACAAAGATGCCCGTCATGGCACGTAGTCAAGAACAGCCCTGCATATCCGCAAAGCTTTCCAGCTGACACCGAATACGCTTACCAAGCTGACAGTTCCCCCAAAATAGAGGTCAATTCAGTTAAGGTTGTTTTTCATCCTCAAATATGAAATAACCTCCTGGGCCAAAACCAATGAAAACACAAAGCTAGAGAAAGCAGAATTATGCAAACAGAGGCTACTGGAAATGCATTTGAACTATTTACTCAGTGAAGTAGGTTTCGCATCTTGTTCATTAGAGATCGTTGTGGAATTTTTCGATTCTTTGAGTTTAATTTGTTATTCTCTTTATTTTTGAAATAACATATTGTGATGTTGGTACTGTAGTACCTCTATGGATATACTCCTCTTTTTCTTTTTGGTGATATGTTTAACCCTCTGTCAGTGTTGCTATTTCATTATTTAAATTGGTAGCACACACACACGCACACACACACACTCACACACGCAAACAAACATATACACATTCTCAGATAGTTAGCGTGATCTCGCTATTGCAACTGTGACTTTGAACAAAGCCGTGGCAGCACGGCAGATTACAGGGTGAAATTATGCATGTTTGCAATGAAATATGCATAACGCTATGTCTCGGATGCCACTGCCATTCACAGGATCACAACACACACACACACACACAGATACACAGACACATAGAGAGCAATCATAATTGTGTCGACTTGCATCCCTATTCCCCTGACTTTAATGGGTTTAGACACATAAGAGCAACATCTGCAAGAATAATTAAACACTGCATAAATCTATTCTGTGAGCATCTTAGCACATTTCTCTAAACCACTCATTTACTTTATTTGAATGACTCCAAGAATAGCAATAAAAGGCATGCAATAAAAGACAGTCTCCTTGCAGCCGCCAATATTGTTTAAGAATTAAACGCCCCAAATATCTTCGGGAAATAAGATTGTTTTCCTCTGGATAGGCCTAATCTACTCAGTCATGGTGGTTTGAAGGGGAATGTTTTTTCATGTTTTAAGAGGTTTGGTTCCAGCTTCTCTCACCACATTGATCACACTAAAGTAGGGGCTTCTCTTCCTCCCTCTCTCCCTCTCTCCCTCTTTCTCTCTCTCTCTCTCTTTCTCTGTGCCACGCTTCACACACAGCTTTCTGCCAGGACTATGGTGAAAAACTGACACACACGGGTCTGGAAGTGATAAAAAATAAGATGGTACGAATGATTCCTCGCTGAAAGCCTCACACAAGAGAAACGAGCGAACACACAAGGCCCTAATACTGTACGTCTGGAAACACGACACCATTTTCTCAGAAATTAGCTGAATCGTAGACTGGGAATGTTA
Organism: Alosa sapidissima; assembly: GCF_018492685.1. Classification (NCBI taxonomy): domain Eukaryota; kingdom Metazoa; phylum Chordata; class Actinopteri; order Clupeiformes; family Clupeidae; genus Alosa; species Alosa sapidissima. The sequence continues at coordinate 7,753,880 of NC_055970.1, forward strand.
ATAGCTCTTCTCTTCTGAGTCTCTCCATCGTGCATAAAAAAAAAGAGGTGAGCTCCTTTGTATCAATTACAGGGCCTTGCCCTTGCAGCTAAAGCCGGGAGATAAGCTGCTCTTGGCCCCAGCTCCCACAATCAACACAAAAGGCATTTAGAGACACAACACTTTGACAACAGTCAAGTACAAGAGGTGTGTGCAACTTAGAGAGGTCTTTCTCCTGCTCAGCCCCCCACACATACACACACACACACACACAGAGAGAGAGAGAGAGAGAGAGAGAGAGAGAGACAGACACACACACACACACTTACACAGACCCCAGCCCCTCCTTCCTGCCAGCGCCACCGTTGCCCCAGGGCGGCTGACTCTCAGGTGTCTGCAGGTGTGTATTACCACAAGAGGAGAATGGCTGGAAGTGGTGCTGCCATCAGGCGTCTCGGAAGGCTGACTCCAGCCAAAGCTCCAGGTGCCGTCCCGGGGGCCTGTGCTGCGTCGGGCTCCTGGGGTGTGAGCGCGGCACAATGGGAACTGTCATATGTCTTGTAAGACGTAATTGGACTTGGGGTCGTCCCTTCGGCACCCCCCCCCCCCCCCCCCACCACCACCTATTCTCAATCTTGACCCAGCTCTCCGAGAGAGTCGCTCAAGATCCGGCCGCCTTGTTTGGTTTTAAGCCCTGTGTTCTGGGCGCCCAGGCGCTAAGACACACAGAGACCAGGGCCCACTTTCCTTCCCTCCCAGCACGTCCTGTGTCCACTAACGTTCTCCTGTGTCCCGCTCTCTCTCTCCTTTTACCAATGCTCTCTCTCTCTCCCTCTCACTCCCTTTCACTCTCTCTCTCTCTCTTTTTTTATTTTCACTCTGGAACTTTCATTATGCAGGGAGGATAAAAATACAGCCCTGTGAATTTATGGCTCTCTCAGAGTTGCCATTAAAAATATGAACTTCTCAGACATTTGCTCTGAAACCGGAGTAGGAAAACAGAGCGACCGCAGAGTTTACACAGAGACACCACAACAGCGAGGCCTGCAGGCTCCAGTCTCCCACTTACAGCCTTTCAGCATTAAAAAGCCAGTGTGAGCCGGAGGGAGGCCATTGTCTGAACACACACACACACACACACACACACACACACACACACACACACACACACACAGAAAGACATAGAAATATAAATACTAACACACTCATGCACACATAGACCCATCAACATTCACACAGCTACAGTCACACACACATAGCCATAGCTCTCTCACACCACATCTATTTGTTGATTTGTGTTCTTGGTGTGCCCGCCGTTGTCTGTAAACACTTGACAGGAACTATTTTGGACTCCTTCTCTTCCCTCCCTGACAGGGCCGGCTCTCCATAAACCATATCCGGCATGATTTTAAAAAAAAACTACAAATAATGGAGACTGCCATCCAGAAAGGACCCATTACTCAGTGTTGATAATGATAAGTTTGTTTTACAGAGCATTACCCGACTATTACATTCCTGTAATCCTCCATTTTTTTTGCACGTTTATTTTCTCTCCCTCTCACTTACTCACTCACTCTCTCCCCCTCTCGTTTTCTCTCTCTGTCTCTCTCCCTTGCTCCTGAAATGACAGCTGCTTTTTTCCAGGAAAAGGGCTCTGCTCCTCTTTTCACCAGATAATCTATGGCTTGTGCTGTGCTTGTCTGCAGCACTTACATGCCACTGCACGATGAGTCAGGGCTTTAATGCTGTCATTAACCAGGCTAATACGAGCGCCATCTGGGCTTCAGCGCTCGGAAATGCCAGTTTTGGTGTGACCCGGGGCACGGGCTGGGCACACTAAGGATGTGCCAATCTCATAGCTACAGAGAGAGAGACAGAGAAAGACAGGGAGAGACAGAGAGAGAGAGAGAGAGAGAGAGAGACAGAGAGACAGAGTGAGCCTGAGTCATGGACTGGCATAGCCGGTGGCTTCGAGGCAGTCTTGTGGCACTGATTTCAGGAAATGACAGAGGGTGAGAATGAGGAGGAGAGAATGAGTTAACTATGGAGTCAGTGCACTGGCTCACACTGAGGACTTTTGCTCATAGACAAACGAGACACAGATGTGACACACACACACACACACACACACACACACACACACGCACACACACACAAACACACACCCATACAGACATTCCTACATACACAGCCATTCTAGTTTGAACTTCTACCATACTAGATATCAAGCAAACCCACACACCCAGGTGAGAGACACAGACAGTTTCGAAACCTTATTGGAATTCCATCAAACCAACTTTTTTTTGTCTTTTTCTTTATGACTATCATTCACACAATGCCGTAACATGCAGAAGATGACAGTGATCTAAATTGATAAAACATGCCTCTGCTAGGTCCACACCTGTCTTTTCCAAATAACACACACCCACACAATTAAGACCTAAACTCTCACATAAATCTCTGAGGATGCTTATTTTAGGAGACCCTGGGGCGGAAGACATTTGCTTTTGATTGCACTGTGTTGCAATATTGCATTCAGGGAAAGGCGAAAAAATGATGATGGTAGTGAAGCGGTTGAGCAGTCTGAGGGATTTGGGAATTCCATTCGACTAACTGGATGTTGGAGTATATATCGCTAGCGTGAGGCTCGTATAGTAAAATAGACACCCAGACACTATACGTAGCATGTGTTTATGTTCAAAAGGGATTTATTGAACATGAGCCCCCTGCTAAGCTAATCTCAGCTGGTGCAGGGGATCAGTGTTTCACCTTGACACACAGAATACACACACACACACACACACACAGTACACACATAGAGTGACAGGCACACAAATACACCAAGACCCTTTCATATTCACATTTAAAATACCAGTGGAGTGTGGTTCATGTTGAGGTTAACCCTTTTGTATAAATAAAAAACACATTGCTCTTTTTTTAAGATTGTGGTGACTTACTGACTTATGGTGACACTAAATTGACTGCCAAATTCAACTCAGTGAAAAACCTAGCGAAACACAAACAAAAAGTCAAGAGTGCAATTTGTCTGATAACATTAGTAAACATAGACTACTGCTTGATTCATGACAATATTACTGATTCATGCTGCCTCATATAAACATGGTATCACAATGCATATATATGTGTTAATACTTGTGTCTTAATATTTAACTTGATTGGAAGAGGACAAAACTTCTCAAAGGACATATCCATCAAAGAACAGTAACATTAGCCTGACGGTAGCTAGCTTCAGCGATTACAACCTACAAGAATATAGGATTTTTTTTTAGTGCCAGCATCTCTTTCCAGTTGTTCCAAACAAAGAGTAAACATGTGCTGCCACATGCAGCTGCCTGGAGAATAAGTGCTGCTCCAAGCAATTCCTCATGAAAATCTTTCAACTTTTCAAAAAGGAAATGGTGAGGGTCAAGCATCACAAAGGGGCAATGCTAGTCTATCAGAAATGCTACAAAATAGTGGACCAAACTCCACAGACCAGCAGCTCTGTCTGTAAATTAATTAATGTGTTTTTTTTGTTTTTAAGACACTGTACAATTGTACACTGTTTTTATATAGACACTGTACAATTTAACAAAACAAAAACAAATAGTTGCACCTAGTGGTCATTTGCGAGATATCTACCAGCTAACAAGCTAGGACATTGGGGGAATTACATTCCTAGTCATGATGGATCTAGGTCCCAGGATGTGTATCGACATGAAGTATCTCTGCGTATGCAAAATCTTTGGGGTAACATTATTGCACACAGACTCATAGCAAACACGTACCAAACGCTCTCTTTGGCCATGATCCTAACACCTCTGATGCAGATCATTAGGGAGAGTGACTGGAAGCTGATGGATGGGCGAGTCTCACCTGGTCACCTGAGGCAGGGAGGGGGGACGCGGCACGCTCGGAGCCCACCAGCTGGAGGAGTGACGGAGTCCCTGCCCACCTGGGTCCCCTGGAGGCCCTCTCTGCCACCCAGTGTTTGCAGAGCCCTGATTGGTTAGCGCAACCACGTCAACAACCCCGAAGGCACACCGATTACTCAAACTCACACAACAAAATAAGTCAGCTTCTCTCTGACGCTTAGTGTGTTCTGCTGAATTTTTACAAAAGAGCCGACTACTGCCACCCCTGCTCACCCCTCCAATAGGGAAAAAGAAAATCGCAAGTTGGCACAAAAGCTATGTTCCGAAATTCAAATCCAGTCAGTGTTCACGGGAACACTGGCCAAATGCCTTCGAGGTTGAGGGCCAGGAACCCAAGAACACAAGCCTCGTCATTCACAATATTTGTATTCTTATTCAATTTGTTGTTGTTGTTTTCTCTCCCACTGTCTGTTTTCTTCTTTGGTCACATAATGAATCGCAGAAGAGGAACAGAAGCCTGGATTCTTCGCAAGCCCAAGACAGACAAAACCCCTTTTGCTCATAGCTATGTCTGGATTGCCTTCTCTGTCTAGATAGGAGTCAACATGTTTAGCGACATCAAAAGAAAACCTGATACCTTAAGTATAAGAAGATTAACACTTGCAGTCATCTTGGGCTTATAGGCTGCTCCAAGACTTTCAACAGACGCCGCCAGGAGGGACAATTACCAATGAATTGGCACCAACATCTCCCGTTTATTTAACAAAATCTGGCACTGTGTATAAGCCCACGTCCTTAAGACTTCCTTTCAAGTCTCACCCTGGTATCACAGAGGTAACATATTCTGAAATTTGATGAGGGGAGACAGCAGAAGAAGAAGAGGGTGCGAGAACATGCTAACAGAGAGAGATAGAGTGAGAGAGAGAGGGGGGGGGGTAAGGTAGAGGGAGAGAGAGAAGGAGGGGGTAGCCTTTAGAAAATGCTATTGTACTGTATTCATCCATGGTTTTTAACCCCTCCATCTTTTTCCCATTTTGCATTGCAGATTCTGTCAGGCACAACGTGTGACTCCAAAATGTGCTTCTCATGGGTTTAGGCCTGAGAGGTGTTCTTATCAGAGGACGCCATGCATGCCACTGTGTGCTACTGTGTGCTTCAGTGTGTGTGTGTGTGTGTGTGTGTGTGTGTGTGTGTGTGCGGCCAGGTTTATGTGTATTTTTTTAAGCACTCAATGTCTACACCTACTCAGATTCTGATGCAATGTCACTTATTATCATAGCCATATGTAGGGGATTTTCTGTCGAGTCAAAATTATGGTGAGAAATAAAGCCAAATTAAGCCATTTTTTATTCTGAATGCACATTTATGCATGTGTTTGTAACCTGTTTTAGTTTATGTATACTTGCATTTAGATTTCTATTAACATTAACACATCAAAATAGTGAGGCTATGTTAAAAAAAAATTATATTAGATATTAGACTTTTTAAAAAATGTTTCAGTACACTATGTTAAAGTATGTTAGCAGATGTCAGTGAGCATCTGTATGTATAAGTATATATGCACTGATCCCGTGAGGGAAATTTGGTCTCTGCCTTTATCCCAATCCGTGAATTAGTGAAACTAACTCAGCACACAGTGAACACACAGTGAGGTGAAGCACACGCTAATCCTGGCGCAGTGAGCTGCCTGCAACAACAGCGGTGCTCGGGGAGCAGTGAGGAGTTAGGTGTCTTGCTCAAGGGCACTTCAGCCGTGCCTACTGGTCAGGGTTCGAACCGGCAACCCTCCGGTTACAAGTCCGAAGCGCTAACCAGTAGGCCACGGCTGCCCCACAAGTTAGTAGTTTGGAGTAGTTTGAGTGAGAAACATCAAGCAAAACTGGCATGCTAGTTGACCAGAGTCACATTACCCATGTCACTCCTGTTGAGAACTCACTCTTCACGTTCAGAGAGAGAGCGCAGTGTTGGGGGAAAAAACAGCGATGTTGAGACAGGCAGACGTACAGCCAGACAGCCAGGCGAAAAAAACAAAGACTCCTTCTAATGCAACAGGTGATGTAACCCATATGTCTTGGAGAGCTATTTTATACTGCAGGGCTGAGAACTGCAGGTGCAAATCCTTTGGGCAAGTGTTGTAAATCTCTTCGTGCCAAGACAGGGCGAGCAGACATTTTGTTCTCAGGTTGTCACGGAAGACAGTTGTTCAATACAGTGTGTGCTTTTTAGAGGAAATCACAGAGGGAGACATTGCTGCATGTGCTCTGGTTCTCTCTCTCTCTGTTTTTTTGGTATTTTAGAAACTAGGGACTCTGGTTGAACAGGGCGTGACAGCCATCTTCACCTACTGTATGTGCAGCCCAGGAGAGAGTCTCTGAGCGAAAGACAAAGTGGGATGGGAAGGGGAAGACTGACGAGAACATGGCGTTAGTTTATGACACTGTCCCCGGGGTGAAACATGGAGGTTGACACTTCGTCAGTGTGTGTTATCAAAAATCCTTTGCGGAGGATAGGTCTGTGTGTCCAGCTACCACCGACCGTCATGTGTCTCATACATCACCGAAGCCCGAGCCATGGCAGGTCATGAAAAATAACCCCTTCAACAACAACAGTAAAAAAAAGTAATAAAGACAGATGGCTGCCTATAGAGAGAGAGAGAGAGAGAAGGAGAGAGATAGAGAGAGAGAAGGAGAGAGAGATGGAGGTGTGTGTGGGGGGGGGGGGGGGGGGAAGAGAAAAAAAACCCTGAGCACCAATCCAAAATGTGTCATGGAGTAAACTGGGACTACAGCTTTTTGACACTTTGTGTGAACAATCACTGACAAAACAGGGAAAATGTGCCATTGTTTGGAGAAATCCCAGCGTTACCCATCTGCTCTGATTTGTGGCCCCTCTCGCCGGAACAATACTGACAGAGCTGCATTGGATATGTGACCTGAAACAAGTGTCTGTTTGATCATCCCTGTAACACTTTCATTCTGTCACAAAAGGAGTACGTGCTTCGGTTAATATTAAAGAGGTATTAAATATTTTTAAAGAAAATGGCACACTGGCGGTGATATATTATACATCAATTGCCTGGGAGTGACACAGCCCCATTAAGAAAGTAAACTGATGTGTACATGGCAGTCGAGGGCGGGGGGGGGGGGGGGGGGGGGGGGGGTGGCCTCACGGGGGCCAGGAGAGGTCCTCGCATTCAGAGCGTCAAATCTTAAGCCCTGGTGTGTGAAGTGGAGACGAGAGAGAGAAGAGAGAGAGAGAGAGAAGAGAGAGAAGAGAGAGAGAGAGAGAAGAGAGAGAGAGAGAGAGAGAGAGGAGGCAATCTAATCTGCCTGCTAATTCTGTTCTTGCCTTCCATGCGTAGCTTACACTACTGACGGGAGAGACGAGGAGCCTGACCCAGACACACAAACAGGGTACACACGGGGGAGAGAGAGAGAAAAACAATAAAGTGAAATAGTAAGATTTTTATATTTCAAACAACAGCAAAGACAGGATAAATGGGTTAAATGGTGATACAGTGGTGCAACTACAAGCAGTGAGTTTGTGTGAGAGTCAGACACCTGAGGAGAGATTTAAAGTTCAGGGCCTCAGTGTGAGAGAGAGTGTGTGTAAAAGAGAGAGAGAGAGAGAGAGAGAGGAGAGAGAGAGAGAGAGAGAGGAGAGAGGAGAGAGAGAGAGAGAGAGAGAGAGAGAGAGAGAGCTGGGGGGAGGTTGGTGGGGCTGGGATCTGGCCAGAGGTGTAGCTGGAGTGGTTTGGGTGCGGAGGGGACGGAGTGGCCCTTTTTGGACGGGGGACAGTTAAGTGGCCTGAGAGAGGTGAGTAAAAAAAAAACAAAAACAAAACAAACAAAAAACGATCAAGCAAGAGAGCGAGCGAGTGAGCGAGCATAAG
>NC_055970.1:7772960-7790460 GCF_018492685.1 Alosa sapidissima
CACGGTGGATGGTGGAATCAAAGATTATTTGAGGAATTAGGATATGAAAAGCAAGTTAGCTCAATTAAGGGAATTAAATTGTGTACATGAGACGGCCCCGTGTTCTACCAGCGGTGAGCATTAGCTGGAGAGCAGGCGCCATAATAAAATCAGAGAATCACACTATAATTGAAATGCACTTAAAAAGGATCATGCTGACAAATGCAATTGTATCGGGTGGGTTGGTTGGGTGTGGAGGAGAGCAGGAGGAGGGATAAGGGGCTGGTATTACACACACACACACACACACACACACACAAACTCACTCACACTCACACACACACACACACACACACACACACACAGACATAGGCGCATGCATGTACACACACAAACACACACACAAACACCCACATACACACATATATACATACACAAACACACACTCAGACAAAGATGCTAAGACATTGACATACACACAGACACACTTACACATACTCAGACATAGACACACACACACACACACACACACACCTCCTCCTCCTCCCCTCGTTAAATCCAATGAAATTGAAATAGCCGGGTCCTGACAGCTTCCTGATACGATCTGCGGGCAGCGGCGCATTGGCAAAACAGGTAATCAATTTAGAGACGAGCTCATGGGGATCTTGGCAGAGGGGGGCGGGTGCCGTTAAAGAACACTTAAAGATCAAAGCAAATTAAGGGCCAGAGTGCAGATAACGAGTCATCATGCCGTTATCAGCGTGCCGCGCGTCTCGAAGAGACGATTCATTTCCTGCGCCGCTAATACCACGGGACATGTGGGCGGGGCGGGGGCCAGTCTGCCGGCTGGGGGTGAGTGTGTGTGTGTATGTGGGGGGGGGGGGGGGGGTCACGTTTAAAATCTGACATGAGATGTGGCGTCTCGTTACGTGGGTGCTAGATCACTGATGGCCTGCATGGATCCGAGCCATCCATACTGTGCCAGAGCTGTGCTGTGTGAGGCCTTGTGTGTGTGTGCGTGGGTGGGTATGTGTGTGAGGATCCACTGTTACTGTCTCTCTCTCTCTCTCCCTCCAGGCGGATGCATTTCAGCTGATTTACTAGCGGAGAACGCATTACAGACGTCTCAGCCCATCTCATTCGGCAATAATGGAGATTTAATACGCGCCACTGTTTATGAGGATGCAAGGTTCCTACTCGGCTCTCACACACACACACACACTCACACACACACACACAGACTCCTGCAGGCTAAAACTGGATTGTGCTGATTAGTGTGCGTCAGGTAGGCTGACAGGCCTCCATCACCCCTGTGTCAGGAGAAGGAAGACAGACAGACAACCATAAGCTGCATTCACATCCAGAGAAACAATAGGAGCGAAGGTTAGCCACACACAACCAGTCTGGTAGTAAATCTGAAACAGCTAAGTATCAGACCTGAAATCTGACGACCCATGCTGTCTCTGCACCACCTTTTAGTGGGATTAGTCATTGAAACTGAAGCCGAAAAAGAGACAACCACAAGCAAATCCAAACATTCGTGGACTTAAGTATTTACTCAGTGTTGGCATCATACTGTGGGAAAATGCTTGTGTTATGCTTTAAGTCTGCACCAGTGCAGTGTAGTTCTGAAGGCCACCACAAGGGGCTCTCTACAACCCTTTGTATTTTACTTTGGCAAATGTCTTCCATTGTTCTAAATGGCTCTTCCACTCTCTTTCTGTAAACACTCTTCACACACACACACGCACACACACACACACGCACACACACACACACACACACACATTCACACACACACACACACACACACACACACACACACATTCACACACACACACACACACACACACATATACACACACACACATACACACACACACACACACACACACACATATACATATACAAAACAAAAACCCATGCATATCGGTGCACATTATGCATGCATGTAATATTTCCGACCTAATTGAAATGTGTTTTTCATGGAGTAGAGTGTGAGCTTCCATATGAGAGGACAGTGCTGTCTTATTAATGAGTTTCAGGCTTCTTCACATGCCCCTCCTCCCCCATTCCCATCTCATTCACCTCATTGTTTTGTGATGTGTGTAAGAGAGATTGCCAGCGAGCTTGCTGTTGCACACACACACATACACACACACACACACACACACTTGCTTGGGAATACTTCTCCCTTCCAAAGTATAGAACACACCTCAATTATGCATTACACATCTAAGATATTTAAGCTCTTTGTAAGAGTTAAGTCTTGGAGCCGTGCAGCGTCATTCTGCGTGGATGATAGTGAGGTTTAGTAATGTCTGCATTAGACAGGATGACTTCCAAAGCTGCTGGGATGTAATGTTACAAGAAGCTCCGCATTTGCCATCCTCCCAGCGAGGAGTACTTGTGTCCTAATCCTGAGATCAGGCCCAGAAGAGCCAACGACTTAGGGGGGATCAATTTTACGACAGGGATTGCAGTATGCTTGTTGGAGAATAAGAGCTAAGATCACAATATCTTTTGCACATGGGTGGGGGGCGTTTGGGGGAAGAAGATGAGAGGGGTGGGCATCGAGAGCGGAGTTTAAATCAAAACAAAATAAACAGGGCTCTGGCGGCGGAACACAATAACAAACTGGGGGCCCATTCACAGCAAACTTGCTCTCGAGCAGATTTAGGAGCAATGAAGTTTCAATATGCTGGCTCACCCCTAAACCCCAAAACATATACACACAAGTGCACAGACCCACACACACACACACACACACACACAGACTCTCTCTCTCTCTCTCTCTCTCTCTCTCACACACACACACACACACACTTCAACAGTACGGAATATATTCTGGATCTAAACGTCTTTCTCAAAGTGACACGTTTATGTGTAAAAATACCAGCGCTGCCCTTGTGGATCTCCAAAGCTCTAGAGGTAGCTGTTTAAGACACGTTTGCCCCCCTCAGAGGTGGGAGCGCCGTGTTTTCCTGTTTGGAGAAGGGAGCACGATCATAATTACAAGATAAATTCGGCCCATCTGTCTGCTGGACTCGCTGCTCTGAGCCAGCGCTGAACCCCCTCCAGGAGACACTCAGGTCCGGGTGTATATTTTCGCAGTCTGATTGAAGTAAAACACCGCCTTTAATGTATCATTTCGAGCGAACACGGTGCCCAAATGAAAACACACACACCTACAAGCCTGGCTTAATTGAAGGCTGCAGGTTTTCCACATGGCAGTTTTAAAAGGGAAGACAGAAAGAGAGAGAGACAGAGCGAGAGTGTAAGAGAATGTGTGTGTGTGTGTGTGTGAGAGAGAGAGAGATAGAGAGAGGGAGAAAGAGAGAGGAGTACTTTTTGTGAAATCAATATTCTCAAGTTGTTTTTCTCTCACAAATTAAAGCTGCCATTCTTAGCTCGCAGTCGCCTGGGAGACGCAGTGAAAGACAGCCGAGGTAATAATTCCGCAGTGAGCATGATGGGACATTTTGTTTTTCAGCCAGAAATTGAAATGACTAAATTTAGCCTAATTTATTGGCTTAAAAAATCTCATAATACGCATTAGCTTTGTCTGAGCAATTAATCATTTGAGAGTGGAGCATCAATGGAGCAGAGCGACACAAAAGAGTCAAAATGTCTCGGTTTTTCACACCAAACCCTTAGTCTGCATTTCGTCTAGTGGACCTATAACCGCAACATTCACTCAATATCCCTCCCTTGGTTGGCCTGCTGCAAGAACATGCAATTACATGCTCTTAACATGTACAACATGCAATTTACGCATGATTGTGAGCTTTTTCGGCCCGCTGTAGACTAATGCATCACTCGGAGGAGGTGGATGTGGTTCCACCAAGCATGTTGAATGTAAAGCCTCAATTAAAGTCATCAATATTTCATCTGTCTCTCTCATGAGCCACTTCCCCCCTCCAGCTTCTGATATGTTTAATTGTTGGCCCAAAGCACTGGAGACAGACATGACTTTGTTTGCTCAATAATGGATGGCTCTGTCTTTAACTAAATATGGAGGCTGCCAGTGTTTTTGCGAGGCTTTGCCTTGGTCTTGCCTGCAGTGAAATAGAGTGGACCTCCTCTAACACGCACACTTGCCCACAGGCTCTCGAGGCCCCATGCTCAACTGAAAGCCCAGACTAAATTCAGCAGGGTGTAGTGCGTGTGAGGATGGAGGGGTGGAGGCTCCATCACCCCACCTCACTCCACTCTAGTCTACTCCCCCTCAAGGTGACATGGTGCCTTAGAGAGGGGACCAAAAACATGGATGTCTCTCTGTTGACATAGGCCAAGAAATGCAGTATGCGTGTTTCGTGGGGAGAAGGGAGGGGGGGGGGGGGGGGTTGTATCATCTTCCTTCTGAGTTATCTTCACCTTGGCACACTGCAGACAGCAACCCCCCTCCTCCCAGACCACTGGCCCATAGCTCCTCAGCCGCTATCGTTTTCCACGACTGGCTAAATTGATTTTAAAGGCAAACACTTGCATTTTCCTTCACCACCCCCCCTTGTCCCCCCCTCTTTCATTTCTGTGCAAGCGTCGTCACGCCTTGCCATATTACTTCTCAACAGCGTCTGGGCTACTTTCCAGGGCTATTGGACTAAGAACTGACGATTCCCTCTCGAGGTCCCAAGGAGATAATCTCATGTCATTTCTTATTTGCATAACATTATTTAAAATTTAATGTAATGGCATTAAGCTATAGTCTGCCCTCCTCCACTCCAAATCCACATGTGCTTCTGCAATGTGAGAGCCAACAAGCCAACTGATATGAGCTCGTCTCTGTCCTTTCTCTCTCTGTCCTTTCTCTCTCTGTCCTTTCTCTCTCTGCCTTTCTTTTATCTTTCTCCCTTCTTTGTTTTCCTCTCTTTCCTTCCTTCAGTAGCGTTGACAGAAGGTGATACTGACTGCAGTATAATGTTGGGACTCATTACCAGATTCACCCAGTGTGGTCCATTCAGAAGGAGAAGAAAAGAGGGAGGAATTCATTTTCCGATACAAAGTTAAAACAAAAGCCTCGGAGCCTCTGATGGTACGAGGCCAAGACTTTGCCCTGAGGAACCAGCCTCAGATACCATTCCATTTGTCTGCCTCCAACGTGTCCTACTTAGGAACTGCAACGGGATTCAATTAGGCTGGAACGAAGAGGCGCTGATGATTAATTTATTAATGAATACAATCGGAGTAGGATGTTGTGATGAGACGTCTCATTTGTAACGGCTGTTGCAGGCAGGGGACAGAGAGGATCAGAAGATGTCGGATGCTACAGGGAGCTAGCAGCACAGTGGCCCAGTGTTTGAGAGAGCCAGTAGTCAGCGCAGTGGGGGGATCTGACATCCACACACCACATGTCCATGGATGTCCACAAATACAGCAACATACACAAACATACCAACACACACACACACACACACCACACACACACCCATGGTTAAAAAACAGACAAAGGCTCACACAAACATCTCTTTGAGAAAAATACACTCACATGGACTAGTTTGACAAAAACACACACATGCAAGCATGTATACACACACACACACACACACACACATACATACAGTAATATATGCAAGCGCACATGAAGTACTATGTACTCCCTAGCAGAGCATCACCAGCACATTAAAAATAAATCCATTCAAAGTCAATTTGTGGGATGTTTGGTGATGTGGGGCAACAATACCCATCTCTGCTCAGGGAATTGCATATTTCTAACCCTCTCTCCGAGGTATTCCTTTGTCTATCTTTTTTTGCTGTGATTAAAAATACAATGATGAATGCATATTTTTTCCAGATGAATAACTTGAAGGAGTTGGCAGCGGATTAAATAACAGGACTGCACTTTGTAGTGACTCGCCAGATCACTCATATTCTGATTCACATGTCCACGCGCCGGCCTCATCACAGCTCTTCAAAGTTCACATGGACCACAGCTCGACCGGTGACACATCCGGAAGAATACCTTCAGAGAAATGTAATTCTACATGGCTGCCGGCAATCACTGTAAATGCATTACCCCTGTGTGTGAGGCAATATCGGGTAAGTTTTGGGACTCCCGGTCTTATTTCAGCCTTGTTAAAGTGAAGAACACTCCACTGCCATTCTCCAGCAGATAGCTTTTCATTAAATCTTTTATTAGCCTGCGTGGCCAGTAACTCAACTTCAGTTTTCTTTTTAATTGACTCCACTCTTCCCCCGCAGGAGGCTCCTGACAGAATGAGTTGTCGGTGTCGGAGTGGGCACCAGTTCCTCCCGCCAGCCTCCTAACTGTCCTGCCGTTGGCTGTCAAGCCTTTCGAACACAGCCGTCTTGCTTCTCGCGTTACTACCAACCACACACCTCTACACCCAACACATCTCGCAATGCTCTCTCACACTACCTTGCTACAGCTATGGTATAGTGGTAATAGTGGTAATAGTGTCTTACTTATAAGTAGGAGGTGATGGGAGAGTAGAATTGCTATAAGTTATACATATAGAGTTGATATGAGATGTAAGTAAAGTGTGTTGGCGAGAGCTGGTGCTCCTAGTGTGTGTGAATGTCAGGGGAGACTTTACCGGCCCGATTGGAGCGGGTCTCGGTGCGGCTCTTTGGCCTGGCCTGCCCAGCTCTTTCTGAAGTCCTCCCTCCAGACAGGCCACAGCGCCAGGCGTAAGGGCCCCTTGCCTCACAAGCCGACTTCAGAGAGCCAGCCCCACGCGCCTCCCCAACGCTTTGAAGCCAAAATAGTCCAGGAAGTTCCTGTCTTAAGAGGTGTCCCAGCGGGCCTTGATCCCAGGGATGGGCAAGGGGAGGAAATGAAGGCGAGAGAGAGAGAGAGTGAAAAAAAGGAGTGAGATAGTGAGACGGAGAGAGAGAGAGAGAGAGAGAGAGAGAGAGAGAGGCAGAGAGGAGGGGAAGAGGAGAAGAGAGATGAGGCGAGCTCTCCTGAGCTGGCGAGAGGGTGTAGAGAGCAGGCTCTGGAGCCCTCCTTCATAAAGAATATACTATGCTGGTTTTAACGCGGTTACTCACCAAATTAAGAGGGGTGGGAGAAAAGAGAATGCCTTAATATCTAGCTGTATTTCTTTTTCCGATGGGCACCGGGAGGGAGAGGGCTTGCCGTGTAATGATGGGTGGAAGCAAGCTTTTGTGGTTTGCGGGAGTCGTACGAGCTCCACCTCAGAGCGGCCGGGGTAGGCTAGCCATAACAAGACCCTCTAAATAAACATGCTCCTCTCCAAACCTCTGTTTGCTTTGCTGTCTGCCCACGTGTTTTTTTTTTTTTTCTCCATTTCTTTTTCTCTCTCTTCTAACCAAGTGAGCGCCATTTATCAGCAACGATGAGCTGTCAAACACAGGCACCGCGGTGAACCTCTGTGCCCCTGGTCAGCACTGATAGATACACAGCGAGAGCAAAGGAGGCAGAGACACAGGATGCAATATGGGGAGGAAGCAGCAGACAGGGCCACATCTGTCATTCACGACACAACTAGTTTAAATATTAGGCCTTCCAAGCGGTCCCCTCACACCCAGTCCCCGAAGTGAGCATCTCTTTAAAGTGCCATTATCAATAAAACATGCCGCGCGGCATCCGACTCACTCATTACTGCTAACACTTCCTGTAACACCTTTGAAAAATGCAGAGGGGATAAATCGATTGAGCCACGTATGGTGGCTCCTGTCTCTGTTTTTACTAAGCAAGAGACAGAGAGAAGAGAGAGAGAGAGAGAGAGAGAGAGAGAGAGAGAGAGAGTAGAACAGAGAAAGGATGGGATAGAGAGAAGAGAGAGAGAGAGAGTGAGAGAGAGAGAGAGTACAAGTGCACACCGCGTAGCCGCGAGATGAAAGCCACTGCACCTGTCAAACAAACTGCTGGAACTGTGATAAATTAATGATCAAATGGTATGGTGAGGTGTACAGTGGTGCTGCCGAATCCTGTAAGCACCAGGGCCCGCGCGGCACCTCTCAAGAAAGGGTGGGGTGGAGGAATACGGAGAGGAAGAGGAGAAGAGAAGAAGGAGGCGGAAGAAGAAGGAGGCGGAAGAAGAAGCAGAAGAAGAAGAAGAAGAAGAAGAGGAGGAAGAAGGAGAAGAAGAAGAAGAAGAAGAAGAGGAGGAAGAAGAAGAGAACAGGAGGCAATGCGACTGACATCAAAACATCCCAGAGCTGAGAGGAGTTTCCTGTACCTTCAAAGGAAAGGGAGGGACTTGGCTGCTCTCCGTCGGGACAGTGGCACAGCCAGGGGGAGGGAAGGACGAGGAGAGGACCGCGTGCCTGTGTGTGTGTGTGTGTGGGGGGGGGGGGGGGGTGGCGGGGTGTCAGGGAAAGCCACTTACCTCTGAAAAGCAAACAGCAGAGGCAGGGAGCCGAAGACCCTCATAGGAGACCCCCACGTCTCCCTACGTTTGAAGCTGCACTCCTCATACACACACAGACACACACACACACAGACACACACACACACACACACACACACACACACACACACACACACACACACAGACACACACACACACACACACACACACACACACACACACACACACACACACCAGGCCTAGTGGTAGTGGAGCAGCACACACTGGGCTCTCCCACTCCTACCTGCTCTGACCCGGTCTCTTTGTGTTTGGTTTCCTGTGATAGATTTCTTATTCATGAGGGATCTGTGTGTGTGTGTGTGTCTGACTGTGTGTGTGGGTGTGTGTGTGTGTGTGTGTGTGTGTGTGTCTGACTGTGTGTGTGGGTGTGTATGTGTGTGTGGGTGTGTATGTGTGTGTGTGTGTGTGTGTGTGTGTGTGTGTGTGTGCGTGTGTGTGCGTGTGTGTCTTTGAAAGAGTCCCCGCATGTGCTACGGTGCTGTACCAACTGTCTCTCAGATTGGGTACGCGCGAATAACATAATGATTTTTCTTTAGTAAACAACATGGCATGTGTATGCGAGCTTATTTTTCCCCATTTTTTCTCCTCCTTCTTCTTCTTCTTCTTCTTTTACAGCCAGGAGTGGAAGATAACCCCCCCCCCCCCCCTTGTTTTTGATGTCACTTTCCTCTCCTCACATTTCCATCCCCATTATGTAGTACAGGCGGCGTGAAGGAACCACCTCGCCTAATCTCCCATGCAGTTACCGTCTCTAACTACCAGCCTCGCCCCTCCTCCCCGGCTCCTCCGCTTCTCCTTTGAAAGAACAGAGGGAAATTAAAATCATGAGCCTGAATTATGGATCCAATGACAAGCTGGCCTTTGAGGCACTGTCTCTCCTCTCTCTCCCTAAACAAAGTTACTAAGGGTTCCGCCTGCTCGCGTATTCCGTAAGAGAGAATAGGGAGATGGAGCGAGAGAACGAGGGGAAAAAAAACAGAGAGAGAAAGAGAGAAAAAAAAAAACTTTTCAAATGACGTTAACACACAGTTTGATAAAACTGACAAGGGACTCAATTAAAGCTCACTGTCAAAGCCGGAGTGATATTTTATTAAGTGGCAGTGTGCCATTTGACGGGTACATCAAGCGACACATCTGCAGAGAAGCAGGGGAGAGGGGGAGAGTGGTTAGGGTGTGTGTGTGTGTGTGTGTGTGTGTGTGTGTGTGTGTGTGTGTGTGTGTGTGCATGTTGGGGGTGGTGTTGTAGGGGATTAAGAGGGGACATGTGTTGCCACTTTCAGGAAACATCAGTCAAAATTCACTTCATCAGGTTTAGTAAAAAATTAAGAAGCGCAGTATTAGGATTTGCTAACTCAAATCAGTAGATTTTTGAGAAGTGTGTCACCCACTTGTTTTTTTTTTCTCCTCTTTTTTCCTCTCTTTCCCCGACTTTTCTTTTTAGACGTCTCCTCATTACGGTGTGTCTTTTTCAATTCAGGAAGGTGCATTGCTTATTTATGCAATCGCTTTCATTCAGACGACTTTACATGTTGATTACATGAAGTGAGCGCGGCTGTGCAAATTAGTGCGGGGCAAAGTCTGTGTTCGAGTGAAAAATCAAATGATTTTTGGTGGCACTGCGGCGGTTACGAAACACCCCCAAGTTGTCCTCAGCGCGCTTAAAACATTCCCAAATCCTTGATACATGGCAGAAATGCATCACTTTGAATTAAGTTAACATCTGGAACAGGCAACAGGAGACGTCGCCACTTAAAATTCCAGGCGAAACAGGCACGAGATGAGAGGCAGCCGATGTAGAGACGGAGTTTTGACACCACCCCTGGCTGTCTCCACCAGCTCCGAGCGCCGGCTAGAGAGACACAGGTGCTTCCAACACCACACGAGAGGAACCCAGATACACCACCAACACAACAGAGATGGTGTGTGTGTGTGTGTGTGTGTGTGTGTGTGTGTGTGTGAGTGTGTGTGTGTGTGTGTGTGTCTGTGTGTCTGTGTGTGTGTGTGTGTGTGTGTGTGTGTGTGTAAGTGTGTGTGTGTGTGTGCGGTGTGTGTGTGTGTGTGTGTGTGAGTGTGTGTGCGTGGTGTGTGTGTGTGTGTGTGTGTGTGTGTGTTTTGCAGGTTCGGGATGTAAGGTGGCGATGGTGTCGTATGCGTGTGTGTGTGAGTCTGTGCCAGCCACAGCACCCGTCTTGAATATGTGTGATGATCTGAAGATACTAGGAACAGTGTGGGTATCTGTACAGGAGCAAGAGAAAGACAGACAGTCAGAGAGAAAGAGACGATGAAGGAGAGAGAGAGAGAGAGAGAGAGAGAGAGAGAGAAAGAGAGAGAGAGAGAGAGAGCGAGAGCTCAGGCCCCTTGTGACACCGCTGTAATATGCGGAGTGTGCAAGCACCGCAGTGTCAGGAAAACAAAGGCCTCCCATGGGCCTCCCTCTCATCCCAACCCAGAGCGCAGGCCTGCTGGCCTCCCAGAGAGAGACGCCAAGCTGAGGCGGGAGAGTGACTCCCATCTCGTGTCTCCATGCAAACCACCTCGTCTCCTCCTGACTCCTTTGTGAGTCAGGTTCCTCGTTCAGGGGCTAGGAAGATAGGAGTCTGAGTCCAGAACTTTCTTTTCCAGGGTTTTTTGTGTTTGTTTTTTTTTGTACATTCGAATTTCAGCGGTGTCTGTCAGAGCACACTATTCAGGCCAGAGGATTGTCGACACACGGCACAAGAAAGGGCGTGAGCTGTGCTCTGGGCTTGCTAGTTATTCCTGGAGAATAACATGTGTTCCAGCCTAACAAACGTTGTGTATGACCTGATTTCCCTCAAGCCGAAAACACACCGCACAAACACTGCGCCATTACACGAAAACACAGCTCCGAAAAAATCACAACAAACTTTTTTGATGTGCTTCAGTTTAGTCTTGTGGGTGTTCGAACCTGTTAGGGAAGGAGTGAAAATTTCATCTTGACGGCTTTTGCGCGAAAATTAACTTTGAGCTAGGAGGATGCTTGTGTGTTGTGGAAACGGAATAAATCAAAAGCGCGGCCCTGCCAACAGTCCTGTGAGGAAATGCTTTCTTGAAGCACTGTGGATTGGTGCGCTGGCCCAAGTCGGACCATACATAGTCTGTTTCATCTAGAACAAAAGGCACTGTCTGTGGACACAAAAGGCCGAGGTTCAAACAGAATGCATGCGTCAGATGCACCGGCCAAGAAACATGAAACAATCAGTGTAAACTTGTTCACAGATAATCGTGACATGCTGCAGTACGCTGCCTTTACATGCAGTCATGGGCCAGTGACATTAGTGGCACTTAATTGTTTTTTTTTTCTGTGGTTTTAACAGTTTTTTTTCCCAGTCCTGTATTGCCAATTCAGCAGAGGCATGCACGCTGACATGTTTCAGTGTTTCTTCATTCTCCCCCTTCATGCTATTGGGACATAGTGTTAAGTTCGCGCTCTTCACCCTTCTGCCATTATGTCTTCAGCACATAGTCATGCCAGCACTTCACGGCAAAGCCAGCTCGGTCGAAATCCATCCAAGAACATTGTGTGGTTAACAAGGCTGTAGAGATGAAAATACCTTAACGTCCTAAGTGTCAAACCACATGGGTCGTGACCCGTTGCGTATTTGACTTTTTTTGTCCGACACTCAGAGGAAAATGGAAACACAGCCTCGTTCATCGCGGTCCAGGGCGACACCGTTGGGACGCTAGGATGCTGTGACTTGAGTCACTCTTCCATCCACAATTTACACCATCTGTGCTAGTGAATGGGCCTGCTGACAGTTGTGATGGGGTGGGGGGGCAGCTCATTTGAACGGTGCCTCGCTTCTCTGACAGCTTTGAGCAGGAGTGGTGAAGGATTCGGCCCCTGAATGAGCCTCGGAGCTGAGATAATGAAGCCGGAAGACATGGGTGGAACAAATTTTAAAAACTGCAGATAATGCTAGCACATTCTGTTTCATTCTCTCTCTCTCTCTCTCTCTCTCTCTCTCTTTGTTCCAACTGTGGTCACAGATACAGAACGTATTATTGACTGATAGATTTCATATATCTCTCAGCACTCCTGCTGCACAGACGACACTCCCCCACTGGTTCGGTGTAGCCTCGCCTTTCATCACGCCACTACCTCCTGGGTTTGAAGTGGGCCCCTGCTTTCTTGTGTACTCGCGCTGAACTTGATTAGCCGTTGTTTGTGAAAATGACATCTCCACTCAGCTTCTGGTTGTGGTGTAGGCGCGTCGGTTGATGGGAAATGAGGAGACGTCTGTCAGTTTGAGTGCACACACATTTTCATATAGCACCCTCGCCCCCCCCCCCCCCCCCCCCCCATCCCTGATACAGTAGGCCTACGGTCTGGATTTTCACAAGAGCTTTTGAAATCTCTTCTTCTTTACTTGTATTATGGTGATTTTACAACTGAATATTAATGGAAAAAGTACTTGTCTGTGATGATGTGCATTTACCTTGAATTATGCTTGACACAAATCCTCTGTCTGCGGAGACAGTGGGAATTTTAATGGTAGCTCGATAGAAACGGTTCACTCCAACCAAAGTGTGTCGAGAAGGGCTCTGACATCTCTAAGATTAACAAAAGACACACTTCTAGTCAAATGCAGGCTATTTTGATCTCGCCATGTTTTTACATACTTGTGTGGTCAATAAATTATAAGTATTTGACAGCGACTGCATGCTCGGCTCAGTTTAACTAAGGAAGGTCTCTGGAACTTTAAGCCTTTGGAACTATAGCCATCTCTCTCTCTCTTCCTCTCTCTGCCTGTCCTCGTGTTTTTCATCTGGCGGACATACATTTCTTTGGCATCTCGTCCTCTTAGGTTTCCAGTGAGGAATTGTATAAATAATAAAAAAGGCTGCATACACGCGTGAGCACCTGCAGACTCACACACATCGAGAGAGAATGGTGACAGGTGGCCCTGCCAGGTGACACCCACAATATAGTGGAGCCAAGAAAAAAAGAAAAAGCATATATGGAGATCCTTGAATCTGCCTGGAAGGCAAAACTGTCTGTGGCACTGCTGCTTAAAATATGCACGTTTGCCATATGCATGCTACATTATAAAAGGAGAGAACTGCAGCATGATGTACCACATAGTGGCAAGCATACTCCATTTCTCCAAAGTAATGTCTACCTTTGAAATGAGCATGTGAAACAACATAAATGTCCATCTAGATATAGAAGAAACTAGGTGAGAGAAGATCAGCATAGGAATCATTTGGCATTATTTATGTTGCTTCAGTTAATTTTCAGCACCTCATTCAACATAATCATATCATACAGATGCTATATAACTAGTTGGTGTTAATATTCTATTGTAAATCATCATAATATAACACCATTACATGTCAGTGACCGTTATCAAACATAACCATGACAGAAAGTATTATTATAATTTTTTCCAGTGAGAACTCAGTCCGTTGGATAATTCAGATGGGTAATTTAGATAATTGTGTTATTGCAGAGGAGGCGTGAGCAGAGGAGTTCATTTGGAGGAGGCCTCCCCCCGTAAGCAGAGGCCATGGGGAGAGGCCTGTCTGCTATCTGACCCCTGTGAGCGTGTTAGCACGGCGTTCTGGCGCACGCAGCCGGCCTCGTCACTGTCTGTCTCTCGAAAGAGAACGCAAACACGTGTGTGCATTCCCCCCCCCCCCCCACCCGAATGCGTAAACAAGCTTAATCAGAGCGTTCCACTCTGGTTCCACTGACAGTTTATTTTAACAGTGAGCGGAGCGGCAAGGCAGAGGCAGAAGCAGGACGAAGTCTAGGCAGGGACTCAGGCTTAGCACACCCCGCTAAAAGTAGAACACTGCGGCGGCGCAAAAAAAAAACAGCAAATACTTGAGCAGTGATGTCACATAACCCTAAACAGTGCTAATTGGTTACACATATATTTGCGGATGGGAACTTAACGGCCCCCTTAAATTATGCATGATTCAAAAAGATTGGTAATGGGAGGCGACGGGCGAGCCTGGCGAAATCTGGCTGCCAGCTGGAGGAAAGGCCTGTCACTCACAACGAGGTGAGAGAGAGGATTGGTTGAACGACAGGTCAACAGGAAGAGAGAGAGAGAGAGAGAAGAAGAGAAAAATGCTTTGACCCGACCGAGAAGCTCATCTCAGAGAGAAAAAGGGGAAAATAAGTCTTCCTAGCTCTTGACGCAGGCGGTCACAGCGCCACACAGATATATACACGCCACAGGCGCAAAACAAAGGCCGCGAGAAAATCAGCGACTCTGACGCGTCTCTGCCAGTGACAGCCCAGAAGTGTGTTTTAAAAAAGGGTGTGGGAGAGAGAAAAAAAACACACACACACACACACACACACACAACTCACTCTGGAAGTAAATGTAGCTGGATTCATGGCGTTGTCAGAGCCATAACACAAGGGTACTCCCAATTCAAATGCCTCTGGTTAAACCACTGAGATGCAGGCAGCCAGTCAAGTCAGAAGCCGAACAAGAGGGAAGATGACAAGACTGTGATACACACTTCCACCAGCCCGCTGCACACTTTGATTCGTTCCCTATGGTGATTGTAGGGATTTTATAATATCTGCATACTTACATCGTTTTTTTCCCTCGTCCCTTTTCCTTCCTTAAACCAACTACCATTCCTCATTGTTATCTGCCTAAGTTATGTATGACAAATGCCTGGGGCAGAATCACCATCAAAGCCACTGATAGGGAGGAACATGGCTCCTCTAAGCTTCTTACGGATGACAGATGTCACTTTTGAAGTGTACTGGGGATGAAAGTAGCTGGGAAGTGATGGATTCCGTATGGACAGTTATTTTTTTGGCTTTCCCTTTCTCCAGCTCCAGCCATCACCAGCGCCAAGGTGTAATGGGGAGAGAGTGGCAGGTCAGCGCCACCGGTGGGTGTCTGGACGTCTGTCTGGGAGGCTTCAGATCTCGGGGGAGGCGCACACACACACACACACACACACACACACACACACACACACACACACACACACGTCTGGCTCACCTCACCTGCCTGCCTGCTCCACTGCCTCACCGTCACTGGTGTCTGATAATAGAAGCCGCGCCACTCTGCTGTGAACACAGCGCGGCATGGGCATCACAGGGAATTGGAATTGTTCAAACGGCCATTGTTCTTTGTTTATTACACTTTGGCTTTGTTGCGCAGATGTAGGCCAGCTATACGAACACGGGAACGTTGACAAACAGCGACGCTGATGTGCTGACTGTGATGTTCCGCCTGGCGAACACAACAGGACGACTCTATCACACCAAATTTGAAGAATGTAAATAACTCTGCTGCTGTGTAGTAAAGCTTTTGCTAATTGCACCTGACACCTCTGTAAACACAGCAGCACACTGGCTTTAACTCACCGTGACACTGCAAGCGTTTAGCTAATTGTATCTGTCACAATACCACTAGGTACTTCTCTGAATGAACCAGAATGCACACTGTAGTACCAATATTATTACACTATACACATCCATATCATCACATATATCAATCTATTCTCATTCGTTACATCTATTACAACATCTACTAACACAGAGAGAAATGAATCAAGCAACATGATCACTGCAAGGAATCTAAGAGACAGAGACCAAAAGACTAAAAAATCTTAAGCTTCCCTATCCAGGACATATTTGCTATAAAACACAAGGACAGAGCCCTGTCTATTGGGGCATCTGCTCCGAACACACCCTCTCTATAACACAGTTAACCATGCATGCTAGGTCCCTGAAAGCCCTCGGAATCTATTCATTCCTGCTATCACTCTCTGTGTGCACAGTTCAATTTCCCAGGCAGTGGATGGGCTGATCATCCGGAAAAATAAAAGGCAGTGTGTGTGTGTGTGTGTGTATATAAAAAAAATAAAAATAAAAATAACAAGTACACCGCTAGTCTCCTGTTATTCCACTGATACGGTGCAGAACTCGAGCAAACGGGAGGCTGGTGTGGATCTGGTAAACAAGCCGCAGAATCACAACTTTATAAAGTGTCCGCACTGTTCCGCAACAGCAAACTCTTGACTCGAATACACAGGCAGCCCCGTCTCTCGGCTGTTGCCGATGTCTCTATTGTAGTTTGATATGTCACCACTGTCTTGGGCTCCCACTAACTCGAGACTTCACATGGCTTCCGCTATGCTTCGCAGCTATAAATTATTCAGGGCGCCGTGTCTTCTCAACACCTGCAGATGCATTGTCTGGGTATCTCCTCGGTGGTATGAAAGGGTTTTTAACTTTGAGACAGAGTTTGTGGTGGTGGGAAAAAAAAACGGGCAAAGTTAGTTTGCAATGACAACCACAGTCTGAGCAAAGAGCAAAAACATGTTTGTTGCTTGAGTGCATATGTGCTAAAAGAGACAAAATAAACCAACATAAATAAAAATACATATAATTAAAATATTGCTTAGATACACTTGTAACAACATAACCACAGAAATATGTGAAATAACAATTCCAGGAACATGCTGGAGTCTAACAATATCTGGACAACTAATAATAATGACAGTATTTGGCTCTGTGGTGCTCTATGGTGCATTTTGCATTTTTTTTTTCAGCTCAGATTTTCATTTCTGTGTGAGAGCGGCCTGGAGAGACTATGTAAATAGCCATATGAGACTGCATACGATTACTGTCCAGACAGTGAAGAGGTGACCTGATCCCAATTAATCACAGAGTCCCGGAGAGAGCTGTCAACTCCCATCTTCATCACCGACTCTTCTCCCCTCTCCCTCTCTCTCTCTCTCTCTCTGTCTGTATCCTCCTTTTTTCCTCTACTGTCTGTCCATTCTCTCACTGGCCCCCTCTCTCTCTCTCTCTCTCTCTCTTTCTCTCTCTCTTTCTCTCTCTCTTTTTCTCTCTCTCTCTCTTTGCTTTATTAAAACCCTGTGTTTGACAGATCACCCAGCGCTGGCCCTCCCCCACCTGTCCCCAACTTTCTCCCCTTAGCTGGTGGTGACAGCGGAGCTGGAGACAGGGCTGGGTGGGTGGGGGTAGAGTGGGGCATCCCTGGGAGGGTATAGACCCCCCCCACCCCCACCCCCACCCCTCACCAGTGCCTCCCCAACTCCACCTACACCCGCAGCCCCATCAAAGAGAGGCAGGCCTCCATGGCGATGAGTCGCGGTGTGCCACAGAGAGCCGCTGTGCTAACACAGTGCCGAGA
>NC_055970.1:7795460-7830460 GCF_018492685.1 Alosa sapidissima
CAGCAGATTTAGTGCCAGAACAAAACGGCTTTGGAGAGGATTACCCGCGCCGTAACCCGATCCCATTCTCTCCGACACAGATCGCACACAGGCCCTGTGTGAGGATGAGGCCGCACCAGCCAACGCGGAACCCCACGCCGGACTCCTCAGACGGAGCTAATGAACGTGGGTGTGAGGTGTTGACCGCTCACTCGCACGTCCTGTCTTCTCCACCAGACAGCCAGCCAGAGTGATAAGCACCCCTACCCCCACCACCACCAGGCTAATACATGTGCAATATATGTGTGCATTCCTCCAGCTGGACCATCCGCTTGTGCTTCGGCGGCCTCTCTTGACCCCCTAGTCCTTCAGAAATCAAAGAGGGCATTCTCCGCATGCTCGACACAAGTGCCTTTTCTTTTTGGAGATCTCTTTAACACATGGTCTCACACTTGTAGGCAAAATGACACAGACACACAGACAGACAGACAGACAGACAGACAGACAGACAGACACACACACACACACAGACAGACAGACAGAAAGAAAGACAGACAGACAGACAGACACACACACACACACACACACAGACAGAAAGACAGACAGACACACAGACACACACACACACACACACACACACACACACACACACACACACACACACACACTTGACTTCACATCAATGAAAGCTGGGTTAGGGGTTAAATGGATTAGCATCAATAGCAGCCCCTGGACCTGGACGAGCTTTGCAGATTGTCGTCCAGGTGACACCTGCTTGACGCTAACGTCAGCTCTATTAGAACATGCTGCATAAAGCCCATTGTTAGACAGCAGATGCTCCAACAGTGTCTAGCTTGCTGTACTATATATAACAGACCGCAGGCTTGAGGCTCACATATGGCCCATTGAGTTAATCCTTCGTGGTTTCTCTTCCAGGCAATCACGGGCCTGTGAGAGCAAAGCTAAAATACTTTTAAGCACCAGACCAATAATAAAATACATTAGGGGCAGTGCAGAGGTTAAGTATGGACAATGCCTCTGAGATCACTGGTGGCTTTGGAGCACATTTATGATCAAAAAAGCCAGAGGCCGTAAAATGACATCACCTCGGCCGGCGCGGGGAGAAAAGGGCGAGCAGAGCAGAGCAGTGGTTTTTCTTTTCTTCTTTCCTCTCCTCTTTCTTTTTTTGTTCCGTTCGGAGGGGTTTGTGTGGAGAGAGTGCCTTAGCGGCCCTGGCAGCTGGTCTGCAGTGGTCGTTGCTGGACTCTGGGCCTGCTTACCAGGAACTGGAGGTCTGCAGCTGCTTGACTGACAAGCTGGAAGTTGGAAGCACTTGCCTTTCACCTACTTGCGGTTCCATGGTACCCAAAGAATTCCCATTAATTCACCAATTCTGAATGTTATTTTAGAAACAGCTCTGCACTCCAGAAGAAAATGCAAGTTGAAAAAGCGTCCCAAAACCCCAGATCGTCATGTCAATCCCGGCTAAGTTTAAACTGGCACCGGGGAGTGTACTTTTCCTCCTCTTCCCCTCCCTTTGAAGCCGAGCTGCACAGCACACACACACACACGCACACACACACACACACACACACACACACACACACAGCGAGGGTTTTTCAGGGAGCCGCGTTGTTGATCTTCTGCACCATCTGATCCATCTCAAACATGGCGCCGTGTGTGGAAAGCAGCGTTGTCAGGTTGTTGTGGCGAGCGGTGCGGTGCGGCTCCAGTCAACACACACGGCCCACACTACAATT
The DNA here is from genome assembly GCF_018492685.1 of Alosa sapidissima. Taxonomy (NCBI): domain Eukaryota; kingdom Metazoa; phylum Chordata; class Actinopteri; order Clupeiformes; family Clupeidae; genus Alosa; species Alosa sapidissima. The sequence goes on from NC_055970.1 coordinate 7,797,200, forward strand.
ACATCGTGTTCGGGGGTCAGCGCGGGAGAAGAAGAAACACTCACTCCGTTCGCCTCTCTCTGTCCTTCCAACGACCAAAAAAACCCCTCCAACAAACCAGTACCATGTTTTTGCTTGTGTTGTTCTGAACGCAAGACATGCCATTACACAGGAAACGATGAGAGATGACATGCAATTACAACATGGAGGAATGTTTATGTTGAGCACAGATCGCACAGCGGCTAATGGCATTTAAGCAGCCATCTGGTTAAAGGGCCATTTTGATGACATATCCGCTGTCGCACCCCATAAGTCATGTCCGCCCGTCAGAAATAACCCACGTCAAACGGACCTGAAACTGCCCTTTCAAAAATATAACATAATAAAAATTATCACTGTAATTTTTCTCTCCCTGTTTTTTTTTTTTTTTTTTTTTTTTTTAAGCTGTCAGGACAAACGGGAGCTGCCAGTCCAGTCCAGTCCAGTCCAGCGCTGGCAGCAGAATCTGTGATTTCAGCAGAGAAGCGCACGAGGGGCCAAGTTGGCCGGGGCCCATCTGGAGCAGACGAATGGGCTGCCTCACCGCGGCCTCGGGCACGGCGGTAATTACCCCAGCTGATGGCGCTGCCGCGGCTCGAGGCGGTGCGGTTATAAATATCAACCCCTGGTATGATCTCCCCTCGTGTTCGTAAACAGAGGTTCTCGGAGGAACTGTGGGAACCCGATGTTGCACGGTCCTGCCTGTTAGCGTCTATTTAGTGGCGGCTTCCCTTTTTTCTCAAGGCTCAGAGCCCCTCCACAGCTGGCCGTGCCTCCACCCCTCTCTTATGCCGAGGCAGGCTGAGGCCGAGGCGGTGGGCACAGAATAATGTCTGGAGCTGGAAGTAGGAAATTAGATGAAATTTGCCCTGGGCCTGGGTCAGTTTAGAGGCCACTGGGCAGATCTTCAGCTAGAGGATTGGGCTTACATCACCCCCCCACTTGGAAAACCAGGACGGCTCAAGGATGAGCTACCCAGTCCAGACACCGAGAGTTGTTGAGACTAGCGGCTTATGTGGAGAGAACTGTGATACCCAGTAACCCCCACACTAACTTTCCCCCGCTCCAGACAGTAGCCTGTTTGGGATGTCTGTGGGTATGAGGACACCTGCAAGGGTTCAGCTCTAAGCACCCAAGTGTCTCACCGCGAATACATGCAACCACAACGCCTTCACTCTGCACAGCTAACCCACATCACACCAGAAAACCCAACGGCCTGGCAGTGAGCGCTCTTTTAGGCCGTCTGGTCTGTCAGCCTGTGGCCTTGGTGGGAGTGAGTAGTAGCAGCAGCCTGTGGTAGCATGTTAGCATTAGCGTTAGCTCACCCGCTCTGGGCCCCAGACTTGCTCTAATGCTGGTCTAGAGGGGATGAGCCGGCGGAGGCAGGATGCCCGCTCTTCGCATTAGCATCGGGGGTTAAGACTTGAATGCAGCCAGCTGTGCACGGCATGCCAATCCCACCAGGGCAGAGGGGGCACAGAGGGGGTGTGTGGGGGGGAGGGGGGGGGGTGTGGGGGGTGGTAAAGCCCCCCCTGGGGGGTCAGTGAGCCTGGAAGGCCCTCTAGTGGGCACGGGCAGCACAGTGGAAGTAGAGAGAGAACGGGGCAGGGCAGAAACTGGTGACTGGCTTTCCCCCCTCTTAAACAGATAATTGGCCTTATTGATGTATAAAAGATGTCCCACTGAGCCCCCGCGAAACACCATTAGCGCACCGAGGCTAAATTGTTCATGAGCTGAATGTGAATTAAAAAATAAAAGAAGATTAATAAGGCTTCTGCTGCTGCAGGACACTCCCACCACACCCCCAGATCCTGCCTCATCTCAGCTCCGGCTAGCCATTACCATTCATCTGGTCATGCAGTGATAAAAAAAAGAGAAAAAAGGCATGCAGCGAGCGATATTACACCACTTAGTGTACAGAGCAAGATGAAAGAGCAGCGTGTTTACCTTTATGGCATTACTAAGTAATGCCTGTAATTGATTTCATATAACATTCCAACGAATCAACTAGTCAATCAACACACACACACACACACACAGAGTGAGAGAGAGTGAGAGAGAGAGAGAGACATGCACACACTCACAGAAACATATAAAGTATTCCAAACCGCAATGCTGTGTGTAGCACCAAGAGACAGTTATAGGGCCCCTTAACATTATGATTAAGTCAATGACATACAAAGAGACTCTGGCAGCAGTAGTACCGTTATGATGATTAAAGGATGTGATGGAGAACCTGATCTACTTGTTCTGAGAAAACAAAAGAACTGTGCCGGTCCATGCCTACCATCCCAGTTCCTCCCATGAGAACCTAGAGGTATAACCTCAAACTGTACAGGGTGCTCATCAGAAACCTTTAATCAGTTTTTTATTTCAACTATTTTGACTATTTTAAACCTTTCCCTTTGCATAGCATCACTGGAAAACATAGCGACTACACATATTCTTTTCATAAGCCTAATGAAAGTGAAATGCTGAAAATAAATGGCAGCTGAAAATGAGAGGAATATACAAAAGCAGTACATATATTTAGCATAATGTTCAACTCAACATCTATATATTCAAATTCCACGCTCATCACTATGCAGGGGGAAAAAAGCAGAGCCTCAGAAAAATCTGAGGGGGAGCTATCAATGAAAAGTAACATCTTGTTAAGTTAGGAATTCTCTTTGTGTTAGCAAGGTTTCTCTAGTTAATCTCACACCTTTTCTTGATCTGCCAATGTCGTAATTGGAAAGCACACAGAGAAATCTTTTTTCAGCCGAGCAGAGAACAATGAAAGGAATGGATATCACACTAGGCGTTAGCTTTCTAATCAATTCTCTGTCTTCCCCGCTCAAAAGTAGGGTTGTGCTTTTTAACAAGGACAGGGTTTCTTTTTGTAACTTTCACTTTCTGAACTGGGAAAGATTACAGTGCCAATTAAATAAACTTTCTCTGTGGTGGGAGAGGCCTATTCATTGCTTGTTTTGGGAAGGTCTGTTTTGTTGTTTTTTTATCGTTAAATTTTTGTAAACACACCACTGCGTTTCCGGGATCAGTCAGCCTAAACCAGGAAAGGCGGAGGGACTGCAAACCACCGAGCAACCATCCCATTACAGCTCTGTGCGCTGCCAAAGCATGCGTGTGGGTATGCATTTATTTGGGTGTGCATGTTTGCGTGTGTTTGTGTGTGTGGGAGGATAGTGGTGGGTGGGGGAGCAGGTAGGCATTTATTTGAGTGTGTATGCTTGTATGTGTGCAAAGTTGCTCATTTGTAAGTGTGTGTGTGTGTGTGTGTGTGTGTGTGTGTGTGTGTGTGTTTGTTTCAGGGCATAGAAGGACAGTTTTCAAGACATTTCAAAGAGCAACGAGGACCCTCTCGTATAGGAGGACAGTTGGCTGTCCTCATAAAAATAAACCCTATAAAACCTTTTCTCAGCATGTTTTAATACCCAAAAAGTGGTTTTCTCAAAAGTCCTTATGTACCAAAAACCTGACATATTTTGTATATTTGTGTGTCCGCCACTGCCCCCTATCGGTGGTCGTGGTCCCTGCATGCTGCGACACACAAGCGCGGGAAATTATACACAACGCGGGAAATTATACACAACGCGCGAAATTAGACGCTAAATCAACACTGCGCATGCTCATACTGATTGGCTGGATAGAAGACAGCTGCTACACCTGTGATCACCAGATTCATTTGCTGGGAGTTCTTCTGGAAATGCACGTTGTGGAGAGAAGGTAAGAAATCCATAACAAAACGTTTTAATAGGTAGGCCTAATAGCAGTGTTATTATGGTATGTAATATAGGTAAATGCTTGTTGAATGACATAATGTTAAAGACTTAAACAAAAATAGCCTACTGTGTGATAAGTAGCCTAGCCAGTTAATTCCATATAGCCTACTACAGCCCAGAGATAGCACCAATAGACTGTATTCCAAGTAGACTAAGCGTTTTTATTCCCAGCGATTCTCCCAGAATTACCTATTGGTAGGAAATGTACTTGACCTAGGCTACTGTTAGCTGGCTAGGTGCATGCTATTGTTATTGCCAATGCTATTGCAGGGAGACTGAACCCTCCGATCCAGGTAAGTGGCCTGGATATTTAAAACTACCACAAAGAAATTAGTCAAGGAATAACAAACACCAATGTTGGCAGATCAGTTACGACCAGTAGTGTTGAAAGATGGTATATCGATGTTATTTCATCCATTTGGTAAGATTAACACTATATTCAGAGCATTGCTAGCTATCGGATGGGAAACGTATATTGAAGAGGTCACGTTGGACAAACTAAGGCTTTAGATAGACGAATGACAGTAATTTATTAATACATTGTCAGACAGCTGTAAATGTATTTTGTTTTTGTTTGCTTTTCGTCAGAGGCGTCAGACTTTTACTAACGTCAATTTCGCTAGCAAACTACATTACAACGTTGCTCTTTATGCTCCTAAACCACGAACAGCACACAGTGGTATTGGGGGAGGGAGGGGGGCTACAATCGTGACTATCAATGTTAAACTTTATTTTAAGTCTGAATTGTTCCAATTTCTTTGAAGAGGTAAGGGAGGACGTGCCCATCTAGACAACTAATAGACTAAATATTAAGTAGCCCAACATTATCTCCTACGTGTGGAAATTATAGCCAGAGGTTATGGCTTGGCAAGCTTAATGTCCAGCACATAGAATTTTGACGGCTAAGCTAAGGTCTGTGGTAAATGAGTGCTTTGTTTAGAACTCCGTTGAGTTTATCCTTTAACATAGCCTACATTTTCTGTTTCTCTATTTCTTTGTATGCATTGTCATTTAGTATCTGAACATACTGTTTGAATATACATGGTATTAGTGAGATGAAGAGTAGTGAAGTTGTTTTGTTGTTTACATTTTTGTTCTTAATTTCCTTAGTAACTTCTGTCATGCCACGGAGAACTACTCCTCTTCAGGATGCCACTAATCACATCCTTGCAGGAAGAGACAAGAATTCAATGTTGGAGATCAAATATATTAATTCAGTTAAAGGTGAGTGACTGACACACTGTAGGCTAGACTGAAGGTTACACGTCACTGGTTCTTGAATTGAAGTTGCATTGTAGCAATTTATAGGAATAATTCAGTTTTATGTGATTATTTGCATTTCTGAGTTTTATCCAATAGATATAGTCTGGATAGTCTGCTACCCCTGTTACTCTAATAAGGTTGTGTCTGCAGGTCGTGGTATCTTCACTTTAGCTGTTTTCAATCAAGGAGACTTTGTGGTGGAGTATAGAGGGGAGCTCATTGATGCAGCTGAAGCTGAACATAGACGTAAACTGTACCACAATGCATGTTCGATCTTCATGTTTGACTTCACATGGAAGCGGAAGACATGGTGGTAGGTTCAGAATGACTAATATGTTTAGATTACTATAGTGAGAAGTCAGGATTTCTGAAGTAAAGATCTCATGTTGCATTTTAACTTGCATCAACTGTGCATGTACAATTCAAAAGTGTCACTATAAACGTCTGTTTAGTGCATGATGTTTGTACATTTGCAGTATTGATGGAGCACTTGAAGATGGGTCATTTGGACGACTGGTAAACGATGAGCACAAGGCACCAAATTGCAGAATGAAGTTGATCGAAGCAGATGGGAAGCCACATCTCTGCCTTTTTGCACTGAAGGAAATTATGGCTGGAACTGAAATCACTTATGACTATGGTGGGAAAGAATGGCCCTGGCGTAAAGAGGTGGGTCATTTTGATTTTATCCCCATATGAATTGGTGTCAAGGTTTAAAAAGTATAGCCTATATTTTGACATCTTGATAAAAATGAAATCCTCTCTTTGTGTTAAGCTGTGTCCGTTTCATGAGGCCACAGAGATTACACAATACCTATCGTTTGTTAGTGCCAACAATCATAACCAAAAAACAGAAGTCACATCTTGGTGGTCTTCAATCTGGTTTTCAGTCAATCGTGTCTCTCTCCTACCGTGGATATCCAGAGTTCTCGCGAGAGCACAATGGAATTGTCTCGGCGAGACACTCTGGCAATGATGCACGTTACTTTTACCCCGATATCCCGGGGAACCAGCTAAACTGATGAAGACTGCACTGTAACGTTGGAGGACGGTACACATTGGTCGTAGTGTTATCCAATTGCGTGCAGTGAGATTTTTAAATGCATGCTTGTTGCCGTCCCTCGAGTTGGGCCATTACATTGTTCGTGGCCAGACCCTTAATCTTTCTAGATTACCAGGGTCTGGATTTTCCAGGCTATCTCTCTCCCAGATGATGCCAGCAAGCTTATCTGTATGTTTTGTATATTTCCCCTACTGTTACAACCACTGCTGCCCAATTTTTTTCTGTTTAACTTGTTTAGACACAACTCAGTGGTGGAAGTTTCCCTTCTGGCCAACACTCCGTTGCAGAGCTTAGTGACCACGCCCATGACTTGGAACCCAATGTTTTCTCTACAGACTTATTCAGAGGTGAGTCCCTGCTTGAAGAAGCAATGCCTGGTAAATACTGGGGTCTTGCAAGGCACTGTACCTTCATGTCCTGTGTTCTCTTCAACAGACACCGAATTGAGAGCAGAGTGTCAGTCATCCACTCCCACACCAGACAACCCTGTGCATGAGGTTAGTTTGAATTCAGCTGTTTATTTCGGGATGTATGAATGATTAGAAATTATATAGTTTCGTAAGGGACATATTTATCAATGAATTACAATTATACTGCAGGTACAGTCTGAAAATCTTTTGTCGGTACTGATAGCCATCAATTCACACTTTGTTCCCCTGTCTACATCGTTTTCAGTGTCACAAACTTAAAGGTTTGAGTGAAATAGACACTGTACCAGTTGATGCCTGTTCATCTTTGCATATTGCTGTTCATTTTTTTAGGTGCACTGTGTCAGAGGTCAGTGTGGCACTTCTTCTGCGAAAGAGGGGATTGGAGAAGTTGGTGTCCAGCACCAGGAGGTGTTATCCCCTGTGTTCTCAGCAGAGCTTGCCAGTGGTCAGTTATAGTTTTGAGTAAATGTTGTTAACTTCTGGCAATGCATGTCATGCCTGCTAAGGGTTTGCAGCATGAAAAATGTGGCAATATCAGGCCATATATCATGTCTTGATGGACATTTTGAGTAGAATATTGTCTGTCAGGGATGTAAGTTGAGTATAGTATACCTATATGTGGTTTTATGACTTGAGGAAAGACAAACACTGAATCTCCCTGTGTTCTCTTGTATAGAGACTGAATCAAGATCAGAGTGTCAATCATCCAGAGCCGCGCCAAATGACTCTGCTTGTGAGGTGAGTTTTTGAAATTGACCAATGGTTAGAAGTACTGTGGTGTTCCATGGAACACAATGTTCAGTGTTTTAGTAAACATCTTGCAGCTACAGTGGAAATGTCTATTCAGTATGGATGGTTTTACTAACCATGGTGTCCCCCCAACACTGTTTTTTTCCTGAGTGTGCCATACACTGGGAGTTCAATAACCGAAGACTTAGAGTTTGATCAAGGATGTCATTAGAAGTCCAAAGGACCATGTCCTTGCATAACATGAGTTTGTCTGTGTTACAAACTGTCCTCACATAACATGAATATTCCCCTGTGTCACACACAGATGTAGAAACTACAGCACATGCTTGTAAAGTGGCTAGTTAAGGAATAGCGTTTTGTCTCTTTAATACACATTCTTACTTGTGGCATCAATATGTACCTACAGTATATGGTGCATCGTCAGCTGTTTCTTGCGGCTTGATGATGTAATTTGTTATGCAGTGACATGCCTTCCTTATCCAAAATGGTTGCTAAATCTTGTTAAATATTCTGTCTTTGCACATACTGTATGGAGTATTCCTATCTGTACCAGTTGATGCCTGTTCATCTTTGCATATTGCTGTTAATTTTTTTAGGTGCACTGTGTCAGAGGTCAGTGTGGCACTTCTTCTGCGAAAGAGGGGATTGGAGAAGTTGGTGTCCAGCACCAGGAGGGGTTATCCCCTGTGTTCTCAGCAGAGCTTGCCAGTGGTCAGTTATAGTTTTGAGTAAATGTTGTTAACTTCTGGCAATGCATGTCATGCCTGCTAAGGGTTTGCAGCATGAAAAATGTGGCAATATCAGGCCATTTTTCTATGTCTTGATAGACGATATTCTACTCAAAATGTCCGTCAGGGATGTGAGTTGAGTATATTATGCCTTTGTGGTTTTATGACTTGAGGAAAGTCAAGCACTTAATCTCCCTGTGTTCTCTTGTACAGAGACCGAATCAAGATCAGGGTGTCAATCATCCAGAGCTATGCCAAATGACACTGCTTGTGAGGTGAGTTTGAATTTACCTGTGTTTTGAAATTGACCAATGGTTAGAAGTACTCTAATGTTCCATGGAACACAATTTTCAGTGTTATAATTATTGTCACATATTGTGTGTTAGTGTAGGCTATATTTAAACTGTATTTCGAGTTTAATATCGGCATGTCGACTTTAAAGTCGAAATGACATTTCAACTTTATTCTCGAAATGTCGAGTTTAATCTCGTCATGGCAAACATTTTTTTTTTTTCTTTATGTGTGGCCCTAATACTCCGTCGTAGAATTATCATTATTTTGACAGCATTAGAAACATATTAATTTGCAGTGGTTTATGGTGTAAGTTCCTTTACTTGGACAATAGCATATCTATACAGTCTTTTACTGTTTACTTTTTTTTTTATTATTGTAATTAAATGTTTTCTAGTCATTATTTACCACATAGTTAGCATAGAATGTTTTGTTGCGTATGTTGCGTTGGTATTTAAATATTTTTCATTTTTTTCTTGTCATCCTATACAGTTGCTAAACATTTAGAACATGTGTCTTTAAACTCTGTCTTAGTACAACTTTACAATAAACTTATGTGATATTCAAGTCCTCATCTGCATCATATCTGCATCTGTTCAACTTTTTATACACAGCGAAATAGTGGAAGCTTCCCTTCTGGCCAACACTCCGTTGCAGAGCTTAGTGACCACGCCCATGACTTGGAACCCAATGTTTTCTCTACAGACTTATTCAGAGGTGAGTCCCTGCTTGAAGAAGCAATGCCTGCCAAATACTGGGGTCTTGCAAGGCACTGTGTCTTCATGTCCTGTGTTCTCTTCAACAGACACCGAATTGAGAGCAGAGTGTCAGTCATCCACTCCCACACCAGACAACCTTGCGCATGAGGTTAGTTTGAATTCGGCTGTTTATTTCGGGATGTATGAATGTTTAGAAATTATATAGTTTCGTAAGGGACATATTTATCAATGAATTACAATTATACTGCAGGTACAGTCTGAAAATCTTTGTCGGTACTGATAGCCATCAATTCACACTTTGTTCCCCTGTCTACATCGTTTTCAGTGTCACAAACTTAAAGGTTTGAGTGAAATAGACACTGTACCAGTTGATGCCTGTTCATCTTTGCATATTGCTGTTCATTTTTTTAGGTGCACTGTGTCAGAGGTCAGTGTGGCACTTCTTCTGCGAAAGAGGGGATTGGAGAAGTTGGTGTCCAGCACCTTGCTGTGTTCTCAGCAGAGCTTGCCAGTGGTCAGTTATAGTTTTGAGTAAATGTTGTTAACTTCTGGCAATGCATGTCATGCCTGCTAAGGGTTTGCAGCATGAAAAATGTGGCAATATCAGGCCATTTATCTATGTCTTGATGGACATTTTGAGTAGAATATTGTCTGTCAGGGATGTGAGTTGAGTATAGTATACCTATATGTGGTTTTATGACTTGAGGAAAGTCAAACACTGAATCTCCCTGTGTTCTCTTGTACAGAGACTGAATCAAGATCAGGGTGTCAATCATCCAGAGCCACACCAAATGACTCTGCTTGTGAGGTGAGTTTGAATTTACCTGTGTTTTGAAATTGACCAATGGTTAGAAGTACTGTGGTGTTCCATGGAAAACAATGTTCAGTGTTTTAGTAAACATCTTGCAGCTACAGTGGAAATGTCTTCTATTCAGTATGGATGGTTTTACTAACCATGGTGTCCCCCCAACACTGTTTTTTTTCTGAGTGTGCCATACACTGGAAGTTCAATAACAGAAGACTTAGAGTTTGATCAAGGATGTCATTAGAAGTCCAAAGGACCATGTCCTTGCATACCATGAGTTTGTCTGTGTTACAAACTGTCCTCACATAACATGAATATTCCCCTGGGTCACACACAGATGTAGAAACTACAGCACATGCTTGTAAAGTGGCTAGTTGAGGAATAGCGTTTTGTCTCTTTAATACACATTCTTACTTGTGGCATCAATGTGTACCTACAGTACAGTTGTGCTCATAAGTTTACATACCCTTAGCATATACATGCTAAAGTTGACTAAAAAGAAGAATAAAAAATATCATCTTTTGAAAATTGATCTTAATGTCTTAATAAAAAAATGAGGAAAAATTCAACCTTTAAAGACACCAATTTTCTTTGTGAATGAATTATGTATTGTAAATAAATAAATGTTCTTCCTTACAATACAAGTGCTCATAAGTATACATACCCCTATGTTAAATTCCCATAGAGCCAGGCAGATTTTTATTTTTAAAGGCCAGTTGTTTCATGGATACCGGATACTATGCATCCTGATGAAGTTCCCTTGGGCTTTGAAATTGAAATTAAAATAGCTTCACATACCCTTCACCATACATATAGATTGGCTATCATATAGGTGGTTTTATTTCAGTTAGCCGCTAACAATTTCACCTGTGTTTTGAAATTGACCAATGGTTAGAAGTACTGTGATGTTCCATGGAACACAATGTTCAGTGTTTTAGTAAACATCTTGCAGCTACAGTGGAAATGTTTTCTATTCAGTATGGATGGTTTTACTAACCATGGTGTCCCCCCAACACTGTTTTTTTACTGAGTGTGCCATACACTGGGAGTTCAATAACAGAAGACTTAGAGTTTGATAAAGGATGTCATTAGAAGTCCAAAGGACCATGTCCTTGCATACCATGAGTTTGTCTGTGTTATAAACTGTCCTCACATAACATGAATATTCCCCTGTGTCACACACATATGTAGAAACTACAGCACATGCTTGTAAAGTGGCTAGTTAAGAAATTTGTTATGCAGTGACATGCCTCCCTTATCCAAAATGGTTACTAAATCTTGTTAAATATTCTGTCTTTGCACATACTGTATGGAGTATTCCCATCTGTACCAGTTGATGCCTGTTCATCTTTGCATATTGCTGTTCATTTTTTTAGGTGCACTGTGTCAGAGGTCAGTGTGGCACTTCTCCAATCCCCTCTTTCACAGAAGAAGTTGGTGTCCAGCACCAGGAGGTGTTATCCCCTGTGTTCTCAGCAGAGCTTGCCAGTGGTCAGTTATAGTTTTGAGTAAATGTTGTTAACTTCTGGCAATGCATGTCAGGCCTGCTAAGGGTTTGCAGCATGAAAATGGCCTGATATTGCCACTTTTTTTTATGTCTTGATGGACATTTTGAGTAGAATATCGTCTGTCAGGGATGTGAGTTGAGTATATTATGACTTGAGGAAAGTCAAGCACTGAATCTCCCTGTGTTCTGTTGTACAGAGACCGAATCAAGATCAGGGTGTCAATCATCCAGAGCTGTGCCAAATGACTCTGCTTGTGAGGTGAGTTTGAAATTACCTGTGTTTTGAAATTGAACAATGGTTAGAAGTACTGTGATGTTTCATGGAACACAATTTTCATTGTTTTAGTTAGGGCTGCTGCTATCGATTCTTTTTGTAATTGATTAATCTAGTACTTTATTGATCGATTAATCGGATCACTTTTTTCCCGTTTTTAAACAACCAATACAAATAATGCATAACGAAAATGATGTGGCTGTTGCCACAATTGCCACAGAGGTTTTCATTCTAACTCCAACGTTTGGCTCCAAAACTAAGCCCATTTATTGCAATTTACCCATTTAGTGTTTTTAAGTGCCAGTGCCAACATTAAATAATGTTAAAAATGTTAAAAATGCTCTCTGTAAAATTGCTGCCTTTTGTTTATGACTGAGCTGGGTGAACAAAGCTGTTCATACTATGTTGTGACGTCTGTATTGCAAACACGTGCACAGATTTTTCCAGGGGTTTTCCAGATAGTCCAGGGTTGATCAACCTATTTCCTTGCAGTTTGAGGTTATGTAGTGCTGTGGCTAGGAAGAAGAGAATAATCAGTTTCCTTGCCCCCATCAGTTAATTTCCGGCTGTTTCGCTAGTGGTCTGTATTGTAGAACATTTTTTCATTCTTCCTAGCACTCGCTGTCTTCAAACAACAGGGCTGTAGGTTGATTTACCCTGGTCCTGGAGTTTAACTTTTAGTGTTAAGCAAAGCCATTGATTGGTAGAGATCCCTGTTGCCATTTCTTTTTTTACAGATGATAGAAGTTAAGCAGGGTAAATCTAAATTTGGCTTTGGACACAGGTTCCGAAACTAGATGTGTTTCTGTTTTTTTTAAATGTCAGATGAAGGTTTACTTCATTATTTAGAGGAATTGTTGTCTTTGCCATCATCACAAGAGAAGCATATCTTTCTCTTTTGTGTGTGTGATGAGTGACACCCCAACAGTTAGCTAAACTTAAGTCACAGGAATTGAATATATATGCTTCTATATTATAAAAGTAACTTCTTTACCCCTTCTCATCTCTCCTGATGGATTTGTAGAAAAGTACATGGATTTGTGTGAAAGTAAAACAATTCATGATACAATTTGTGTGTGTAAAGGTTTTATATTTATTTCATGTTTTGAAAATGTTTGTCACAGTGTACAATCCATAAGCTGGTTTTTGAATCGGTGAGAATTGACAAATGCTGGATATGCCATTCACCTTTCACATCTATCAGATGGCACAGTGTAAGATGCAAACGTAAGTGTGTTTCATCTTCTCCTAATTAATGCATTTCTCAGTATAAGTAGTTTCATTTCATGCCATGGGTCAGTTCCAGACTCGCACCTATAAATCATAAAAACATGTTGATTGAATGTTTTATCAAGTCACACCATTGCGGTGAAAGACACTGGAGTAGCAGATACTATGACGTGCCAGGCAAGTGAGTTTGCAAGATGAGGCACATGGCAGATAACAGAGAGCATACCTGCAAATTAGTCGCCTTTTGGCAAATTTTACTGTTTTGGAATTGAAATGGGCCATTAACATGAAGCGAAGGAGTTTTTTTTTTAAGTTTTTTTTTTTTTTTTTTTTTTTTTAAATATATATTGGGGGGGTCAGGGAGTCGGAGAAGCCGCATCACAAATCTATAACGCAGGGTTTCCTTATGCCTGGAGACTTTCGCCTTTGGATGTTGAACAAGTCCTTAATTCCTTTGCTATTATCATTTATATTATTAGGCTATCTATATTGTTCTTTGTTATTAGACTTAGACCTAAGTTAGGCTACAACCTTAAATCCTTGCAAATGTTTCATTCTTTCATCCGGTTCGCTGCAGTGCGGATAAATCCATCTTTCATGGACTTTATTAATTTGTGTGACTCCGAAATAAAATTACAACTTATAGATGAGTTGTTTTCAATGTTAACCCAATCGCACAATAAACGAAACACCACTGTTTGAATTGTTGTATAGACAAATTCCAACAAGCCCATATTTGCAATGTTACCAATGCAAATAACACATTTCTTGGTTTGATGCGCTACTGTACGTGAACATAGGAAAATGTTTGTGCTTCTTCATCAGCATTATTAAAGATTAGCTTGGCTGAAAAGCATAATGCACGTCTCATTATGCATACGTTTCATTATGTGTAAGTGAGTATCAACACAAGGAAAATGCCATCAACTCTATGGTGCGCTCAGGACATTGATGAAGTCATTTTGTACATACGCTCAACTTTGAAGATGATGTTAAACCCTTCGACTTTCAACTTTTTCTAACTTTGTGCCTTCCAATAAGTCACTGGGTCTATATTTAAGCATCTGAGTTGATAATAGATCGAGTGGACTTCAAATTTAGTTTGGCTAATTGAGATGATAAATATACTGTATAAAAGGTAATGATGAACATAAACTTTAGGCCTAATAAATCCAGAACTAATTCAATAGATCCACCAAGCAATTGGCAATCCAAATGCTTGTAGGTGTCTCCACACCTTTCCAGTTACTTTCCTTTTATTCTCAGAAGCCTTATTAGCTTAATTGTATTAAGGATAAACATTTCAGCATTTCTGTTCCACATTAGACCATTCTGCCAGAAATCTTTGAGCCAAGGATTCATTCTGAAACGGCCTACACCTTGCACATTACGCATTAAAAAAAGAATCCGTGTTTGGTCAGGTCAGGCTACTAATGTGTCTGTTTTTACAGTAACAGTTTATAATCAGAATCTCAAATCTCTTGATTGTTAGGAGGATGCCATATTATGTCATATTTTTAAGTTTAATTAGATAATTATCTGTCTGGAAATACCATAAGAATGCACCATTTGAACAGTTACAGTTATTGAACGTTAGTGAGTGAATTTAATGTGTGGGATCACTACATACTTTTTTTTAACTGACTTCAAATGGGTAATGTAAAGGCTCTGCCACTCCAGTGAATTCTACCTTAATGGTTGAAACGTGTACTTTTTGTTAAAGTTTTAGCCATCACTCAAACTGTGCATTTGTACTGAACAGTTCATTTTGTTAGCATTTCTTAATTGTGTATGTTTCATAAGTGTGAAGCTTATTCCATTTAATATGAAAATGAGTATGCAATTGGTCAACAATTGATCAATTTTTGTCTAATTTTGTCTGTGAAGAATGCTGTGGTGTGTGGCACAAAATCTGCCTCCAGAAGTCCTCAGAAGACTGGGATATATCAGATGTAAGTGAACATTGAAGTATAATATGCTTAATATCAATATGATGGCTTTTAGCAGTTTGTTTTTGACACCATCCTTCCCATGTGTATTTCTGTTTATTAAAATATGCTGTAATTAATTAATTTAATATACTTTACAGGATGATGTCTCATCTGGTGATGAGTACATCCCAGAGTCTGTATCGGATTCAGAAAGCTCAGGAACAGAGTTGAGTGCCGAGTTGGCTGAACCATCCAAGAAGTCCCATACCAATATGCCTGATTTAGTTACTTTTGCTCACCCAGAACCAGAAAGCTCAGAGTCTGTATCGGATTCAGAAAGCTCAGGAACAGAGTTGAGTGTCGAGTTGCCTGAACCATCCAAGAAGTCCCATACCAATATGCCTGATTTAGTTACTTTTGCTGAACCAGACCCCGAACCCGAACCAGAACCAGAAAGCACTGTGGATATTCTTGGCCAAAGTAAATCCCCAACCAAATCAGGAAAATTCCTTAAAAGCCAAGTCAATTATTGTTTTGTATGTGGGAAACCTCAAACAAAATTTGCACGTCATCTCGAGAAGCATGTAAATGAAAATGCTGAAATCGCACAGGCACTCCAGTTCCCCAAATCATCAAAGGACAGAAGGGTTCTTCTTGAGAAATTCCGAAACCTTGGCAACTTCAAGCATAACTCGACTGTTAAAACCACAGGGTCAGGCTGTCTTAAAGTGAAAAGGAGTTCCAAACAGAGTAGCAGCCCTGAGACGTATGATTACTGCTTGTACTGTAAGGGTATGTTATCCAGAAAAGAACTTTCTCGACATATGAAAAGATGTGCTCTAAGACCCGAGAATAATGTTGAAGAGGGACCTGAGTGGACAGAGAGGGTCATTGGTATAGCATCTGCTCAATTTACAATGTCCCAGCCAATTTCAAGTGAACTTTGGTCAGTGCTGGGCAAAATGCACAAGGATGACGTGTCCACTGCAATAAGGAATGATCATTATCTCATGCAGTTTGCCCAGTCCCTCTTTAATAAGCATGGGAGTGACCGATCAAAGCATGAGTATATAAGACAGAAAGTAAGGGAACTTGGGAGATTACTTGTGACTTTGCGCCACACAACTAGAATCCATAACATGGAAGAGGCAATAAAACCAGGCAACTTCTTTACTCTTACTGGTGCTGTTAAGAGAGTTTCAGGTTTTGATCACCAACACAACACATTCAAAGCCCCAAGTCTGGCTCTTAAAATTGGGCATTCTCTCAGAAAGATAAGTGACCTCATCATGTGTCGTGCCCTAATGGAAGAGGACCAAGAGGGGGTCGATTCCATCAAGAGGTTTCATACACTTCATGAAACAAAGTGGTCTGAATTAGTTTCCCATTCTGCCTTATCAAACCTGAGTGAGGCAAAATACAATAAGAGCACCAGGCTTCCACTGGCCAAGGACGTTCAGAAGCTGCAGTTATATCTTGGTCAGCAAGTGGAATTGGCTAAGGAGAAACTAGCCGATAACCCAACAGCAGGCACTTATGCAGCACTAGCAAAGGTGACCCTCTGTCAAGTCATTTTGTTTAATAGGAGAAGGGAAGGTGAAGTGGCAAGGATGACTGTAAACAATTTTGAAGATCGTGATGTGTCACAACTAAATGATGACATAAGCACTGGGCTTACAGAAGTTGAGAAGAGACTTTGCAAACAATTCGCCAGAGTGGAATTGAGGGGGAAAAAAGGACGAAAGGTTGCTGTGATCCTGACCCCTGATATGACTGCTAACCTGTCACTCCTCATTAGTAAGAGGAAAGAGTGTGGAGTAACTGAAAACAACAATTACCTCTTCGCTATTCCTTGTAGTGATGGTCATTACAGAGGACAGTTTGGTCAATTTGCAGATGCTTGTGGAGCCGAAGATCCTCAAAACCTCAGATCAACTAACCTTCGCAAACAGATCGCCACAATAAGCCAAGTCATGAACTTGAAAGATAATGAACTGGACCAGCTGGCCGACTTTCTCGGCCATGACATTAGGGTGCATAGGGAGTACTATCGACTGCCCCAATCAACGATTCAGCTGGCTAAGATCTCAAAGCTGCTTATGGCTATGGAGAAGGGAAGTGTGAAGGATATTCAAGGAAAATCTCTGGATGAAATTGGTGGTATGAATCATTTACACATTGTTAAATCTGCTTGGTGTGTATGGTTGCTGTAATAACCTTTTTACAATGTCATTTAATAGATGACATAGACAAAATGGATACAGGATCACAGCAACTCCCTAATGTTTCCACATTGCAAGGTACTGTTAAAATGGGGTCCCAAGGCTACTGAAATTGTTGTATTCCGTGTTGCGGATGTTGTAATTGTATTGGTGAAATATTTAAAATAGGCTTTTTTTATTGACATTTAGATGACCTCCTACTGTTATTTCACAGATGTAGGAACTTTTTATTGCCTACCCTAGCTGTGTATTTGATACCATTGTTTTTTTTTTGTCTTTTGTTGTTCTTAGACAATGAAGAAATGTTGACTTCTGGGACTTTTGGATCACCTCATCTCTCCGAGACTGCAGCTCAAGGTATAATCTCAATGATGGACCCAACATTTGCCAAACATATCATGTAATGAGCTGGAGTCTGTGGGTTCATTAGAGTGTATTAAAAGTGTTTGTCAGGAATTGTCCAGTAGTACGATGGTTAGAAACTTTGTTAGAAGCTTACTTTTTTGTCATCTCTTTTCATTGTGACACATACATGTATGCATTGTGGTTAGTATTTTGATGTGTTCAGTAGTTTGCATGATAATTTTAAAACTACAGGGAAGACTTGGCCTGTGTAAAATGTACATAATTTCCTAGTAAAATTATCACTCAAGGTATGGTTGCAAAGTCAGGCTCTCCTTACTTCACCCGGTTCAACAACTTTGCCATGAGCATAGTTATTATAATATAGAATTGGCTGTCTGCTTGTTATGTGCATGGTAGTAGAATATATTACAGTTTTACATGTATCCCCTCTATGCCCATGGTCTTTGATTGGTAGGCAGACAGGCTCTTTAAGCCCATACTGTACATTTATACTGTGCAATGTTTTTTTAGATGACCAGAGGAACTCTGCCTGTGTAACTTCTGGTTCACCTCATCTCCCTGACTCAGTTACTCAAGGTATTATTTAAATGCGGTGCCATGTCCATCACTAGGCACACTTGCTAATGTGCAGTCAACACTTACATTATGTTTGGTTAGGCATATAAAGCATATAAAGGATCTGGGTGTATTTTGTTTTTAACAAGCAGTGTAATGAAATGTCATGTTAATGAAAACAATCCAACTTTGATTTTTAGCAGATCTCAATTTATTACCACATACATTTTGTCTACACAAGTTCCAGTTTGTTTGGCAATTTTGAACAGCAACATCCCTACCTGCAAGTACATTATTTTTCTTTTTTTATCTTCTAATATTTTTTTAATTGTTCAGGTTTCTGTGTTTCATCAAGGCGGTGTACGAAGAGACCATGGTCTGAGGAGGAGATACAAGCGGTGATGAAACATCTAAGGCCTTTTGTTGAAAACGGTGTCACTGCCACCAGCGGGCAGTGCCTGGAGTGCAAGGAAAAGGAACACCCTATCTTGGAGACCAGATCCATTCAAAACATTAGAGATTTTGTCCGCAACAGAGGCTTGGCCTTTAAAAGGCATTCAAACGCTAAATGCTCTTTTGGATAGCTTGAGCCTTTACCTTTCTAGGCATGTTTTACAAGTTTGTGTCCTGTGTTCAGAAATGGGTTAGGTCACTTCATTTATTTTGCTCACAGGCAGTTTTTTGTTTTGTTTGTTTTGCTTTGTGGTTAGCCTGGGCCTTTTAATGTCAGGATTCACTTTTATTTTCCTTTATTATTTTTTAAAATGCTGTCCTTGTTAAGGAAGGAAGAGATTCTTGAGGTGACCAAATCAAATATAGTTCAGTGATTCAACGAATGTGTTGTGTGTTAATAATAACAAACCTAGTTAAGTAGTAACATTTGGCCCACGGGTAGGTAGACCCCATCAGATAAGAGCCGTGGTGTAATCTGTAAACTTTTGTAACTTGACAGAATTTGATTGGAGGTACTGATGTTTTCTATAGGAAGAAGTGTAGAATGGAGTGATTGTGCTGCCTGTGTACATCATCTGCAAATTATGTCTCAATCTGATGTTATTCACACTTATTTCAACTTGTGTGCCAAATTGTAATGCACTGTAAACAGATGTCAACAAAGAAAACAAAAATGACCTCATAATATATTCCATATTATTATAATGGTGTGCCTCAGTCACTTTGGTCTTATAAGCCATGCGTCCTTTCAAAACAGGTTATACTTGGTGTATGTGTATGGTGACCTGGCCTTACAGACCTTGTGTCCTTTCAAAACAGGTTATACTTGGTGTATGTGTATGGTGACCTGGCCTTACAGACCTTGTGTCCTTTCAAAACAGGTTATACTTGGTGTATGTGTATGGTGACCTGGCCTTACAGACCTTGTCCTTTCAAAGCAGGTTATACATAGTGTATGTGTATGATGACATCACTTTGGTCTTATAAGCCATGTGTCCTTTCAAAACAGGTTATACTTGGTGTATGTGTATGATGACATCACTGACCTTGTACACCACACTGTCCTTATAGACAGTGTTACAGAGAAGTCTTTACAAACCACCAAAAAGTCTGAAAAATAGCCATTTTTTATATCTCAGTTGTGCAAAGAAAATCTTTTAATTTTAAGTCGTGTATAGGTTCCCTGATTTATTTCATGATTTTTGGTATGTTTTTTGTAGCTCTAGCACCACTGGAACCTGGTGTCCTCGCAGCCCTATGCCAAGTCTGATTTGCCCAAAAAATCCAAAATTGTCCCTATAGTCCGATAAACGGGTATAGGTGTGTGTGTGTGTGTGTGTGTGTGTGAGCCCCTTCATTGAGTGCCGCAACTATTTTATTATTGTGTGCATGCTTTAATACTTGCCCCAAATTCATAGTATGTGTGCCTGTGTACTTGCATGTGAATGTATGCGTTTGCGAGTTTTATCTCTCTGAATGTGTGTGTGTGTGTGTGTGGCTAAACTGAATGGAAGCGCAGTGAATAGACAGAGCGAGCATTCAGCCGGCCTCACGCAGGAGAGGAGAGGGTGAGATGAGGTCAGGTCACCCCCAGTCATGACCTCTCTCTGAGACCTAGCAGTGGGGTGTCACTCTCCAGGAAAAGCAAACAAACACTACCGCCACCAACCCCCTCACCCCCTCCTCCCTTCAGGCTGTGGCGCGGTGGCAGTGCCCAATCCAGACCCTCACCCTCACCCCCACTCTCACCCCCAACCTCCACCCTAATAGATGCAGCTTGCTCATTTTTTCCATCTCTCAAGCGGAGAACAATTAGAACGGGGACAACATGAGCAGGACGAGGGCAAAGGTCAACCCCAGTGACCTCATCACCCCCCTGCTCATCATCAGTGGTGAAGGGCTGTGATAAGATCAGGATAGAGTGTGTGTGTGTGTGTGTGGGTGGGTGGGTGAGTGGGGGGGTTCATCAAAGTCTGGGGATGGGAAAGGGGGGGGTTATTTGAGGAAGTTAGGGCACATGTGGTCCTTCAAGGTCATCACCAGAAACACATATTATGTTGATATTATGGGAATATTATGCATGGATGCCTTCTAGTCTTTGCTCTGTAGGCCATTGCTGTTGTCCAGTTGTCACTAGTACCCAGCTAAGGTGGCATGTGGTTGTACTTACTACTCTACTTCCTCAGCCATTCAGACAGGCTATAGAGGCAGGGTCGAGTAACTAGGGCACAGAGGCACCACAGAGAACCACTGTGGGGAATGGAAGTTGCCTTTTTGCCTGTCTAGGGCACAGCAAGCGTGTGTTGTGGTGACCACATACACAGTGCTCAGTGAGTGCTGGAGCACTCGTTACAGCTGTGCCAACCATCAGCAGCCGCAGCACACATCAAACGCGGCGGCACTGCCACGGCCAGCTCTGCCCGAGTCCCCTGCCTACCACAGTCTCCTTGTTAGGGCACCAGCCGCAGAATGACAGGTCACCTGGAGCAGCCGGGCAAGCTGGGAGTTGGAGTTTTGATGTTGCGGAGCTCAGCTCAGGAGACGGCACAGCACGCACCCACAGGGCTACGCGCCGATGTGCAGCCAAAGAACAGAAGGTTTTCCTGCACACTCCTCTCTCTCTCTCTAGCTCCCTCTCTTTCTCTCTCTCTCTTTCCCTCTCTCTATCCCTCTCTTGCACCCCTTCACTTGGCCATGTTTTTTATTCTTTCCATATTTTGCTGTGTTTTTGATAATTTAAACAGACTGTGAAGAATCTAGGGGTGCATGTCACAACAGCTCTCTGAACTACCTATATTTATGGCTGAAAGTGAATTCTTTATGAGACCACAGATATCAAAGACAGCAGGATCAAAGAAGACCTAATAAGCTACCCACTGTTCTTAGAAAACCTGGACTTTCATGTAGCACATTCTCCTTGGTTTTTTCTGCATCGGGATTATGCAAAGGCGAGACACTAAAGGCAAACATCTGTAGTCGCATTGTCATCCTCTATCCACTAATTTGTTCATCTGCTCACCATTGACGAGCCCAAATGTCCCCAGCGCAGGTGAGCAGTCTTTTTTGACAGTTTGTATGTTTTTTGTGTGTGTGTGTGTTTTCTCCACTCTAAAAAAACCTCCCAAATGAAATGTGCTTGTCATTTAAAAGTAGTTTCTATTCCAAACAGAGTCTGGCACATGTGTTTCTTTCTCTCTCTTGAGCTTCTCTTTAGTTCAAAGGTTTTAATGGGGCCTGTGATCTGGAGACCTGTGTGACTAACTGAATCACCACAGGAATACGTGCTATGTACAAACATTTAAGAGGAGTGTAATCTTGTGTCTTACTAATGCTAGCATTGCTTTAAGAGGCTTCTCACGAGACAATCAAGAACGATTCACATCACCTGCACATAAGCCTTTCCCCTTTACTTGCATCACAACAAATCTACATTAAGGGTTTCATGCACTTCCTGCCAGTGTCTTTCCTTCTTTTCATTTTTAAGATAATAATCCCAATATCAATATCAATGACAGTACAATATAATTTTGTGAACTATCCAACAAAGTAAATATGATGATTAGCATCTTTCCACAAACCGTATTAACCTATAATATACATATCCAACATAATTGCTGCTAAATTGGCGACAGCCTTCTCTTCTCCCTGTTCTCTTTGGTCCAGTCTCCAGCGGGCCTCCCTCTCCTCTCCCTGCAGCGTTGCCGGTCTGGCTCACGGCGCGACCGCAGACAGCACAAATCAAACACCATGCACCATCATGAGGGTAGTAATTGAGTGTGCCACGCTCTCTTTAAGTGTTGTCTCTTTCAGATGTGTGTGTGATTAGGAGCAGCGGATGATTATAGGGGCCACGTGGCTCATAAGAAACACCCAGGACTCGCCCCAACGCACACACACCGCCTCCACCCCCACCCCCACCCCCACCTCGCCTGCACCTACCACCTCCACCACAGCTACCACCCGGGGAGCCTGCACTGCATGCATGATTAAAATTTAATACTAACGACAGGGTTATGCATGGGGCAATACACTAGAATTAAGTAATGATGATAACACGCCCCCCTCCACACACACACTCACAGACAAAGGAGCACTCCTCTCCCCTCCAATAGTGACGACATCTGTAATAACCTTGTCTGCAGCGTGCAACATGATGACAAAATTACCAGTTTATGTTATGAGCATTTATCTCGGAGACGTAGAGATGTGCAGACCTACCAATTTCACTGCAGTCAGCTCTCAGTGGGGGGAAGCATGTGGTAATGATGGGGGAGAGAGAGAGACATACCTGTCAACACTAAACCCGTTTTTCCCGGGTTTCTCCCGTTTTTTAAGGTCATCTCCCTCCTGTTTTGTTATTTCTCCCGGAAAACTCCCGTAATTTGCATGGCCATCAAACTTTTAAAATTTTAAAATCATTGATCCATTATTTTTTTCTGTTAGTCTGACATCTCCCAGGTTGCCAGATTGTGTATGAAATACACCCTACACATACACGATCACTTACTTTCAATTTCAACATAGGCTAAAACCTGGCAACCCAAACCCAAATAAGGAAGCGGGAGTCTTGGAGTCTCGCAAGCAAGCAGGCTAGCCAGAACTAGCTGTTGTCAAATTGTTGGGAATTTAATTGATTAACACATCACATAAACTGTTATTGAGTGTTGTTGATACACAATAGGTGACTTGTGTCCTCAAACCAAATCTGACAGCAAGCAGCTTTGGAGTTTTGGAAGTAGGCTGCAGGCAGGCAGCTGGTGGATACATAACTAGCATGCATAGGCTTTCGGTAAGGTAAAAGCAATGACCGAAATGCAGTGTTGAAACAGGTATATGAAACATGTTAAATATGCAAACACTGACCCGCCCCCCCCCCCCCCCCCGGAAAAAAAAAAAACTCCCATTTTTGGAAAGCTAAATGTTATAGAGGTATAGAGATAGAAGAGAGAGAGATACAGAGTGAGAGAGGGAGACTAGCACAGCATGTACCTGTTTGTACTGCAGTTTAAACCGCTCGTCTAATGGTGGCCCTCCTGCGTTTCCTCATGTAACAACAGCAGGAGAAAACAGAGGGTACCAGTGTAGCTCGAATGCTACAGCATCGCACAAGGAACACCACAGCGCTGCCGTCCACTCCCAAGGAGAACAAGTCGCAGCTGAATTGAACATCACCGCACCGTTCTTTACACGGCTGTGGGTGGATGTCTATACGTTAAACATCTGACTGGAAGCGCAGACAGTCTCTCCCAGAGCAGAGCCAACACTGAGGGCCCCCACCGCCCCTGGGGGCTTCTCTCTACAGGGTTCCCATGATGCATCTGCAGAGCTGAGGGCCCTGGGGCCTTCAGCTGGGCTCTACCCTGACCCCTACACCCCCTTTACGCCGGCTTATCATCTAATGAATCCCACGGGCAATATGGAGTTATTACATTAATACACACAGGCTCACACATAATGAGAGGCACATAAAACAGACCAGTTATGATATTATGGAGCCCATCATTCATATTAAATTATTGGCTCTGTACAGACACATTTATATTAGGAATTAGGACACAGACACACACACACACACACACACACACACACACACACACACACACACACACACAAAATTAAGTATAGTTTTAATATTTATGCAGCTCCTCTTGATGTCTATTGTTACCCTTTACTATCACAGATAAAATCAATGATTGCACCCCATCTTAAAACTAATACAAACACAAAGTGCAATATCCAACATGTGCACTCAAATGCACAAACACAAATACAATCAAATACATATGCAATCATGGACACAAACACACACACACACACACACACACACACAAACACACATCGTTACCACATTAACAGCAACATTTTAATATATGCCCAATTTAAATATGTCTTTACTACTCTGGTCTGTTTTTAGGTCACTGTCCCAGCGATTCCAAACAGCAGACAGCTAGAGGGAAATCACAGAGTGTGTGCTGTGCAGCTGGCTCTCTGAACAGAGGCCAGTGCTGCGGTGGTGGAGTTGGGTGTGAGAGGGAATCCAGGAGTGCCCGTGTGTGTGTGTGTGTGTGTGTGTGTGTGTGTGTGTGTGTGTGTGTGTGTGTGTGTGTGTGTGTGTGTGTGTGTGTGTGTGTGTGTGTGTGTGTGTGTGTGTGTGTGTGTGTGTGTGTGTGTGCGGAGTGTGAGTGTGAGTGTGTGAGTGTGTGTGTGTGTGTGTGTGTGTGGAGTGTGAGTGTGGGAACAGAGATGGAGGCCAAAGATGAGAGGAAGGCCTATCTCCAGCACTCCAGCTTTAATCATTCATGGCTCTGTTTGCCAGATGCAACAGGTCACTCAAAAACAATGACGGCAATGGAAAAAAGAGAAAGACAAAAAGAGTGAGAAAGAGAGAGAGAAAGAGAGAGAGAAAGAGAGAGAGAAAGAGAGAGACAGACAGACAGAGAGAGGGAGTGAGCAAGACAGTGCAAGACAGAGGAATAATGAAAAACCATATTCTCACTCCCAGAATAATATGGCACAGCTTTGTGATAATAATTAACTATGAAATATTGATGAATAGAATTCCTTTCCAGGCCTCCTCAGAGCCTGCCTGCTTCCAATTCACAGCGCCACCGAGCTTAGCTTTATCCCGACTCAGCTCACAACACGGGGACTTGAATTGGTCTTTAATAATTAACATTGTCACAATTAGCTGGCAAAACACAATGTCGGCACAGTTTGCGAAAACCAAAGCCAAATATTTTCCGACATTTGTACAAACCCTCGATGCAAATTCATTAAACCGTCGTGTAACCAACAAATCTATCCACCAGCCGACAAGGGGGCCACATTTGGAGGGGGGGGGGGGGAGATGAAAGAACGGAAGTCGATGCAGGCGCCATGCTCTGAATCGCTCCACTCCACGCTCTGAATCCCCCCCCTGTTCGCCGGAAAGAGCGCACAAACGCCATTCTGACGGATCGGAGCGAGACGTGACATTTGGTCCTTCATTTATATTCATCAGAGGGCCTGTCCACCTCTCGGCCCACTGCTGGCAGCCGGCCTGTTAGGGGCGATGATGAGGGTGGCGGGGCTTAATTAAGCGACATATAGACTACATACAACCTCTCAGGCCCGTCCGCCCCCCCCCTGACGGCCCGCCGGGCTAATCTTGACAAAGCGCCGGCCGCTCCCCTGACCCCTGGCGTTGACCGTGGGGCGTGTGTTTCTGTGTGTGTGTGTGTGTGTGTGTGTGTTAGGTGGAGGGGGGTGAGCCTTCACCCTGCAACCAGACAGATCCATCTTCATCAGGGAGCTACACCCTCTGCCCTCTCTACACACGATAATGGCTACAGACACAACATCTCCATGGATAAATGATAATGATCAAGAGATGCTGAGAGGTAATGATCAGCACGTCACGGTATGGTGCATGTGTGTGTGTGTGTGTGTGTGTGTGTATGTGTGTGCGTGTGTGAACTGTCTGTGGCCATGCATGATTCATCATGATCCGTGTGTCTGTGTGTGTGTGTGTGTGTGTGTGTGTGTGTGTGTGTGTGTGTGTGTTCATGTGGATGTGTTTTTGTAACTGTGGGTACGTTCTGAATACATAAATCATATCAGCATCAAAGTAATATCTTCTTGACTTCCATGGAGTGCTGCTCAATCTAGGACAACAGCGTGAGCAATCATCACAGTATCTGCGGGATGGGCGCACAACCCAAACTAGTGTGGCAGCTTAAATGGCGAAAACACAAATGCAGGGCTTGTGGATCCTTAGCTAAATGGTGCATTATTTGACAGCACAATACAACAGGACAGAATAATCCCCTCTCATCTGCTGGGACTTGTTAACAAAGCTGTCAGCGAAAGCGCCATCAGCAAACAGCTTTGACAAAGTATCTCACTCTTCTGTTCCAAACGACAAGACAATATTGCACATTTCAGAGGAGATTTCTCTCTCTCTCTCCCTCTCTGTCGGTCTCTCTCTCTGTCTGTCTCTCTTTCTCTCCATAAGACGTCAGCCTCTCCCCCCCCCCCGCCCTCCTGTTTCTTTTGACTGCTTGATCTCCCAGATGTAAGTCCTTGTTTGCAGCCAATGATTACCTCAGAGCTAATTAATCCTGATTCAATCAATCCGGCACACACAGAGCGAGAGAAGGGCTGGGGGGTAGAGAGGGTGAGGAGTGAGTGGATCAGAAAGCAGTTGCTGTGCCAGTTGCAGGATGATGGATGGCGTTTAGTGTAGATGCCCCCTGTCCTTTCCTCACACACACAGTGGGCTGTCTGGGACCAACAACTGAGACATAGGCAAGTTAGAGGATAGGGCGACACTGAAGGGTGTGTGTGAGTGTGTGTGTGTGTGTGTGTGTGTGTAGGTATCTATGGGGGTGGTGAGTAATGCTTGGATATGGAGATGTGGCTTAAGCCGAATGGTGTGTGCATGTGTGTGTGTGTGCCTGTATGTGTGCATGTGTGTGTGTGTGTGTGTGTGTGTGTGTGTGTGTGTGTGTGTGTGTGTGTGCGTCTGTGGGACAACTAGGGGGAGGTAAGTAAATGCTTGGATATGGAGATGTGGTTGAAGCTGTATGGTGTGTGTGTGTGCGTGTGTCAGGAGGAGGAGGGTGGGGGTTAAATTTTGAGGTGGGCTGAATAGGAGGGAGAAGTACATCAGTTGTTTTCCCTGCGACAGACCAACCCCCGCCCCCCCCCCCCCCCCCCCCCCACACCACCATGGGGTGATTGGGGAGAGCTGCAGGGAGGGAGGGGGGGATTCATCAAACTCAAATGAGAGGGGCGAACAGATGGGGGCAAGACAGAGACACAAGACCCTCAGAGCCGTCCTGGGAGAGGAAGTGTCGCTCTCAGAGCAGAATTTATTTTTTTCATAATAATTAAAAAGCAGCCAACAAGGAGCTGCTCTTTTTTCCTTTCTTTTCTTTTTTTTTAAAAAAAGGAACCTTGGGCTTTTTATTTCTCTTCCACAGGCTGCTCAAATCACGAGAGGGCTCCCGTGGAAACCGATATCAAACAAAGTGAAGGCCAGGAGAATTAAAAGCATGTTTGTTTTTCCTTCTCTTTGCCTTTCATTAAAAGAACTAAGGCTATTCCTCCAGGTATATTTGCTTGTTTGTTGGAGTGACTTGTGAGAACCCATAAACCAATGGCATGTTTAAAAGATAATTTGTACATATTCAGCACCAACAAGCAGGCTTCATTTAAAATGTTAAAGGAAACACTTTGTTCTCACGTTTGTTTATACTGTCAGTAAACAGGTTATAAATATATCATTACTCATTAATCACAGATTTTTTGATAATTACTGTATTAGAAGATAATTAGTTAACAGCATCCAATTAATAAATAACTCCTATATCTGTCCAATTTCTTTTTTTTTTCTTATTTTTCCAAAAGCAACAAAACACATGCCTTTTAATCAAGATGTAATTAACCATCTATAACACATTAACAACAATAGTTTCTGGACGTAAATGGACGAGTATAGACCCTTTACGACCAGCCCAATCCGCTCACGTACAGCACAGTGTGGGCTTGGTGTGCTGAGCATCTCTGTGTGTTTTGCTAATTGACCAGCAGATGGAGTGGAGCTAGATTGAACATCACCTGGCTCTTATCCTCCGATATCTCTGTTCATTATGGCTCGTGTGGTATTGCGCCGCCTGTTTCCGACTCCGTTTGGGTTGTTGGGGAAGAGACGTGTGCGGAGGGGAACCACCGAGTGGCTTTTGGGGGCTAAGTGAACGTGTGTAACGTGTGTATGCGGCAGGGAAGATCAAAGCCAGTGACACATTCAGCCAAGAAGCATCAGACTGCCACAATTACAGCGCTCATTAAGGGTGAGGAAAGAAGTGAAGGGGAATTCCTACACGACTCACCTCTCTCTCTCTCTCTCTCTCTCTCTCTCTCCGTCTCTCTCTCTCTCTGACTCTTTTTTACTTTCTATCCTTTCTGCCTCCTCTCAACCGCTATCTGCCAGCTTGATACTAAGGTAGGACACACACACACACACTCATACTAACACATGCTCAGACACACACACACACACACACACACACACACACACAGCAACCCTCCGTCATTGCACAGGTGCTGCCTCACATCAGGTCTGTACCCGACTTCAAAAGGACACCTTTGACATTTCAGATAGCTTGCAAATGATGATGCACAGAGATCTTTTGCCACTACAAAGAAAGAACAAAAGAACTGACATGAAAGAGAAGTCAATAAACATATGGCAATTAATAAAACATTTTTAACTGAATTCACTACAAAGGTTTTTTTTTTCCATAACACACACAAAAAAAGTCAAATCAACAGTTGACACTACACCAGCTGGAAGCTGGCAAAGCCTGCATCCTTGTCACAAAGTAGTTTGTCTTTTGGGAATGACTGCCAGTTATTTGCAATGTGCAGTTGTTACTTAACTGCAGCTATGGGTGACACGTGAGAGGCTTGCCAGACTACTTCTGTTAAGTGAAGTGAAGGCAAAGAATTGAGGAAATCAGGTATGTGCTACCTAACACCAGAGGCCTCATCTTTGTGTCCAAGAGAGTTATCAAACACAACATACGCGTGAAGTTATACAATATTCTCTTCATAAATATGAAAGTGCATCAAATCTGCGGGAAATCATGGGAACATTTACAAGATTAACGTCCACCCACACAATTATCCTTACATGGTTCGAGACATGCCTTAAATTGGTTGGATTAGCAATGAAATGCCTCAAAATGAAAGGCCTGTCTAAGGCTGAACTTGAAATTATTTTGCTACGTGGCTTTCACGTTAATTGTAATCATCTGCTAGTTGAGTCACGTCTATGTTTAAAATTAAATAAGCAGTAATATGATAAATAAAATGAATATTGAATACATTGGAACTTTATTAATGGCAAAATAACACATTTAATTTTCCCCATTTTGTGATTACTATGCGTTCACATTGGATTACAATAGTGGAGTCTCAAATTATGTTGGCAGTTTAAGGTGACCTTGGTGTTTTGGTTGATCAAAGTGTTCATTGATCATTCTTGCTTTATATAAATATGAGTACAGTCAATTACTCCAATTACACTGTAAAAAACCTGCCTGATCTACCTGCTACAAATTATCGACCTCCAAGCAGTTCCCTCTAAGTTCAACTACAATCATATTTGCATAATGATCCATGCTGTCCTTTTTCTATACTGTAACGATTGATGCGACACACACAGTTGTCCAATCAAAGGTTTATTTGCGAAAGCAGGAAACACACATACCAAGATACAATTACATTGAAAACACAAGGGAAGTCACTACAACAAGCATGATACACGAGCAGGG
This sequence comes from Alosa sapidissima, assembly GCF_018492685.1. NCBI lineage: Eukaryota > Metazoa > Chordata > Actinopteri > Clupeiformes > Clupeidae > Alosa > Alosa sapidissima. The sequence goes on from NC_055970.1 coordinate 7,826,906, forward strand.
TAGTCACATACAATACACCGGGTAAAACACATGAGGTACAACCTAAAGAAAGACTACACAAGCTAACACATACATGACAAGGTAAACGCAATTACACTCACTAAAACTGACATTACACAAACCCGCATTCACACACATTGCATTCTGGGAGGCTAGCACTCAGTCCGGAATACACCGACGTTACAATACATTCATCATGCCACAGTAAGGATTCAGCACCCAGTTGACTTTGTTGAGGGTGTGAAGCACGATTTTTCCATTGATCCAAGTTATAATGATCCATCGAAAACGTACATAAATAACTAGCATTCCTTGCTATTTTGTCCATGTGAAAAGGCAAATGGGATTGTTTGTTTTGACATAGTTATGGAGGTTATGTTTTCTGTGCCGCTTGTTTGTCTGTCAAAACTACTTGACCAATTGTTATAAAACTTGGTGGAGAAGTGTTAGCCTGGCAGTACCTGCCTAGTATCTCAGCTCATTTTCATCGCACTGAGATACTAGTCTGGCTCCTCCCAATGCATTTACATTTTCCTCAGCCACCAGGATGGCGGGCCAATCAGCGACGAGAGGGGATGACATTAGTTTCAAAATCGATAGTGGCTGTGGTAAACTGTTTTAGCAACACCTGCACACATTAGAAAATTGCAGTCGGAAGAATGTGTAAATGTACACTGCAAAGTTTTCCCTGACATTGTGTCCTGACATTGTTTCCGGGTGTGTCCTGATATTGTTTCCGGTTTCCGGGTAAAGGTTAGGCGAAGTAGGAAGTAATGTTAGGAATCAATGTGACTGGTTTAGCTATACCAATAAAATTAACGCAAATTATTATACGGCTCTTCACAATACAAGTAGAATGCTCCATTGACTTGAATGGGATTTCCGAAAGTTCTAGCGGTCATTATTTCTTGGGAAAGGACCTCTGAAAACAAGAATGACCACTGTCAATGGCAACGGAGTTTGCGCTTGGAACTTCATTCAAAAGTGAAAGCAGACGGTTGATCAGCTGTGTTCTAAAGAATGTTTGATTCAAGTTCAGCGTGTGTTGCGAACTATTTGTTTCTCAGCAAAAGCCACGACGAAACGGTAACAAATAAGTGTAAAGAGACATATCATGGAGTTTATTTTTTCGTTTTGGCAAGTAGCCATATAATAAGCGGGAAGAATGTGTATGTATAGAACGCCCTTCAGGGCGAAACAAGTCCGGTTCGCCCTGTCGGGACTTATTTCCCCATAATGACCAGCGTTCATTATCCCTTACGTATACGGCCATTACGATGGTAGGGTTGGAAACATTTCCCAATGGACACAAAGTGAGTGAGTCTGGTGAAATCAGACTAGAGTGTAGCTTGGGCCAAGAAAGAACCCATTATGGTTTTTTTTGCAGATACAAATTATATGCCATATTCATGAATTATTTTTTACTGTCATTAGCATTGTCAGATTTGGGCATGTGGTCTTGGGAGAAGTTGACACTCTTTAAATGACCCTAGTTTCTAGTCACTTATATATTTTCAATTTGAGTTTTTTTTTTTTTTAAGTATTGTGTGATCAATCTTTTTCGGAGTAGATTTTCTTAACTAAATTAGATTTTTCTCTGTAGTTTAATTTAATTTTGTGTGAAGTAATTGGTAGCTTGCAAAGCTATGCTGTTACGGTAGCTTGCCCAACACTGTGTGTGTGTGTGTGTGTGTGTGTGTGTGTGTGTGTGTGTGTGTGTGTGTGTCTGTGTGTGTGTGTCTATGTGTGTGTCTGAGGAAGTTCCTGGCTGAGATACAGATGTTCACTCTCCCACAGCAGTTGTAGCCGCCACCGTCAGGTGTCAAGCCCACAGTTTACACGGGAGGATAAGAGAACACTGGCACAGTACAAGAGAGCAACAGAGAAGACAGGGAGAGAAAGAGAGAGAGTCTACATGCATGGAGAAGACAGGGAGAGAAAATAAGGGGGGGGGAATGTTTTTCCCCATTTGGGTACATTCATAAATCAATGAAAACAACAACAATAAGCCAACTCATATTCACAGACACCAGTGGGACCTGAATAAGCTGAATATCACTCCTGAAAAGAGCAAATAATACACGACTCTCTGGGTAACACTGCAGAGCAAAACATTGGGCAGCCACACCAAGAAACACTGACAAACAGTGTTTTTTAAAGAAAGGTAAGAATTGATAGAGATTGGGGTCAAAAGCATATCCGTGTGTGTGTTGTGTGTGTGTGTGTAGAGAGAGAGAGAGAGAGAAAGAGAAGCTTTTACACAGGAAGAGAACCATTGATCCTGCACAGGCACCAGTGAGTTGCTGACTCACTGTCTTCCCCACTGTCATTGCCTGTCAGGGGGCCTGGAGGACACATCCGACTTCTAAACTTAACTCTGCTGCCAATGGAGAAAAAAAACACTCAAAATGCCACTCTTCACAGAGTACACAAGACCATAGTGGAGGGCAGAGTGCAGTGTGTGGGGGGTAAGATTGTAGGAATTCACACAATACACACCTAACTACACACACACAAACACACACACACTCTCTCTCTCTCTCTGATGCACACACACATACATACACACACACACACCTAACTACACACACTCTCTCTCTCTCACACACACACACATACACACACACACACACACACCTAACTACACACACTCTCTTTCTCTCACACACACACACACACATACACAGAGAGAGAGAGAGAGAGTTCCATGAATATTGCCACATCCTCCTGGTCTCACTCAGCATGGGGAGAGCTCTAATGGTCTGTCTTGGGACTGGCAGGTCGTCTCCAGAGATGCAGGCGCTTCATGCATTCCTCCTGCCTTTGTCGAGCAGCGCCAGTGCTCTCATATTCCTTTTATAAACTTCATTAAGCAACTGATCCACACCAATTACTCAAGGCAAGACTACTTCCTACATAGGGAATCAAATGTGTGAGGAGAGAAAGGGAAAAAAAGACTTTGTGTGTGTGATCTTCGCACGCATATGAGTTTTACTATGAGTGCATGAGTATAAATATATATGTGTGAGAGTGTGTGTGTGTGTGTGTGTGTGTGTGCGAGAGTTGAGTGCGCGTGCCCACAAGTGCATTTCTATATGTGACTTGGTGCCTTTGCGTGTGTGTGTAATATTGTTGAGAGTGTACTTGCATAAAGTCTTTAGCATTGCTCTTTTCTTTTTTTTCTGTTATGGGTGTGTGTGTGTGTGTGTGTCTGTGTGTGTGTGTGTGTGTGTGTGTGTCTGGGCCGTCCTACACAAAATCCCATCTATCCTCTTAGCAGCAGGACCTGTGGTCTGCATTTGCACTCCGCTGAGTGGCTGCATTCGCACTTCCCAGAACTCCCAGGACCACTTGGTCATTTTATGTAACTGACCCACAATCAGGACACGGAAACAGAGAGAATAAAGAGCCTGAATGAGAAAAAAAGCAGCGAGGGGAACAGAGGGGAAACTGATGGTCTGTTCAGTATTGGTCTCAGGAAAAACGAGAGTCTATTCAGAATGTGAAAAAGACACTGAAGAGATCCAAGTAATCGTCTTAAGAAGTATGTCAAGG
>NC_055970.1:7832960-7840460 GCF_018492685.1 Alosa sapidissima
GCCATACACAGGTACAAAAGTACAGTCACACACACACACACACACACACACACACACACACACACACACACACACACACACACACACACACACACACACACACACACATACCACACACACAGTCACACATGGAGCATGGTGAGACAGGTCTTGAACATGGTTAGCTACTTTTCTACTTTACTTATTCATGTCCAACTTCTCCCTCAGCACAGAGGCCACCAGCCTCTCTCTATTCAATCCCTTTAGAGATGATCCAACACCCTCCACACACACACACACACACACTGACACACACACTCACACTCAAAACACACACACACACACACACTCACACTCAAAACACAGCGGTGATCCCAGAGCCCCCTTCTCAGCACCTGGGAGACGGCCGCGCTGAAGTTCCTCTCCTTTTCCACAGCGCTGGTTTAATCTCAGCCCCTGCGTGTGAATTATTTATCCCTCTGTCTGCCTGACTGTGAAGCCCATTCTGTCCGGCCCACAGAACGACCACCTTGTGATTTATTATTTAATCATTTGTATGGCCAGTGCTCCTACACAGCCAAAAGAAGAGAGAGAAGGAGAGAGACAGAGAAAGAGAGAGGGAGAGGGAGAAAGAGAGAGACAGAGAGAGACTAAGGAGAGCTAAAAAATCAGACCTGGTTAGCTGTCCTTTTTCATCTTTTCACATGTTTTCCCCTCTGCTCTCCCTCCATTCATTGATTTTTGCCCCTCCGTAGAGCACAATAAGAAACAGAGTGTAACACAGGTATAACATGGGAACGCCCCTGATCATAAGGCCTCTGTCTGCACATCTGAAGATAAGAGCCATCACATACAAAACAGCGGCCCTGGACCCCTCGATGCCCACTGCCTGACTCTGCGCTCTTATCTCCCCATCCGTCACAGAGCGCAGCGGGTCAGGTGGGGGTACTACAGCTACCGCCCTCGCGGCCGGTCATGTGCGGAGACCACTCTTCTCACCCCCCCCCACACACACACACACACACACCCCGTGCTCCTTCTCCAGACATCTCTGCTGGTTTAGAGTCACCCCGAGGCATTTGAATACTGGGTAAGAGAAAGACAAAGACGCACCAGAGCATTTACATAAACATTTACATCTGCCCCCAAATCACACGTCCATCAGCCTAGCTGTCTTACTCCAGGATGGTGTGTGTGTGTGTATGTGTATGTGGGGGGGGGGGGGTTATGGTGATGGAGTCTGGCTAGAGTTGTGTGTTTGTGTGTGTGTGTGTGGGGGGGGGGGGGGGGGGGGTCAACAGCTCAATGGCGTTATGGAGAGGTAGACCAGGCCAGAGAGTGCACGTTTCCATGGTGGATGACAGGAGGCGATGGCGCAACTCATCATGGAGGCAGGGCCTCCTCATCTCCTGCATTTTGCATAGGTGACGCTCTTCATTATTCACAAATCCTTTCTGGGGATGTGGCGTGCACATCCAGAGGCGACATGCACTCTCCTCCAAACAAGGTGCACCTTAATTATGCATGCCCAAGATTCCTGCCATTGCATTTCATTGTGTTGGGTTATGTGGTGTAGTGTTGGCTGGTGTGTGGTGTGCCTTACTCTGTGTGTGTGTGTGTGTGTGTGTGTGTGTGTGTGTGTGTGTGTGTGTGTGTGTGTGTGTGTGTGTCTTAAAATGAAGTGTTTTTGGACAGCACTTGCATTTAGAGAGTTGTCTTGAGGAAATTGAAAAGATACACAAGGCTCATGGTTTGTCAGTTTGCAAACAGCACAGCAAGTGTTTGTTGAGTATGTGTAAAAACAAAGCACAGCCCACCAAATATTTAGATGATCAGCAACTTCATGAACATTTTAGTAAAACCATTTTTTTCTAATTAATCATATAGTTAATAGCCATCAAACATGTGCACAGAGATGCGAGGCAGCCATGGAGGTAGCGGGTCTGAGACAGGAGGCTGTTTTCCACGGCCCTTGAGGAGTTAAGTTCTCCGCATCACATAAAAGAATAAGCTGAGACACCTCATTCCCGGCTGACCTCCCTCACGTCGGAGTCAACTTGTGCTGTGTGCTTGCAGCAAACACATCTCTTTTGCTGTTGTTTGCTTTAGACTATTTATCTGCATGACAACACACAGTCAGCTCCCCAAAGAGACACTTGAGCGCTACGGGCCGCGGCAAGGAAAGAGAAGGGGGGATAGAAAAAGAAAAGAAAGAAAAGAAAGAAACAATTAAAAGCAGCCAGGTTTCACTTTCATTCCATTCAAACCACATTATGTCTTCCTCTCTCTCTCTCTCTCCCTCTCTCTCTCTCTCTCTCTCTTCTGCTCACTGCACTGAATCGTTTAGAAGATTATGGCAGACTAGAGGTGCTATTAACGGTAGGGTAGGTGTGTCTGCTTTTGAGTGTCGACACAATCAGGCATCGGAGGAGCAGGCACCACATTAACCGCCCGCTTCAGTCATCATCACAGAGTTGAAGCAAGACAGCGATTTTCAGCTTGATTGGGTTTTCATCTTGGAGAACAGATATGAATAATTTATTTGCATGGTCTTGCAAGTGTGTGTTTGTGAGGGAGGCAGGGAGTGAGTCAGTGAGTGTGTGTGTGTACATAAATTGTGTATCTAGGTGTGTGTGTGTGTGTGTGTGTGTAAAGAGTCAGTGTGTGTGTGTGTGTGTGTGTGTGTGTGTGTGTGTGTGTGTGTGTGTGTGTGTTTGTGTGTGTGTGTGTGTAAAGAGTCAGTGTGTGTGTGTGTGTGTGTGTGTGTGTGTGTGTGTGTGTGTGTGTGTGTGTGTGTGTGTGTAAAGAGTCAGTGTGTGTGTGTGTGTGTGTGTGTGTGTGTGTGTGTGTGTGTGTGTAAAGAGTCAGTGTGTGTGTGTGTGTGTGTGTGTGTGTGTGTGTGTGTGTGTGTGTGTGTGTGTGTGTTTGTGAATGTACAAGTAGTAACGGAAGAGAAGAGTTCTTAAATATTCCAGCCGTGATGCAGAAAGAAACAAGGCATTGTGGGAGGCGGGTGGGGTGGGCTGGGGTGGGGTGGGGTGGGAGGCAGGTGGGGTGGGCTGGGGTGGTGTACGGGTGGAGGGGGTCAGAGAGCACAGCTCCCAAAAGTGAAATTCCAGCAATTATTCACCAGAGAGCGGAGCGTGCTGGCCGCCCCCAGCAACATGTCCGCACCCTTGAGTGGGCAGTGGAGACTGACAGTCCCATTTGAAGCGGCACCATGTGACAGATAAATATTTCAGCTCCAAAATAAATAAAGGATGCCTGGCGTTTTCCCTCTGAATGGCTTTTTACAGCTGAGTGCCCACGGCCGCCCAGAGATCTCCCAATGGCTCCGTGGCCCCTCCACCTTGCCCCCTATACACACACACACACACACACACACACACACACACACACACACACACACACACACACAACAACAACATCTCTTCCCCCTCTGGGGCCCAAGACAGAACAAACTCCTGTTTCCCATGGGGTTGGGCCTGATGTGAGTGTGTGTGTGTGTGTGTGTGGTGGGGGGTCGGTTGGTTCTGGATGCCCCTGCCAAACATCCAAACAGGTATATCGCTCCCGTTCTCCATCACGGCGCTACAAAGAAGCAATTAATCTGCGTTGGAGGGGCCAGGATGGAGACGGGCGTCCTGGCTATTGTGTGCGTCGCTCTGTGTGTGTCGGTGTGTGTGTGTGTGAGACGGGGGCCCTGGCTATTGTGTGCGTCGCTCTCCTCCACTGGCTCCGCGCTCGGCCCTATTGTTGGGGCATAATTACTGTAATGTGTGGGATACATGTCGAATTTTAATGACTTCATTCTCCGTTTTTTTTTTGTCCTCGCTCGTATAGCTACCTATGACATGACTACGTGTGTGTTTGTGTGTGTGTGTGTGTGTGTGTGTGTGTGTGTGTGTGTGTGTGTGTGTGTGTGTGGGAGGGGGTTAGTGAGGATGGGAGGAGTGGGGAGGAGGGGAAGGGAGGTGTAAAAATAATACATTTCATTTAAGAGTAGATTAAGTGTATTAAACATCTGGGGCCATAATAGGCATGGCTAAATATCTGCCTGACCCAACCCGTCTTCTGGATTTCTTCATCCAGGTTTATGAAGACACCTCCCCTCCCGCAGGACGGCACTGTGACAATTCAATTAGGGAAGCAATTACAGGCCTCTCCCTGTGCTCAGCACCTTCATAGAGCAGCACAGTACGAACGCTCAGTCTACCTCAGTTAGACCTTGGGAAGGATGTAAAAGAGTATACACTTTCATGATAAAGTAGCCCTAGCTAGTCTACTTTACAACACCCCAAAATCATCGGAACAGACTAAAGCACAATGAAATGCATAGCAAATTGGGATAAAAAGATAGATGAAAATGATGGAGCAAATATAGATTGCCTAATCCACAAAAAGTCAATTACCATGTGGGACCCTTCAGACTGTTTTCAGAGAGTTATAATTCTCATGATGGTTTGTCTAGATGGCTATAACATATCTGGTTCTTCCCAAGTTTGAATTGCAAAAGATTTCATTGATTAGCTCAAATTTAAAAGGAAACTTAAACGGCGGATATTTTTAATTTGTGACAACAGCCACACAGATTACCATTTAGCCATTCTGTTGTCATTCAAAGGAGGGTGTCTCTATTGGCATACCGGTATGTAGTTCAATATTAAATGTAATAATATTCATATGCCTGGAAGAGAGCTCTTTAGTAGGCCTATAAACTTTTAGGGCTTTCAGATAACCTCCGGGGTATATGCAGAGGTTTGTCAAACGGAGGTCCTTACCTTCGGATGATTCAGATATGATGCTAACCTGCGGACCTTATACTGACCTTATACGGACCTATGTGTGAACGACACACGCACATTACAGAATCTCCGTGTGGTTGTCGAGTGAGGGGTGGGGGCTTGTAGAGTTCACAAGAGGCGAGATATGACGCAGAATATATGTGGCCGCTGTCACAGCTGCTGTTTGTTTACAAAGTGTATGCATTATGTAGGCTAAAGAAGAAAAATCTATTGTGTGTAGGCTAATACTTGAAGTTGTCACGTAAGTGCACACTTGAAATTGACCTGCAGTATTTGTATGTGTGTTTCGAATAAACACATCTGTTTTCAAAGTTATGTAGCAGAATTACTTGGCTATGGAACCCCTAATCTTCGTTGGAGAGAGCATGCACGAACTTTATGGTACCAGCCAATTCAGTAGGCTAACTCAAGACTTCAAGGCCATCATATACAACGCTTTTAAGCAACAAACAAAATACTAACATAACAGTGAAGTGGTTCGTTTTTTCATGGTTTATTTTTCCAAAAGCATCCTCTCCCCATGTGTCTATTGCATTTACGTAAGGAGCTTGGAACAAAGTTGGGTTTTCTTCGTTTTCATTTTCTCTAGGCATATTTATGCTCAACAAATATCAGCGAGCTCATCAGTGAGGTCATGAGAAGGCTATCAATGAACAGAAAACTGACCGTGTTGGCTAACAATTTATTAAATACTCCTGTTATTGTCGTCAACGACGTCGCTGTAGGCTTCTGCCTTTTCAGCGCCTTCTGCTTATGATGATTCGGTCTTTTGAATTCGTTTGGCCTTGCGATGCAGTTGAAGGCTTCTTGCTGTTTCCTTTATGTGTTCTATCACAATGCTGTCTGCCCTCATGGACAGTAGCTCTGTGATGTCTGCATCTTTCCAGGTCAGAGATTTTCTGGACAGCACTATGCCACTCCATCATAACACTGGCATGTAAGTCAGATTTAACCACATGGATGCACGAAAGAAACGTCACCAACACGCCCTCTCACTAGGTGTGAATTTTAACCGCATGTTCTACGCTTCGTTCAGACACAGCGCATTTACATAATGTCCGGAGGAAATACTAGGGGGGGAGTAGTAGAACAACCGGCTAAATTCGGACTTCCATATGACCGGTTATGTCGTTCAGATATACGGCCCCACCGTTTAACATCCGCAGAACCTCCGGTCTTACACGTATGTCTGAAAGCTCTTTTTGCCTTTGCATTACGAGGGTACTTTGTCCAGGTGCTTCGACAGGCCATGAGTTCATAAAATGACAGCACCCAGCAAAATCTCTCAGTAAGAATTAGGATAATTTTTCGGGATTCATAGATTTATTCTTTAAGCTTTGTCCAAATTGGCATTTTATGTCAAATATATTTTGTTTCTCAATGCTAATTTATTTTAATTTTCTCTTATTGAAGGCACTGGCCTCCGTTACTTGATCTGTAGTTTCAGCTTGTTCAAGCCCGCAGATAAAAAATGAAACCCAACATCAGTGCTGTCCCACTGCGAGGAGACAGAGAGTACCAGACAGTCTCTGAGTGAATGAAACATTTTGTTGAATCCTTTGTTGAACCCTTTGGCCTAGTATTACAACATCTGACAAGGTAACTTGTAAGTATACCATTTCACAACTTTTGAACCGAGTGACTGACAGAGGAAAAAAGGGTAAATAAGTAATTTCTGAAATGTATAATTTTAGTTCTTTAAATAGCTGGGTTTATTTTAATATATTCTGTTTTATTTTGTGGTGCATTGACTCTACACGCCCAGTGACCTCCAGTGCAGAGAGTGATAGTGGACTGAGCTCTGGGACGCAGATGTACCTTTCATCATCCCCACCTTCATCATCCTCATCATCTACCTCATCGCAGCAACAGCACTGAGGTACCTGCTAGCTGCTACCTTTACCACACTGTGGAACTCCTAGTCTCCCTTTCACTCTCCCCTCCGATCTCACCCCCATCCCATCCCATGCCACCCCCACCCCCACCCCAACCCCAACCGCTCTCCCTACCTAACAAAAACTATATTGAGCGGCGTTGGTATTGAGATGAAAAGAACACTAAAATATTAATGGGCGTGTGCTTTGTTCTCGCTGTGCGCAGACAGACAAGAGTTCCTGCGAGTGGATTACGGGCGCCAGGTTAGGATTAATTAGGAGGTGGGGGTCTGCTCCAGGAGGAGCGCCAGATAGGCCTCCTCTGCTCCTCGGAGAGCCCCAGGCCTGCTCTGCTCCCACTCCTCCTCTGCTCCTTCCTCCTCTGCTCCTCCCTCATACTGCTCCTGCTCTCCACCACCAAACCCCCAAAACACCCCCTCAATACACACACACACATACTCAACACACACACAGACACACACACACAGACACACACAGAAACACGCACACACACACACACACACACACACACACAGACACACACACACACATACACACACACAGACACACACACACACATACACACACAGACACACACACACACACACACACACAGACACACACACATACTCAACACACACACACAGACACACACACACACACACACACACACACTGCTCCAGGAGGAGCGCCAGATAGGCCTCCTCTGCTCCTCGGAGAGCCCCAGGCCTGCTCTGCTCCCACTCCTCCTCTGCTCCTTCCTCCTCTGCTCCTCCCTCATACTGCTCCTGCTCTCCACCACCAAACCCCCAAAACACCCCCTCAATACACACACACACATA
>NC_055970.1:7845460-7862960 GCF_018492685.1 Alosa sapidissima
GTTCGGCGTGTATTCCCATATGTAAGCAGGCACCCTTCCCACAGCCCTGGGACAAGATAAGCATCTCATTCAAACGGAAGATTATTGTGTTCTCTTTAGAGGGAGGGGACGGCCGACATTAAATTCAATCTGTTCAGACAACCTCGGTGAGCCGGTCCAAGAGCACCGGAGAGAGGGGGCTCCGACAGCAGCCGGCCCTGGAGCGCACGCTTGGCCCTGACCGGGCTCTGATCCAGCAGGTGTGGACCAGACCTGGGGCAGAACCAGACCGAGACCACCGTCGAAGTATCAACACACACACACGCACACACACACACACACACACACACACACACACACACACACACACACACACACACACACACACACATCTATGCCACAGTTCCCTGCTAGCTGGCTGGTACACCTTTTCACACACACACACACACACACACACACACACACACACACACACACATCTATGCCACAGTTCCCTGCTAGCTGGCTGGTACACCTTTTCACACACACACACACACACACACACACACACACACACACACACACACACACACACCGCAGTCACCTGCTAGCTGGGTTGGTTTACCATACAAGGCTGTGCTCTGCCTCATCCAACCCAGTGCCAACAACCTGCTTTCATGGCAGGCATCACACTAAATAACCAGACAAAAGGTGGGAGCCTTCAGCCGTACGTCTCAATGGCAAATGGCGCCAACAGCCGGCAGGGATTCGGGCAGGTAGTTACCAGTCTTGTCACCATGGCGTTTGGATCGAGGGATGACTGCTGGTGACAACCGCAGTGGGGGACATAATCTCCAGCTCCAGTGCCAGCCTCACATCCAGCCCCTCCAGAGAGATGGAGACACAACACACACCTCACAACACACACCTCGCAACACACACCTCACAACACACACCTCACAACACACACCTTACAACACACCTCAGCTCTCTCTAGCTCCAGAAAGCCCAAACCTGCCCTAAGTGTGCCAGTGATGTCTTTGTCAAGACTCACAATGAGAATGGGCTACTTGAATGGATATGCAGGTAGAGAATAACCCTGATTTTGTTATCTTGGTTATTGTATATGTTCTAACATAACACCATGACAACAAAGAAATGTTCAATGCACTGGTACTATATTCATATCACATTCATAAAATACATCTAATTCTGCAGTGATTGAGCTGGAGGTGGCAAAATACTGATGTTCTCATTTTGTAAAATTTTGTAGAAAGCAAAATTAAAGGAGCCCTTTTTTGCTTTGAACAAATAGCGTGTGCAAGCACTTCTGCAGCTATTAAAGTGCCTGTGTGTGCAAGGCAGGCTATATAACGCAAGCGATGTACAGATAGCAGATTTGCATGTTTAATTAAGCTATCATCTCACAAAGCAGAAGCCAAGCCCCTAAAGCTGCAGAGTCAACAGTCCCTCTAAGAACACACACTCAGTCCGAGTGAGCGTGGAGTGGCTTAGATATGCACACACACACACACACACACACACACACACACACACACACACACACACACACACACACACACACACACACACACACAAACACACACACAGAAGCATACACAAGCACACATTTACACATACTCACACACAGGAGGGGAGGAAAAAAAGAGAGAGCAAAGCTTTTAATTAACACCCTGTGAAAGACACATTCACACTCTATCACCCTAATAAAGTCAGCCTTGACTCTTTGTTGTTTATGGTATCAAGAGATAGAGAGAGGGAGGGGAGATATGAGAGGGGGATAGATAGAACAGAGATAAAAAAAGGAGAAGAGAGGAGATGAGGCATGGAGAAAGAGTAAAATCTTGGTATCCAGAGACAGACACAGATAGAGAGACATATAGACAGGGTTAGAAGAGAGTAAGAGTGTGTGTGCATTTGTGTGTGCGTGTGTGTCTTTATGTCAGAAAGAGAAATAGAGTGTGTGTGAGAGAGAGAGAGAGAGAGAGAGAGAGAGAGAGAGAAATAGGGGTTGGGGGCTTTGGTTTTGGATGCACGGAGGAACTTGCACTAATCAGGTTTACTTAAAGTCACTCTCTCCCTCTCCCTCTCCCCAGTCCAGCGACCCTCATTAACTTGCCCCTGCCTGGCATCATTGTTCACTGGTGTTTGAAATCCACCAAAGGCATGGAGATTCACTTTAATCCGCCCCATCAAAGGTAATACACTACACACTCTGCGTCTGGATTAGGCCCTGTTGGAGGGAGAGAGACATGATGAGAGAGAGAGAGAGAGAGAGAGAGAGAGAGAGAGAGAGAGAGAGAGGAGGAGAGGGGAGCAGGCGGTCCTTGGTAACCGTGCCTCATCTCCAAGTGTGACATGTCTCAACCCGGTGATGGCACGGCAGAGGTGACACGTACACTGCATTTAAATCATCTGAGCCGCTTTACGTTACATAAGTATGCCATGACAATTTTTGGTGTGTGCATAATATTACAAGTGTGTGTGTGCATGTGTGTGTGTGTGTTGGTGTATAAGTTGGGAGGGTGTGTGTACCAAGTCAACTCCAACACCAGGCTTACGGGAAAAGTAATAATCACCGCTAGTTTTGGCTCATACAATTTTTGAGAAAATAAAATTTGCAATTCAAACTATTTTACCAGCAATCCCTCCAACCAAAAAAACACACACACACACAAGGCCTACAGTATGTGCATATTTTAGAAAGACGGGGGGACTCTTATCACAGTTTAGAAATAATTGTAATGGTTTGGAGAGCCCTTTGGTTACCAAAGCCAAGCACTCAGGCGTAAACAAGATTCTGTTTTCTCTCGTCCTGGTGACCGCACTGTGCTGACATTGGCGCTTGGCTAATCACGGCAAAGGCTATATCACAGGAAGTTGACCCTGGAAATGTTATGTCATTACCATGAGAAGCAAGATAGCCCTGAGGCACCTATCTCCTATAAAAACTGCATTTGGACACTTGACAGCTATGATAAAATGCAAGCTTTTAAAAAAATACTTTTATCACCTTGATATCTCTTTAAAAAATAAAAAGTAGTTTCTTACAAAAAAAAAACAATTCCACTATCAAAGTGCACACTGCGTGTCTTTCCTATCATATGTGTGATTTCCCCCCCTTTCCCCCCTTAACAAGATTTCACTTCTTCCTCAGAAGTTGTTAAATATTTGATACAACTCCTGCAAATCCTGGATGTATATTGTCAGAGTGGAGGTCCAAACATAAAATCACTGATTGGTGACAAGGGCCCCTATTGTAGGTCAGGCATCATGTGAAGTTTGAAAAAAAAAAAGAAAAAAGAAAAGTTTTGCTAAGCAGCTGGAATGTCAGAGTGGTAATGATCCCAACCCCCTTGTATAAATGAGCATGTGTTTTCCATGTCAAGATGTCATGCCAATGTGTATTGACATGTAAAACATGAGGCTTCTCTCTCATATTGTGTCCAGCTGTTTCCAAGAGGCTCCGGACACAGAGGGGCCCACTGGTGACACAGTTGCCCCCAGAAATCAGTGGAGCAGGGGCCAGGGGGCAGGCGTGGTGTAGAGGGAGGCAGCAGGGAGGGCAGGAGGGGTTGAGCCAGGTTAAGCCAGTTAAGGGCATTAGACCTCCACACAGATGAAAGAAGCTCCCTCACTGATCAAATTGAGATAAATCTTTCAACCCAACGCCCCCCTTGGCCAACTCTCCTCACAACTAAAGAAGTTTAGAGCTTTAGTATTGTGCGGGCCAAAGTAAACAAAGAGCTCTGGGGAGAGGAGGGGATGTGGGGGGGGGGGGGTAAAGCCTGCTAGTCTTGGTGGGAACAAAGACAGAAAGGGGGGGGGGGGGGGCAGATATGAGGACATGGATCATAGTGTTAGCCTTGATTATACACCACACGGTCACCAGGCTGTCGCTCTCTCTCTCTCTCTCAAACACATACAGACACATGGACACATACACACACACTCACACCCACACACACACACACACACATAAATCACACATTTACACACACTCTCTCACTCTGTCTTTCACACACATGCGCAAGTTACCTCCCTGGCTACCACTTAAGGTAAAAAAAAACACCATTATCCACACCTGCCGGTCCTTAAGTGGCCCTGGTGGCCCTTTACCAACTTCACCAGCACCGCTACTGGCACTGAGTGCTGCTGCCACTGTTATTACAAACAAAGAGACAGAGAGAGGGAAAGAGTGATAAAGAGGGAGGAGAGAGACCCACCAGTTCACAGGCTGATATGAGGACATGAGGAGGAGGTTGGAATTTATATATTAGAGGTGACCAGCAGCCCCTAAATGGCCAGCGCTTTGAATGCAGAATGAATGGAAGTGAACAAACCATTCTGCGGTGCCAAACCATTTGCTATTATCTCAATGTAAGTACAATAACTGCTCTAATGACTCTAATTGGAGAGTCATCAGTACCCTTTCACATACACACACACACACACATACACACAAACCAGCTAAACTCAGCACAATAAAGATGTCTTACGTAACCCCATCAAACCTTCAAAGCCACTGCTAGAATAATAAGCTGCATGCCCATGGGCTTAATTTTCACTTGCTTGACAATCATTAGGAGGACACCACTCTTAGACGGTCAACCTGTTTCAAATTATCTCAAGAAAAATAAAAAACTCACTTTATTTGTGCTGGGTTGTTTTCACCCCTCTTCCCCCAAACTTTGTCTCACACAGTCTCACTGGCTCTCTCTCTCTCTCTCTCCTTGGTTTTAAAAGTTTGGCAAATTACTGCCTCAATGTGTTTGAAAGCCTCTAAAGTGGGTGTCAGCTGCCATTAGTGTCAAGGTCCGCACACACACACACACACACACACACACACACACACACACACACACACACACACACACACCACCAGCGGAGCAGAGTGGATAGGCCCGGCAGGCACGGTGGAATAACAGCGTGGCCCCGAGTCGCTTCAGTAATTATCAGCCAAGGAAACGATAACAGTGTTCACACAACACAGGAATGCAAAAACAAAGGAGCCATTCACAGGCGCTAACACCCAAGGTGTTTTCATAAACCCGGGCGTTTTGTCAGCTGACACACACACTGAATGAAATGAAAGATAATGACCACGGGCTACCAGGTGGTTCTGCCCAGCTCCCAGGAGCCTCTGCACGGAATAGTTGTTGGTGGTGGTGTGTGTGTGTGTGTGTGTGTGTGTGTGTGTGTGTGTGTGTGTGTGTGTGTGTGTGTGTGTGTGTGTGTGTGTGTGTGGAGGGGGAGTCGGTGAGGGCTCCATACGCTAGTCTCATCAAACGCACAGGCCTGTCATGATATCTGACTTCCCTCCCGGGCTCAGCGAGGGCAGCAGTGGTGGGAGCGTGCGAGAGAGGCCGTTCGGTTGTTAGCGGCGTTATCCCCACAGATAAACGCTCGCTCGTGGTTTTCGGACGTGTTCGCGGGGTCCGGTGCAACGAGCCTCAACGGACACCGTGAGTAAAACTGCTCAGCCCACCCCACCACAAGGAGGAGGTGGAGAGGGAGAGGAGGGAGGAGCGGAGGCCCCTGGCACCGTAAAGGATCCTCCGTCGCAAGGGTCCGCCTGTCTGCGGCTGTCTGGCAGATTCCGAGGGACCGTTTGACTACTTCACCCCTCTAATGGTATCTCCTGCAGGCGATCATCTCCAGCCAAGCTTCTCCATACCTCCCTACTCCTCTCAGGCCTCCACAGCGGCTCCTCCGACTCCCCGTCCTCCTCCAACTCCCCGTCCTCCTCCTCCTCCTCCTCCTCCTTCTCGGCAGGCTGTCAGGCTGGGTGGCAGTGGCAAGGCAAGGGGAGGAGGGGGGAGGAGGAGGGTATGCCTGCTTTGACTCGTCCACCTGTGGAAACACAGGCTCATGTCAGGAGCCTGCAGCTGAGGCCTTCTGGAAGCTTCCTGAAGACACCCCCCTTCCACCCCCCAACCCCCTTGACAATTTCCTGACAGGCCTGTCACTTACAGGAATGTTCCACAAATTTGCTCGTCTCACCTTTGGGCATTTGTTGGAATAAATACAGTAACTGGCCACTGATTATATCCGGAGGAAACCTATTTCAGTGTTACGGCCCTAACAAACAGTCCCATGGTTTTATTAATAGTGTCCATAGTCTGGAAGACAAAATGTTGAATTTAATTGCATTTTATTGTATAAGATGTAATGTAATGATATGCGCAATGCAACCCTCCAGTGGAAAACATAAGCAGGCGTTTTAGGAAAGCTTCAGAGCTGTCTTGTAAGTGTACGTAAGAAGGACAGCAGCCTTTGGGTGTAACAGCACACCTTCAGCGAGTGAAGGCATCAGCCCAGAATTAGGCCCCGGGAGCCTATAATTACCCCATGTCATTACCAAAGCCCACGGCCAGTGAAATTAGTTGCGAGCATGGGCGAGTCCCCAACAGCACTGGGGTTAATTTAGGCGCTCGCTCGGCTAACCCTGCACTCAGGGCAAGGTACACGCCGCACCGCCCCGTGCCGCGGCCACACCACGCGGTCCGCCATTACGACAACAGGAAGTGAGCCATGTGAGAGAGTGACTAAGCATAAAGAGTCTACCCCCCCCCCCCCCCCCCCCGACCCCTTCACCAACCCCCCTCTTCGTTGTCTAATGTGGTTTCGGCTGCAGCTATTTTCTTGCTTGTTTGGATAATGCCCCTGTCTAGATCAGGCGAGGCCCCTGGCTATTTCCACCCACCGCCCTGCCCGGGCTGCTCTGCTCCGCTCCACTCTGCTCGCCGTTCTGTTTTGTCTGTGGGCAGTGCTGTCCACTTCCTCTCTCTGCGGCTCCGCTGCTGGGCGCATTGCTGAACCCACCCATTTATTTTGGTTTCTCGGAGGCTATATTTATCATCCCATGACAAGCACAAGCTCCAGAAAACACTCCACTTCTTTTTTCCTTTTTCATTCTTGGTAAAAAAGGGACACTGGCATCTGGCTAGGCTCTGCCATCACAGAGAGTTGCCATCGAAAGTACAACACACGTTACCACAATTGTACCCATGCATAGTGCCAGTGGTGTTACAAGTGTCTTACAAGTTATATGTTGTTGAGTGTGTGGGTGAATGACAAAAAAACAATAAATAGCTAAATAGCATATATTTTTATTTTCTGCAGCTTCTGGGAAGGCGTCCCACAGGCGAGGCAGACCATACAAATAGCGTAGACAAAATGTACAAAGAGAAGTGAGGCCGATATGGGTGAACACGGATCAGATGATGTCTGCACTTTGTTACTCCACACACGCCCTTCTCACGGGCGTCTACCTACAGCACAGCTGGACAGAGGCTCAACCACATGGGGAGCGTTTTTTGTAGTTTTCCTTCTCAAGGCTCCATCAGTGTGTGGTGTAGCGGTGTAGTGGTGTAGTGGTGTAGCGGTGTAGCGGTAATGCTGGCTCTCAGACAGACACGCCTCATAGTCTTCAGCTTAGAACACAGGCAGAGGAATATGCTAATGAGCGGAGTGGAGAGGAGGGGAATTAGCATATTGACGCTTGATTGGTCGGAGCCGAGCAGCTGGGCTGGATGGTAGCCGGGGTTTGATAAATGAGCTTCGAGAGAGATCAGAGTGCAATATTATTTAAGGTCAGGATTACTGTTAGGAAAACAGAAGGGTAGACCTAAGCCACGGCATGGAGGCTTAGCTCACCACACACACAAACACACACTCTCTCTCTCTCTCTCTCTCTCTCTCTCTCTCTCTCTCTCTCTCTCTCTCTCTCTCTCTCTCTCTCTCTCTCTCTCTCTCACACACACACACACACACAAACACACAAACAGAGGACAGACAAGAGAACTAGTAATTTCAACAGCCACATTTAGCCTGCCTCTGTCACACAGCAGGCGTACTCTCCCACACAAGAACACACACACACAAATAGAGACACACTTTCTCACACACACACACACACACACACACACACACATACACACATATATATATATATATATATGCATACACACTAACAAACAAACAAACAAACACGCACACGCGTGCACACATACACACACACACACACACAAACACACAGACATAATAGCAACACACACACACATGTTCTCATTTCCTCTCTAACCCTACCACCACAGTAGAAAACAAATGGGAACTAACTGGTCAGCGAGTAGTTCCTGGACAGCAGTCAGAAGGCAGATCAAAGATGCCTTCACCCCCGAGTTGTGGTCTTGTCTCTCTTTAAAGTGGCATGTCGTCAGAACAGAGCAAAGGTCTAGGCTCTAGGCTCACTCGTCCACAGTCCACAAAAAGTTTCCAGCAACAAAACGTCGATGGCTCAACTCCAAAAGGATGGTGGAGCCACAGCTAACTCTGAGGCCTAAATGATGCAAGATGCGGCCAGTCTGCTCCTAGCAGGATGAATCAGAATTTCTCAGCGCACGGGTATACACTCTAAATATGAATTATTAAGATGCTATCATACCCCAATAGTATGAAAATAAATGCACCAGGGAAGGCAGAACGAGGAGGAGGTATTGAGTTGAATGCTGATGCCATAGCAAGAGTTAGGACCCTAGTGAATTAGAAGGTATTAAGAATCAACCTCAGAGCCTGTGGCCAAACAAGGTAAAGGAAAAGAAAGGGAAAGAAGAGAAGAGAAGAGAACAGAAAAAAGAAAAAAGAAAAAGGAAATGGTGAAAAAAAGAGGCCTGAGCTTTTTAACTTCTGGAGAGACTTGAGATTGCAGCTTCAGAATCATTCAGTTTGCTGTCCAATTCATGAACCTTGACATATTCTCAAGTTATATAAAGAGGTGTCACTGAGCAGGTTTCAGGGCATTACGAGGATGGTGTGGTGATCATTCATCAGCCAGTCTTCTAACAAGACCTGGACTAAAGTTGGTGTCCAATTGAAAATAGTTTTCCCCCCCTCGACTCCAACATCTTTCTTTCGGGTAAAGTTGAATTCCATATGAATACCCGAAGGCACAGTGTCTGAGATGCATCCATATGATATTTCGTTACTTGAATGGAATATGTGAATGCCAAATGTGCTTGTTAATCAAAGGAATGATCTATGCTAATAGACAAGAACATCTGTGATTCTGAACTGAATTAAAAGAAAGGGAATATAAAACAAATGAATAAGATATCTGCACAGTCGAACAGATTTCCTCCTTTATTAAATCGCCATGAGGCCTCAGCAGTAACTATAGAATTGTCTAATAGGGAAACTACTTTAAGTGCCATATGAATCTAGACAGCGGTAATGTTGGTATCACTCCCCATAGACTTTGGGAGTATTAAATATAAAATACATGACTTCAGCGCAGCCAATTTTCAGTCTTATTAACCATGAAGTGGTTCACAGGAAACGTGAGAAGTCCATGAAACCTCAACATCTGAGGCTACACACTGAGAGGCCACGCTTGTCAAAGATCCCGCAGTTGTTGATGTAGACTAACCCCGAGGACTCCGAGCCATGTCCTGGTCCTGGTCCTCCTCCTCCTCCTCCTCCTCCTCCTCTCGCGCAGACAGAGTGGCCCATTTGGCAGGAGCGCAGATGCCCGTCTGCCAAGCAGCTGCCCGCGATGAGGAATCGTTCGGCAGACCTCGGCCTCGCAGGTGAGGACCCAGCCTGTGTACGCGAGGCTGCTCTCCATCATCACACACGAGATAGCGCCGTGATTTATGGTCAAGTGGGGCACTGCGAGCAGGCTGTTGGCACACTGACTATTTTTTCTTCCTTGGGCCTACTGGAGGAGACAGGAGGGGTGTGGAGGGTGTAGAGACGCTAATCCCCACAAGGGGGTGATAGACTGGGCAGGGCAGGGCAAGGCGAGCTTACATCCTAAGCAGCTTGAAGACTTGTACAGGATGGGGTCATGAAACAACAGATCCCTGACCAGGGGCGGAGCCAAAGGGGTGGCCGGGGGGGCACTGGACCCCTCTGAAATCTGATTGGACCCCCCAGGTGCCACCCCAGATGATTGACATATCACGGCACCGGCACCGCACGTCTTGTTGAAAAGAGCCTGTTGCATTTTGTAATCGGTTGACTGCTATATCCCTCCTGTGCAGTAGCTGGCGCTATGTATTACAAAGAGTTGTCATTCACACTGTCCACCAGCAAGCATTATACAGAGAAGGAGAAGAAGAGAGTCAAACGCTTACAGAGAATATTGCGACAGGGAGGATGTTTTGCACAGGACAGCAGCAGCCTACTTGACGGACAGTGAAATACACGTTCTAAGGTAAGTTTTCTTTTGTAAATAATCATTGTTTCAAGTCACTTTTATGTTAAGTTAGGAGAACGTTTTCTGTAGTTTAATTTTTCTGTGATATGTTCCCCTACAAGCCACGAGTAGCCTATCAAGGTAACGTTAACATTACGTTAGTAGCCTAGCTACATCTCATGTCGCCTGTAGCAGCTAACTGTTAGTATCAGCCAACATGCATTTCACATCAGATTGTTATGTAGCATAGTCATATACATACCGTGTTTTCCGGACTATAAGGAGTATGAGTCGCATCTATTTAGAAACTTCTTTCTCAAAATCCAAGACCAAAGAACAGACAGACTAGTCTACTGTATGACTTCAACGAGGTGATCTTTAGTTTCGTTCTGCTTACAGTATCTCACTGCCACTTGCAACGCCTTTGAATGCAATCCGCTGCCGTTTACTGGCAATGCTACAGCGGACTTAAACTGCCACTTCGTGGCGATAAGTAGTAGCCTAATACATTTAACGCAGCTGCGTTAATCACTGAAAGTGCGGATGAAGTGGCCACTTCTAAATGGGACCCACTGTAGGCTATGTGGCAACACAGCCAATGCATTTTTTCAAATGTGCTTCATAAACATACAATACTGCACTACAAAAACGCAAAGATCTGAATTATACTTCTCCCTTCACCTGAATAATGAAGGTGAAAGGAAGTTATTAAGCCTTAATGGTGTTTCCTAAAGGGGGTATTGTTAAACCTGCTACTACTAATACTACAAATACAACATGAAGAAAGTCAAGGACATGCATGTCAGCTTCCTCTCATCCCAGTGTTAAAGTAAATCTGGTCTTAAATGAAAATGTATGGCTGTGTTATTTCTTTTTTGTGGGATGTCCAATTTATATGTAGAAATGCACATTTGCAAAGGTGACTTAGTATGTTGTCATAAAAGTGGCTCTCCTTTTGATCTTGCACTGCCAATGTGGCTCTTGTGAAAAAAATAGTGAGGATCGCTGGCCTAAAGCGTCTGGCATATGATTCTGATAATGCGTGCGCTTGTGTCATTTAATCATAACAGTCTGCATAATCTTTGCAGCCAACCTCTTCTGAACTTGTGATAGTTTGTCACTTAATTACTGCCATGACTAGGCCCTACACACTGTTCTACAAGTTTAGTTTGGTAATCAGATTGTTCCTCTGGTCATGGTTAAAACAAACTGCACTACTTCATGTCATGTCAGTTCATGTCAAAATGGGGTCAGATTGTTTAGAAATTATGTTTTTTTTTATTATTATTTATTTACATACATACATTTACAAAACTGTAACTGATGAAGTATCTCAAAAATGAAAGCATTTAATATGTCATTAAACTTATATCCGTGCATAAAATAGTACAGCAGAGAACAGGGGTGTTTTCCTCCCAAACCAAGTTCTAAATTCCAACCAGATCTGACAGGCAACCATATCAGCTTTCATTGGACCTAATATTTGGAAATTGTGAAGTTCTCACACTTGTACTTAAGCTATTTTGGCTTTGCTGGAATTTGGAAAGTACCTTGAACAATGCTCTGATTTCTTTGTCTCTTTCTCTGCTTAGATTGCCGTTGGACTGACAAGTGGTCTACACTTCTGACTCAGTGAGGAGAAAGTAATCACTTGTGTCTTTGTTAGTTTTGGGGTGCTGTGTGAGTGTCTGTCTGTCTGTCTGTGTGTGTTTCTGTGTTAGTTTTGGGGTGCTATGTGGGTGTCTTTTTTTTCACACTGCATCTTGAGTTGGGGCCCATGGCTTTCTCCTAGGTGTGAGAGTATGGTTCATTTAGTGATTCTTCCTAGTGTGCCCAGCTTTGTGTGTGTGTGTGTGTGTGTGTCTGTCTTTCTAAGTTGAAGTGCACAATTTAAGAAGCAAACACTATGTGACAGAATCCTGAAAAGAATCACATCTGGGACTTAATTACTGTCATGACTAGGGCCTACACTGTTCTACAAGTTTAGTTTGGTAATCAGACTGTTCCTCTGGTCATGGTTAAAAAATCATGTCATATCAGTTCATGTCAAAATGAGGTCAAATTGTTTTGAATTTGTTTTTTATTATTATTTATTTACATATTGTACGTTTTGTATTAACATTGTTAATAAACTGTAGATTTTATACACAAATCTCCTGTGTGCTTAAGATGTACTTCATGAAAACATTTCAACATTTACAGATTTTGATTGCAATTGATTGTGTTTCTTGAACATTCATTGTTGTAGTCTGTGGACCCCCTGAAATAGCTTTGGCCACCCTCTGGCCACCCCAAGGGTAAAAGTCTAGCTCCGCCACTGTCCCTGACACATCTCTCCTGCCAGTGAGCGAGTGCTGGAATTTCGTTTAGACCGCTGGGGAATGTGTGTGTTGGTGTATATATGTGTGTGTGTATGTGTGTTTATGCGTGTGTGTGTGTGTGTGTGTGTAATACATGAAGAAATGTGCTCACATCAAACCCCCGGCAGCTCCAAGAGCACTGAGGACAGGCCCACAGCGGAAAGACATTTCATGGCCTCACCAGAACTAAGCTTGAACATCTTAACACATCACATATGATCGTAGCCTCATAAACACAAGCCCTGTCTGATCTTAGGGCTGGGGGAAAGAGAGAGAGAGAGAGAGAGGGAGGAGAGGGGAGGAAGAGACAGAGAGGGAGAAAAAGAGAGAGAGAGAGCGGGAAGAAGAGACAGAGTGGAAAAGAGAAGCAAAGAGGGTAGAAATAGACAAAGAGACAGAGAGGGGAAGAAAGGGAGAGAGAGGGGGCGAGAACGGAGGAATAGATGGAGAGAGTGGAGAGGAAGAGTGAGAGAGGGGCCCAGACAGGGCCGGGGCCAAAGCTGAGGCTGATGGGATAGCTGCCAGAGCCCATGCCAGAGCTCCATGTGTTCCGCAGGCTACCCCCGTCTGATTGACGGAAACGCCGCCTTTGAGGGGAGGCGGAGGGTGAAAATGTGCCCGCTCCTGCCGAGCCAGTCGTACCCCCGTTTGGAAAGCAGAGAAGCGCAGGCTTCTCAAGCAAGGCCTGTTGAAATTAGGAAACTGGAGCTACGCAGCGATAATTTACCACATGAGCATGGAGAAGCAGGATCCGTTTCATCTCGCCGTGAAGCGCCGTGAAGGTTTCTAACTCTCTCTCTCTCTCTCCCTCCACTCTCTCTCTCTCTTTCTCTCTCTCCCTCCACTCTCTCTCTCTCTCTCTCTCTCTCCCTCCACTCTCTCTCTCTCTCTCTCTTTCTCTCTCTCCCTCCACTCTCTCTCTCTCTCTCTCTCCCTCCACTCTCTCTCTCTCTCTTTCTCTCTCTCCTTCCACTCTCTCTCCCTCCACTCTCTCTCTCTCTCTCTCTCTCCCTCCACTCTCTCTCTCTCTCTTTCTCTCTCTCCCTCCACTCTCTCTCTCTCTCTTTCTCTCTCTCCCTCCACTCTCTCTCAGTCTCTGTTCATCCAGTAATGCTCTGCTCAGGCCAGCAGGTTAGAGCAAGCATTTCAAATCACAGAGGACTGCTCCCTTTTCAAGTGTATCAAAAGATAAAGCGGTGATGACACACGATACAGTTGAAAATGCTATTCCCAATGTTGGGGGCTCAGTCTCAGCTATGTTCTTTTTCACTTATGGCCTGTGACATATGGGGATGATGAATGGACATGGCCCCGTGCCAGGAAAGAAAAACAGACCATTCTCTTCTGTCATAATTCACTATTTATTATAACATGTCATATTTTTACAGTCCAACTTAGCTGCGCTATTTCCCCACTGAACAGTGAGCATTTTTCAAGCCTGTTAAGAGGCTAACCTGAATTACCATAACAAGACAGGTCTCAGGGAGCGCATCCGCACCACACTACAGAGAACACACTCCACTGCCAGGCCTCAAGAGAAAGTGTTTGTGTGTGTGTGTGTGTGTGTGTGTGTGTGTGTGTGTGTGTGTGTGTGTGTGTGTGTGTGTGTGTGTGTGTGTGTGTGTGTGCGTGCGTGTGTGTGTGTGTGTGTGTGCCGTGTGGACCACTTTTAGGATTCACTGTGAGGTCTTCCCTTTCTTTTCTAAAGACTACAGAGGTCATGGAGGGACAGAGACGAGGCATCCAAAGCTTTCATCCCACAGATGTGGCTCTTCAGCCAGCCAAGGAGGGCTAAGAAGCAGCGGAGGAGGTGGAAGAGGAGGAGGAGGAGGTGGAAGAGGAGGAGGAGGAGGAGGAGGAGCACACAGCTGGAGGTCAGCATGGAGAGAGAGAAAGAGAGAGAGAGAGAGAGAGAGAGGAGGAGAGCACACAAACATGTATGACATCCATAATACTCCCCGGCCATATGAAGTACAGACGGCCAAGATAGCACGAGACAGGATAGGGTGGAGGGGCTTTAATAGGATGGAAAAAGAGAGAGAGAAGACACTGAAAGAAGGGAGAGGGCAGGTCAGAGATATACAGAGAAAGGGGGGAAAGAAGGAAAGAGAAAAGAGAGATGAAAAGAAGGCAAGAAATGGTGAGCAGTGCTGACTGGGAGTCTGGGGTTTTTAATGACGAAATGCAAAACGCCAGAGGTTTGTTTGTGCTGCTGGGATAATTACAGGTTTCTTTTACTGAAACATGCATTAGAGACATTTGAATTGCTAAGCACGATAGGCAGGCTGGGTCCTATACCCAGGCCACGTCTGACAATTATTTATCTGAGGTCAGTCTTTGTTGTTTTAAACTTTGAACACTTGAAACATTTTTTCTTTTTCATCCATATCAAGACGTTGCATCAGTCGACACAATGCTCAATAGTGAGTCAGATCAGATCTTCAGAAAAAAAAGAGGGCAGCGCTACATACTTGCTGGAGCTAGCATCACTATTATTTCTTCAGACTCGATTTTCCAGACAATATCAATCGTTACTGTGGGCACAAAAAGGGATGACAATGCAGTTGTGCCTCTGTTGTGCTTTTTATCCAACAGGACACTGAGAAGAGCTTATTGAGACTCCAAGTGCACTACGTTTTTTTCTTCTCAACGTAACCACCTCGGTGTATTATGACTGAAACTCTACACAGACTTTCGTCAGGCTGTTGCTCCCCACCAGAGGAAGAGCAGTTCAGCGTCAGGTCATCCTCTGTGTACACAAAAAAGAAGACTTTTTTAAAAGTATGTTTGTAATATGGTCACCACAACACTCCCCTACCTCCCCCAGATGTATTAAAGCTAGTGATGTGATGCAAAGGATGATGGCAGAGGTCATTTCGATATTAGAGCTGTTATTCAAAGAGCTCGCTAACACGCCAAGGCTGGCATTCTGATGAAGAGATACCGGCAGCAAATGCAGTTTGAGCTTCTGCTGTCACTCATCACACTTTGCAGAGTATAAGGAAAGACGGGATATTATTGACTCAGGGGAGGAGTGTGGGGGGGGGGGGGGTGTTGCGGCCACACACTCGCCAAACAGACCTCAATATCCACCGTCCCGCGGTGCTAACCTCGGCCTCCGTTTCGCAGTGATCCAATCCTGCCCATAACCTCTTTACAACAGAAAGCTCGGGGGACAGCACCCGGCGAACAAAAGCAACACATTATGGAGATTGATTCACAGTTATTCCATTTTCAGTTTTCAGTTTTGTCCTGCAAAAAGACTTCAAATTGCTGCAGAGGGAATAAAGAATGTACTGCAACCTTTTTTTCCCCAATATAGGCTTATAGACTTCCTGATAGCGCTGAACTTAGATACCTCTATCTCCAAACAAAGAAATAATTGTAAACTCACCAAAACATTGTCGCATCAGATAAAAAAAATAAGGCCAAAATCTATCATCATCCCACTGTTCTGCTGTGCTAAAACTCTAATGCATATACCTTGACATCACATATACCGATACCACGAAAATATGTTCTGAGAATCCAATTGGAAGCCAGCATGGGAGCAGTATGTGGGCTTTAGCATGTTCTCAGCGTCTGATGTAATATGGCGCTCAGCAGGTGAAGGCCGGTCTGATGCGGAGCCCGTGTGCGGAGGCACATGGCTTAACTGGCCATCAGCTTGATGCATAGTGACTGCGAGCATTAGAGAGCGCTCCCACGGGCCTCAGAGCCCCCCATAAAATACAATCAAACTTTTTCATCATCACCCCTGTATACATTGCCTGTAAATATACTGGGCCCCTCTGAGTAATCCGTCACACAGGCTCTCATAGTGGGCAACCTGTATTGATTCCCACTTACGGCTTAATGTAATGCAGGGCTGGACTGTGCCCACAGACTCTTTATGAAATGTTCTATTGTGTTAAGAGCTGGGAGAGAAACTGCCACGACTAGTTTCTCTTCCGGCTGTTTATGAGAGAGGGGGCTGCTGTTGTCTGGCTGCTCAGAGTTTGTCGAACTGCCTCAAAAATAATGGCGGATGGATACACCTGGTAAACCTAATAACGAGGACGAGCTGACAACATACCTTCCAAACACTGGCTACTGGGAGAACGCACCACAGACACACACACACACACACACACACACACACACACACACATACACAAACACACACACACTACCTTTGCAGGATAACATTGGTAATGACATAACCTCTTTGTTTTTGTCACTCCAGTGTCTACAGTGTAATTTCCCCAATTAACAAACCCGAGACAGTTTTGGCGGTAGCTATGCTGAGCGTGCTGATTCAGTGTGGAGCCCCATCTCCAGGCCTGTCGGCAGTAATCACAATCTAGGCGCTGGATCTCCCTCTGCTCGAGGCTTCCATAAGGGGACTCTAGGGGTTCCATCAGCGAGAATGAGATTTCAGTAACAGCGCCGTTTCCACATAATAGAGCTCCCACTGCCAATGTCAACTAGGGTGAGCAGAGCTGCACTGTCTCTTAATGAGGCCGACCTGACAAATATCTATTACCGACATGCCAGAGCAATTTGGCCTTGGCATGGCAAGACCGAGGAACAAAAATACACAGCTTTGTTAGCCCAGATACTGACAAAGAGAACACAATTAACAACAGGAGAAAGGTTACATTCTATGTACAGTATGTCTGTGTTGTAGTCTGCTTGTTTGTTTGTTTGTTTGTTGCCACTGGCAACTCTATCAGCCCCTCAGCATAACGTTAGCTAAGTTTAGCATACCTATGCAGACTGGCTCAAGTCAGTGAAAGTAGTTTTTACACTTCCCTAAAAAAAAAAACTTAGGGTATGTTCAGACTTGTCATATTTTTTAGCAAGAAAAGTTGTCCAGGATGCTTTTTTGATTTGAAAAATTGCTGGCAGCAAGAAGCTTTTGAGGGAGTCAATGTGTGCTAATCAAGAGTTAATGATAGCTAACATGCTAGTTTTTGTAGTG
>NC_055970.1:8197960-8367960 GCF_018492685.1 Alosa sapidissima
AGACAAACTAAAAGTGATTCACTTGGGGGGAATTCAGAAAGTTAATGTCAGTGGTAGATAGATGGTGGTAAGAGGGACACTGCCAAGACAGTGTCACTCTGCTTGTTGGGACAAATCTAGCTTTAAATAGAGAAACACACTCACAGTTACAGTCAAAACAACCAAGCGCGCACACACACACACACACACACACACACACACACACACACACACACACACACACACACACACACAGATGGTGGATGTGTGTTATGTTTTTTTGGAATCTATGCAAGCTACAGTCCTATTTGAACAGCTGCTGTCAGAAAATAAACACCCCTCTCTCGTGCCCGCCCTGCCTGTCTGCCTGCCACCCGGTCCCTCTCTCTTCCTGGGCTGCCACCCATCCACTCTTGTCCTGAATGGGAGGAACAGCTACACCCCCCCCCCCCCCCACACACACACACACACACACATACACACCCCCATTGCCCTATAAAATGCAGCCACTGCAATTATCCCCCCTCTTTCTTTATGGCAGTTTCCAGTGAGAAAAAGCAGCTTTTTTTCTCTTCCTCCTTTCCTTCCACTCTCTGCCGCTCTCTTTGTCTGCGCTCCACGTGTGTGAGGTCGGTCTTGCCGCTATCTGTTCACAGTTAGAGCGTGAAAGGGCTTCCTCCTCCTCCTCCTCCTCCTCCTCCTAAACTCTCTCTCTCTCTCTCGCTCTCTACCAGCATGTAGACACACACACACACACACACACACACACACACACACACACACTCACACACAAACACACAAACACACAAACACAGTGGGGGAGAGGTGTGTGGGGTAGCAGAGAGCAGGTGGGATGGCTGAGTAATGTAGAGCGCTGAGCAGAAAGGTAAACACAGTGCGCCACGGCCCTGTGAAAACACCAGTGCTATGGCTAGTATACGTGCTGGAGGAAGGTGGGTGGATGCCATAACTAGGGAGTGTGTGTGTGTGTGTGCGTGTGTGTGTGTATACATATGTGGTGTGTGTGTGTTTGTATTGGCACGCACGCATTATGGTTAATTCTGGCTAAATGAGTAGGAGCTGGCCACATCCTTGCTGCCTGCACTGTAGCCAGACAGGACTGTGACTGTAAATGCGGCTCTGCCGTTATGCTGTTGGCCCATAAGAGTGCCTTTGTGCCATCCGTCTCAGATCAACGGCGCTCGAAGAACACGCAAGGAAGAGAACCTAGCACACAGGAATAGAACCTAGCACACAGGAATAGAACCTAGCACACAGGACCCACTGTTCCACCAAAACAACAGCGCTGTGCAAACACACTATCCCTGAGCGGCTGGACTAGGCTTGACACTGGAAAGAAAAAAAAGGGAAAAAAACACACACATACACACACACACACACACACACACACGTTCACCACCAAGAGAGGCACTCGATAGGACCTGACAAGCAAAGTGAGTCACGCATCCATTCACTCTCCAAGTTTCCGAAAACCCGCGAGCCGAACTGCGGCAGTGCGCGGACAGGATCAGTCAGTGCCCCGGTCGGAAATTAGCGGCTCGGCTTTTGTTGGACTGCGCCCTCGAAACACACGGCGCTTCTAAGAGGGGCCAGATGAAAAGGAAAGAAAAGGAGGCTGACATTTGGAATGGTTGGGGGGGGGGGGTGGAGGAGTGGGAGAGGTAAGAGAGAGGCTGGCTGTAAGTGGGTGGGGTGGGCCATATGTTTCTGGCATTTTGGTCAAAGAGGGCATTGTGCTGCCACCTATTCACTGTGACCAGAGTTTACCACTCATGTTTCAATTCAGGCACACTGCTGCAGCTCTGACTGAGGAGGCATTTGACTTATTTCTTTCCTGGAAAAGGAGCCTTTTTTATGGACAGTGTCTGTGTTGTTTTTGTTTGTGCTTGCTTGTGCTTGCTTGTGCTTGCTTGTGAGTGTGTGTGTGTGTGTGTGTGTGTGTGTGGCATCCCAATAGGAGCGACACTCAGCACACTGTCTCTCCTGTGGGATGACATAAGCCAGGAAGTGTGTGAGCAGCGCTGCCATGGCAACCAGGAAGAGGAGATGCTGGAAACCTGAGGCCAATGGGATGGTTGGCGGCTGCTGCCCGTGGCCTGAAAAGCCGTAACCTTCCCTCGGTGTCTGAGGCTGACTGCTACTCCAGTCACACAGTCTTATAGCCATTAGGCTACATATTTAAACATGCTAGCAGTAGGCTGCCCATGCTCTCACACACACACACACACACACACACACACACACACACACACACACACACACACACACACACACACACACACACACACACACACACACACACACAGAGTGACACTGTTCAAAAAAGGCTGCTTGTTAACAAAGTTAAGTGGTGCTATACAATCCTAGTATGACTGTTGTGTGGTTCATGCACATAAACACCTCCAGGCGTGCATCCAGACATAGAACTACAAACAAGACATATTAATGAGTGTCTATATGTGCAATGGAACAGCTGAACACAACCCACGCATTCTCTCACTCACACACACACACACGCACACCAAAATATCACAAACACATAAACACACACATACTCATGCCAACCACTTGAGGAGTTTCCAGAGTGTTCCACAATCAGGAAGCCCCCAACCATCTAGTAAGCTAGACCCTGTGGGGTTGGGTTGGGTTAGGGGGCAGAGGAAAAGGGTTAGAGGTAATCAGATGAGAACTACGACTGCTCATACTTCAGGGCGCTCAGATGCTAGTGTCAAGTTTAATGCCAGAGGCAGATATTAGTGTATGTCTTGAGTCATGTGCTTGCCAATTGCAGTTCTGGGTGCAAGCAGTTTTGGTCTGTGTGTTGATGTAGTGTGTGTACGCGTGTGTGTATGCGTGTGTGTGTGTGTGTGTGTGTGTGTGTGTGTGTTTGTGTGTGTGTGTGTGTGTGTGCGTCTCTGTGGGGCTCTGACCATCCTGGGGTCAAAGGTAGAACAAGCGAACCACAGGGACCATGTGTTGATCACATAGCCACATTCACTCCTGCCTGATTTATGGTGCCAGGGGCCAGAGAACATAAACAAGGCCATGGCTTCATCTGCTTTGCACATTGGAACAACCAAAAAAACACTCCCTGCCCTACTAATATTCACTAATGATGCAAAACAAGAGTCAGTGAGGAACACTACATAATGCCCATATGAAACTTGTAAACACGTTATTACTATATGCCCAACTAGCTGTGAATATGCAGCTGTGCTTGTTATCCTTTACAGCGAAGCAGGTGTTGATTAGCTTGACACATAACCTTGTCTGCCCTTTGTGTGGTTATCAGTCAAAACTTGAGAATTACAGGTAATAATCCATTTTATGACTGAACTCTGACAATCTCAACCAGGGCCCGTATTCATATTTTATCTTACCGCTAAAGAGTACTCTTAAATCGCACTATATCATACGAGTTTTCTCTTAAAACCTATTCATAAAACTTTTAATAAGGAAAAATGAAATCTCCTAAGATAAGATAAGAGCTCTGTTGCTATGGTTGATGTCATTTCTCATGCACAAGCTTGATGGGAGTGACCACCGTGATTGGCTGATGATTGATGAGTGACAGGTCTATGCTAGTGAGAAGGCATGGGTCCACGAGTACCGCAAAGGACAAGAGATAAACAAATAAATAAATAGATAGATAAATAAATAAAGACAACAGGCTACAAAGCAAATAGACTTGTAATGGAATATACAGTACTACAGATTGATGCAATGTCTTCACAACATTTTTTAAATGAATCTGTATGGGCACTGTCCTATCTGATTAAAGGCATAAAAATGAATCTGTATAAAGACACGTTTGCATAGACGATAAGCAATTTAATTTGATTACAATGAAACGTTAAATTTGGTGTTAAATCTTGACATTGAATGGTTTTGGTTATTGGTGG
Organism: Alosa sapidissima; assembly: GCF_018492685.1. Classification (NCBI taxonomy): domain Eukaryota; kingdom Metazoa; phylum Chordata; class Actinopteri; order Clupeiformes; family Clupeidae; genus Alosa; species Alosa sapidissima. The sequence continues at coordinate 8,201,863 of NC_055970.1, forward strand.
TGTTATTGCATCCCTTACAATGCACAATTATTCCCTCGCGATTGAGATCTCCTGTAAGTGATGTGTATTTCAAAACATTGTGAAGTGGAATGCTGCAAACAGTTGCTAACGATTATTTCTGAATAGGTCTTAGTGAGTTCAGCAGTCCTCTCGACTGGTTTTAACTTCTACTTTTAGCGCTAAAATGCTTTGTGGAAAAAAATGAGGACTCCTAAAGTTACGACTGACACATCCATTATTTTTAGGATTTTCTCCTAAATCCGCCTGTTAGGAGCTAGCCTTCTTTTAGCCTTAAGAATACGAACCCAGATCTGACAAGATCTGACAAGAGTAATGTAAAATGTAAATGTAAATCAGGTTTCTAGGCCAAGTATACTTGTGTATACAAGGAATTTGGTCTCTGCATTTATCCCATCCTTGAATTAGTGAACACACAGAGCACACAGTGAACACACAGTGAGGTGAAGCACACACTAACCCGGAGCAGTGAGCTGCCTTGCTACAGCGGCGCTCGGGGAGTAGTGAGGGGTTAGGTGTCTTGCTCAAGGGCACTTCAGCTGTTCCCACTGGTCGGGGATCAAACCAGCAACCCTTTGGTTTCAAGCCCGAAGCCCTAACCAGTAGGCCACGAGCTGGCCCTACTTACTTAGTAACACCTAATTTGGAAATTTATGAGACCCTTTCCTTACCTCACCCCAATAATACAAGTATAACACAAGCAGTATAGTTATTAACTTTGGTCACTGATAAGGGTATCTACAAAGAGGGCGGCAGCTGGCAAAGGCAGAGAGGCAGCGTTGATGTACCTGAAAATGGGCGTGTGTCCCGGCTTGGGCTTGTTCCAGGTGAAGTGGGAGGGCACGGAGAGAAACTGCTCTCCCGGACCGTCCTTCTTCAGACCGAGCAGGGCCTCCTCGGCAGGGGAGTCCAACAGCGGAGACACGTTTCCTGAATCGTCCAGCCCCAGGTCACCCTTGCCGGGCTGGTGCGGCGGCGTGCGGTCCTGCGAGGTCTTGCGGGTCTTGGAGGGGATGTCGGCCTCGGACGGACAGCACTGGAACGGGGACATCCCCATTGAAGGGCTTCCGATCCAGGTGTCCTCCGTCACGCTTCCCCTCGGGGAGGGCCCCGGCGTGGGCGACGGGGAGTGGTGTGGGGACACGGAGCCCGGGTAACAGATGTCAGCGCTGGAGTGGCGCCTCTTGCCGCAGGGCGAGGTGGGCCGGGACGAGGGCCTGGAGGGCGGCCGCGGGCTCAGCCAGTTCTCGTCGGTGACGCTGGTACGCGGCGAGTGACAGGGCGACTGGCGCGGCGAGAGCGAGTGCGAGTGGGCGAAGGCCGGGTGGTGGTGGTGCTGCTGCTGCTGCTGCTGCTGCTGCTGCTGCTGGTGCTGCCAGGGCTCGTCCAGGCCGCCAGCCTGGGGCGAGCAGCCGGGCGACGTGAGCGGCGAGCCCAGTGTGAAGCGCGCCGCCGCCTCGTTCAGCTCCGAGTCCACGTCGTCGTACACGTGCGAGAAGGACTCGCAAGATGACGCGTCTGAGAACCAGCTCCTGGACGACAGGCTGCTGCAGGGGCTTGGACTGAGCGAGGAATCCCTGTAGGAGTGGTCTAGGGGGAGGTACAGGTGGTCCCGCGACATGGGCCGGTCGTGGTGGTAGTCCCTGTCGTGCCCCTTGTCGTCATCGTTGGCGTCCATCTCCTGTTGGCAGCTGGGTGAGATGGAGGTGATCTGGATGCTCGGGCACTCGAAGGCCTTGGGCGGCTGACCGCTGCCAGGCGGCTGGCTGCACTTGTTGGAGTCCTGCTGCAGCTCGTAGCCGGGGTCGAACACTTTGTGCGACTGAAGCCGCGGCGAGGTCGAGATGACCTGCGAGTGTGAGTGTGAGTGTGACTGCATGCCATGTCGGGGGATGCCGATGGACTGATTGACCACCGACTGGGGCTGGCCCACGTTGAGGATGTAGAACGACGTGTTGTCATCAGGTTCCAGGTCTACAGAGAGAGGAGGAAGAAGGAAAGAAAACAGGGTCAGGATGGTGAGTTTGGTTCACTGATGAATGAGAGTAGCCACTGGAGTGACAGATCTCAATTGGCATCTTTAAAAAAAAAAGAGAAACCTTTTCAGCTTATTCGCTTCTCTCCTTTCAAGGTCCCTTGAGCCAGGAGGAGAGATAAGAGGTTGCAAAACAATCTAGGGTAAGTTATCTAGTGCCTGTTTTTGGTACACTTCTCAGTTTGCCCTGTCTACAAAGGAATGAGCGTTATCACCTAACAAATCAAATCACAAGGGAGTCACAGACCAAAGACTGTGTCACTATGACAACACTATGGGGTCCAAAGAGGTGATGTTACAGTACCAGACAAACAGAAACTTGAATAAGAGAGAAGGGGCTGCGAACGAGAGATGGAGAGCGACAGGAGTACAGGGCAGAGAGAAGGAAAAGTGACAAAAAGACAGAGAGAAGAGATAGATAGAGGGAGAGAGGAGAGGAGAGGAGAGGAGAGGCCAAGTGGACGATGAAGCTAGTTGGTTGGTGGGAGCGGGGGTTGGGGGGGTAGACAGGGAGGCAGCCGACAGGATCCAATCCAGCAGGGGAATAACCGACCCAACATCGCTACTCAGGAAACAAATTCACACACAGCGGCGTGTGCTCCGAGCTGTCAGCACCACGGCCCCAGCACCCTATTAATATATCCCGGCTATGGAGCCGCAGTCTGCCCACACACACACACACACACACACACACACACACACACACACACACACACACACACACACACAGCCTCCAGAGGCAGGGACCTGGCCTGCTCGCTCGCATACAAGCGCCCTATTGTCCTATGCTGCTCTATTAGGGGTTATTGATGAACTCCCAGTGATTGCGCAGAGTGGGGGCAGACAAGGCCAGGCGGCCTAGCATCAGTCTCTCGGCCTCGCGCTGGTCGACTGCAGCAGGCAAAAAACATGGCACAGCACCCGGGCGGCATGCCAGGCCGTCACGTGTGTGCCCGATGCACGAACATGACACTGCGGGCGATGAGACGAGATGAGATGAGATGGCACACACACCCAGGTTCAGCGGCCCCTGCCAGCCATGCTCTGCCGTGATCAATCGGCTGGCAATTATCTAGCGCACCAACGCAGATCACCCTGAGCACAGGGATGATTTTCAAAAGGCGAGCAGAGCAGATGCACTTAAAGCACCTCCCTGTCTCATCTGAATTAATGCCCTTAACACTTGGCTGAAAAGCTCAAAGGAGAGAAGGGGGGGGCAGATGGACTCTCTGGATTCCAGTAACAGCAGGCATCAAGCAGCAACAATAACAGCAGCAGCAAAGGCAGAGACAGAGGCAGCTCGGGGCTTTATTTATAGATGGGCCACACAGGGCCTGGGCTGTCACAAGACACGCGCATCCTCTGACGACAGGACTTGAGTGACAGGAGGGAAAAGGACAAGTGGAGTGCACGTCACAGGACTCCGCCGCGCTGCGCGCGACCTGTCACCCTACCCCTCTGTTTGAGACAGGGGAAGGAGACACAGGGCAGACACACGCGCGCACACGCAACACACGCAACGCAACACAGACACACACACACACACACACACACACACACACACACACACACACACACACACACACACACAGACACTACACTCACTGTGTAGAAAGAATACAGTACGCTTATTAAGGGCAGCGTTTGTGAACAGAGAGCCTGCAGATGTAGTACACTGCAATGACAACAGGTATCTCCTTTGAGTAGAACACGTTTATAGCACATGTCGTTGTCTTTTCGAGAGCAAAACAAAAACAGTATCTTCAATACCCACAGTGCTGCCATTGCCTGGTCCTGCACTATGTCTATGCTGTTCCATAGAGGACCCTGACCCTTTTTCGTCGGTTTTCGACGCACTGGGCTTAGCACCAAAAATGTATGACAAATTATATATAACAATTCTCAAAACAAAAAACATGTTTTCAAATAATTAATCCCAACATACAAACCACAGGACTTGAATTACCAGGTGATGTCAGAGGAGATTAAGATTTACCTGGGTATAGTATGTCCTGAACCTCTTGTTAGATGGAACTGTTCAGAGCTTGCCTTGTCTTTCTCATGTTACAATGGCAATAGATTTGTAACTGCAACATTTGTTTACCGGTAAATGTCCACCTTTTAATTACAGAGAGCTCACACAGAGGGATTCTATGGAGGCAGGTGCAGTAGCCATCAAATTTCATACAGAATACAATCCCTCCATTTTGAGAAAGCCTCAATACAGTATATTTCTCATTTGTGAGGCAGACAAGAGGTCAATTAATTACCCCACCATTGCTGCCAATTCATTTGGACCGCCAAGCAAATGAGAATAGCAAGAGTGAGGGACAAGAGACATTGTGAATGTCTTCATCTCAAGGACATGTTAGCAAACATGCCAAGGATGTACAGTACCCTCCAGAATTATTGGCACCTTTGGTAAAGTGACTAAAAACAGGTGTAAAAATAATCTTTTGGATTATTGAAAACAATGAGGAAAAATCCAACCTTGAAAGGAAGCATTCTGAGAAAAAGGAACATTTCATAAAGAAATAAATATTCATTCATTCATTTATTCATCAATATTTCCATTTTACCTCCACTCTCTTTACATTTACAGTATATCATTCAAAAAACTCATAACAAATGCTAATGTATGTGGTATTCTGTAAAGCTTTGAGTATTATCGTCTATGGTGTCTAGTCTACCGTCTGTGACACACTAAGGACGGCAAGAACGCCAGCTCCTCAGCTGGCACATCTGAAATAACTCGGCCGACACTAATCCCAAGGCTCTTTCGCGAAAAGGATCTGCTGTAGTCTGAGCAAGCCGCAGGAAGGACCATCATCCCCTAGCCACATCGCTCTCGCCTTCCCCATCCCCACCATCCCCCACCCTCTCCCCCCTGCTCCCCCCTGTCCCCTCCAGAAGGCCCCTCATGTGCCTGCCACCCGATAGCGGCAGCAGGGTGCGTGGTCTCAGCTCGCAGCCAAGCGGGAAAGAACCCTGTCAGAGCCAGATCAGGACCACCTGCTCCAAAAAACAGGCCAAGAGGGATGACAACAGGGCGCTACAGGGGCCGTGCATGCCACATTTGAGGCAGACAAGCCTAGAGGAGCTGCTGAACTACATTGTGGGTGTGTTTGCACCAGTGAGGATTTGCCCCACTGTACTCCGTCAGAAGAGACACAGTACAGTTGCCCCCAGGCATAGCTGGTTGAGAATTAACCCGATTCTTTAAACGTGTGATCGTGTCATTAAAAGGTTCTGGGGATAAATTCTGCATATGGTGCGAATTAATAATGGAGCCCAACGGAGGAATCATCACCAAAAGATACTGCAACTATGGTAAAGGGAACATATTCACAACCTGCTCACCACTTCACCCTGCCTAAATGGAGATACTTTCCTTACTATTGAGATCATTTGAAAAAGCCAGTTAGAGAGAAATGTATTTTCTACTTTATATCAAAAAAAGCTGCAGTTATCGAACCAGGAATGGATGCTTGGTTTCATTTTTATTTACCACTACCAACTACTCTTAGATTGGGATGGATGGATCTGAGGTCTAATCTGATGCCTGGTGCTCAGTCTGTAGTTCAGTGTAGTTCAGTGTAGCAATCAGTGAGAGAGAGACTTCGGATATGATCTGTAAGCGCTCAATAGAGGCCACTGCTCTGCAAAATCATTCAAATGCAAAGGTCCAGCTAAGCGTTCCGAGGCAGAATGCATTATTCCCAACCCAAGGACCCACACATCAGACTGCCGATCCAGTTAAATAAAGAGCTCTAAGAGGCTTTGCTGTTCCTAAGCTAATAATAACTGGAAATCGCTGCGTGGTGTTCAACGGTGTTCAGTGCTCTGGCCCGTCCCACCCCCTCCCCCCAGTCCGCCAGCGTGACTTCGGCACCGGCCCCACATCACGGGCCCATGCGGACGCTGGTGTGACGTCACACGGGGATTCTCTGCTGGGGCCACGGCAGTTACAGTAGGCGGAGACGGCTCCGGTCAAGTCTGCAGCCTGCATCGCAGGACACTCTGACCTCACTCTGACCTCACTCTGACCTCACTCTGACGCTCACTCAAACCGAGGAAAAGACGTTTGCAACTAAGGCTGCCATTTTAGGATTCTAAATCATCAAAATCTTTTATCTATCCAAATACATTAATCATATCCTTCACAGATATTTATTGTGTTACATATCTAATGGTTTTAAAATAGCTACAATTAATGGTCTTTATTTTGTGCTATAAGTGTTATTCTCTTCCATCTCTTTCAGCAAGGTGATAATGCTGGGGGGGGTGGAGAAATACAGAAAATAGAAAAAGAGAGAGAATGTGCTCGCCCTTATAAGGGAAATGTTATCAGTACAAATTAGTGTTCACAAATACCATGTGTTACTATACTTTAAATATCTAAGGCAATACATGTAGTACATTCTCCCAGCAAGACTCAGATATTGCCTTTTGGTTAATGTGTAAATCTGAATAATGCCAAATGTGGTCCCTTCATGAATGAGAGCATTCCAAACAACACAAGACAGGGAAGGAATCTCCTTGCTCCTCTGTGCGTTACAGAGCATTATGTAATTAGTGGGGAATAAAATATCCCCGGCCACTGCAGCCTGTTACATCACAGGCAACCTACGAACACCCAGGGTGCAATCACTGCCTAAGCCTATATTAACGTATGTTTGGCTGCTAAATAAAGACCCATGATTAACAATCACACGCCATGATAACATTAGAGGATAAACAGACAGAGTCCACACAGATGCATCCTCTAAGCCCCACGGTCTCCTAAAATGCAGACAAAAAACGATATTTAGCAATACTGTCAAACAAAAGTAAACTACTGTTATTAAACTAACAACAAACAAATATTGGACAATGTTTTTCTTTCCAATCTCAATTTAATTGTGACAACAGTATAAACAGAGTATAAAAAGGTATAATTAAAAGTACAATTAAGATTTACTAAGGGACATTCCTCTATGGGTTTATTGCAGTTAGCTAGACAACTAGCTAACAGGTTAATATGCTGACTGCAGCCAGCCCCACGGCACACTAAATGACTGTCCTCTAAGCTGTAGAGCAATGTGAACCCAATCCAACTGCCTGCAATAACCTAGAGCTGCAGATAACATCAGTGGCTATTGCACACACACACTGGATGACATTTAAACAATCTGTCAAGGCTGTCAGTGAATGAGAAGGGGGAGAAAGAGAGAGTGTCATGTGTGGAGTGATAAGACTTTTTTTTTATCCTGTGTATCAAAATAAATTGCCCACAAAAGCCCTGGTTTGTCACAAATAATTAGGCAGAGCATTTTCGCAGTCCAAGGCATGCTAGTGGCAATGTTTCCTCTGACCCCCCAAAACACAAACCTGCTGCTTTCATCTCTCATTCATTTATTTAGCAAAATGTATGTTGCAGAATACATTTATTTATTGACACATGAAAAAAAATGTACAAACCTGTGGATGTAGCAAGTAACATTTTACAAAGGATTCTGGGACACTTTGGAGGATGCATGTTGCTCCTTCATTGGTTCACTTGTATGACCTCATCAGTGGGTCATTACTCAAAACTACTGAGGAAAACCACAATGACTACCAAATGTCTTCAACTTACAGTGTACCATAGTGTACAGGTTAAAGCAGCTTGTGTGACGCAGGTCATGAATTGAACTGTACTCTCATCACTGCTCTGCTAGTCTGGGATGAAAGTGAAAGAACATCATCTTCATCGACAGCACTGTCATTGTCATCATGTCTGTTTGTCTGTGGTGAGTGTGTTCCTACGATGAAACTCAGTTTGACAATAGAACATGCAGCCTCTGTTAGATCGGGTCAGGTTACCTTCGCTGAGATTTTCGCCAGATAAGAGTGCTAAATGTTTTGTTTTAATCTCTTTTTAACTGTGTTGAGTGGCATCCCACAAGGGCCACAGAAGTAACCTCTCAAACTCTTCAGTCATTCATTCATGTGTTAATACACTGTATTACACAACTCTTCCCTGGGTAAATTTTGCAACCATGGCTCGGGCACAGTGACGAAGGAAGGAAGTCCTGTGTCCCTAACCGCAAAAAGAAGAGACATGATGCAACGTTTCACTTACAGAGACATCGGCCTCGGCCTAGCAGGTGGAAGATCTCCGACGAGCTTGTTTCAACGCCTGCACAGACTTCCACATTTAGGAGTGCCCTTGTACAAAATAGTAGAATTTTGTTTCCCCTCACAAAAAAGCAAAAAAGATCCTTTGGGACAAAAAAACATTGGAACCTTCACAGTAGAGGCTTTATATCTGCATGGTCCATAAACACGATACCCATTTATTTTAGAACGTTCGTATGCATTCCTGAAGGCATCGAAAACCCACATTAATGATCACCTGTCAAAGTAATCAGCTATGCTCTATACAGTATGTAACATCGATCATGACATTTTTCCTATGAAGCCATCTGCTAACACTATTACATTTTAGCATGATTTAGCATTTTCTGCTTCCTCTGCTCTCTATAAAAGGCTGCATTAAAGTCAGTATGAACCCTTGCATGACATCTCATTTGAACTTAGAGCACCATTTCTATCCAACCCCCTCCTCATCATGCCCCATTCTAGGGGACCCTTTCAACAATAAAAACAAAAACAATGCTTGAACGTTCTATTTGGGCCCCAATCTACTTCCTCTGCATTAAGATAACATATGGAATATTAAAAAGGAAGCCTTGTGGGGCCAACTATGATGCTGATAATGGAACTCTCTTGAAAGGGTCCATAAACCATCTTTGATACTTGAATATCCAATTATAGTCCACAAACGGTTATTCTGTTACTTGCCGGGGTATGGCTAGACGGCTAAATGGGTAAATGGAAAGCAAGGAATGTGTATAATGCCAACTAACGGCACAAATTAATTCCAGAATGAATATCAGAATACCATCTTTTCAGATAGCTTTGCAAGGTTCTTTAAATAACCCTATGATTAAAAATGCATTCGATCATCACACCCCTAGTCCTTCCCAATACTTAAATAAACCTAAAAAACTGACCTAAATGCAAACGTTCACTGACTTTCTCCCTGGTGTAACACACCCCCAACATGTTGATATAGTGCAGCCAGCAGTAGCTTCAGTTACACTATATTTAAACTAGACAAATGCCACACATAGCTGCTCGTGCCTCTCCCCGGGAAACAAACGTCTCTCTCAACACTCCACTGCATTGAGGCCCCTTCAGACACAGTCTAGGCTAAGGTGTATGGTGTATTGGGGGGGGGATGCCGACACATGCTGCCCTGCCCCACATGTGGATCCAATGGCAGCGACACACTTAGCCTTTCAGGCTTTCCACGTTCCCAGTGGTCAAGCACTTACACGTCTTGACAGTTCGCACATTTGGGTGAAATGTTGGCAAAAATGAGGGCAAGAGAAAGAGAGTCTCCAAAATGAACGTCCCTGGGAGGAAACACTGAGCAGACCGAAGCACTACAGGCGTACTCTCACCGTGTCTGACTCTGAAGTAGAGAGTTCGGGACGAGTGCGTATGCAAAGAGAGGTAAAGCTGCTTTAAAACACCACAATTTCACCTCGATCTTCAAAGGATTCCTACCACAAACACTGAAAAGTCATTGTCAATGTTTTTTCTGTTTGTCTGAACCTGCTGGTAAACAGTCAAGCTTGTTATTTTTTTCATTTTCCAGATCATAAACCCCCACTGTAGGGCCATATAAATATATCTACCAAAGATAGCAGCATGTCTTGGCGTTCATCAAGAAGGGATCGTGTGCGCTTCTGACAGACTTTGAGCTCACCTGGTGAAGTAGCACACAGCATTGTTCCTCTCCTCTCCCGTTCCGTTCAAACGGTGCTCGACTGGACAGCTTCAGACGTGTTTCGTGGGGGAACTCCTGCTCTAACAAAGCTCTAGAACCTGTCGCCTGCCCTCTGCCACTCTCTCCAGGAGCTCAAAATAGTCCACCATGAGAGCGATGTAATTTCAGTCTTTCCCACGACTGAGACAGACAGCCAGTTGACCAGATGCAGCTCGACAAAAACGTTCGAAGAGTGGGGGCTTTTCAGTAAACAGTCTGCCACTTCACGGCTCGTGCTCCTGCCTCAGTTCTCCACATCCCCCCAACACACTTGGACACTTTCAAACAGCACTTGGAAGCCTATCAGAAGAGCCGTAGTATCACTTAAAGCATATGTTAAATCACAAGCATGTTTAGAATTACCCGGAACGGCATGGAAGACAAGGTCAGCTGAGATTTTTTTTTTCTCACTCGCAAAAGTCATTCACATCTGGGTGTGTCATTAAAGCCGTGTGACGTCCCTAATTGCTGCAATCCTCTGTCTCAAAAATACACAATGACAGCAACAAAAAAAAAGAGGTACAGCTCTTTGAAGTACAGCGATTAAAAATGAATTTATCAGGCTGGCTTCTGACAAAGGTGAAAGAGAGGACCAGTGAAAAAGAAAGGGAAGGTGGCACCGAACGAAAGAGCAAGAGAGATAGGGGGAGGGAACACTTTCTTTCTTGTCCCCTTCATGGCAGGGAAAGAGAGACAGAGAGAGAGAGAGAGAGAGAGAGAGAGAGAGAGAGAGAGAGAGAGAGAGAGAGAGAGAGAGAGGGAGAGTCCACTCCCCTCTCCTTAAATTCCACTGCCATCTGAGCTCCACATGGCATGCCTGGGCTAACAGCCAGCCACCTCTACAATATCTTCTCACTGGCCCAGAGAGGGCACATCTTTTCTCTAACGCCACCGCTCAAGCCAAAGGAGGACACATCACACACCTACTGCACAGGCCAAAAGGACGCACTTTTAGCTTTCTTACATGTGTGATTTCAAGGCTGAATGAAGCCATCGAACAGGCAAAACTCTATTCAAAATAGAGTCTTACTCATGCTCTTCTGCCATGTTCTTCCCTGTGACCTTCAACCTTCAACTTGTGTATCGTACAAGAAAACTTGTCCCATTGGATGAAATTGACAATGACAATTTCTTCATTTTTCCACAAATTACTTAAATGTAAACTTGTGTAAATTACTTTGCATGCCTATCAGTATTAGTCAAAAGGAAGCAGAGCTTTCAAGACAATTTTGAGTTGTCAACAGCATACTTACAACTAACATTATGTAGACGAAAAGCAGACACGGTCACATTTTACTGATTTCTGAAGAGTTATCAAACTGAAAAAGTGAATTTGCATACAGTCATGTTCAGTTTATTTACCACGATTATGCTATTTCAAGTTACTTACGGAAGATATAAAGGACTTTCAGGCAATAAGCCTACAGAAGTCGCATGTCCATGTTACAATTTCTGGGCACTTCATGGCATTTTTTACATTTTAAGCAAGTAAAGTACATGTGTACACGTGTAGGCTATACAATACGTGTAAGTAAACTGTGTGGTCAGCACCTTGCTGTGAGCTGAACAGGACAAACACAAGATTCTATTTTCTAAAACTTTTGCTTAGAATGTGAAATCCTGAAATCTGGCCACACCAATTCAGAGTTGTGTAGAGAAGCTCTCATTAGATGCATCATAGATGCATCACGAAACAATAATAACAAAACACCACCCTATTTTTCCCCTAATGCAACTACTAAATAGGTTTATGCAATCCCAGTCAACACACCGCATAGCAGGTGCGCATGCACACACATGCCTACTGTAGAATACGCAATGTGTTTTGAATCACTGCATGCAAAATAAGGTTTTCCCCAAAGCTGTGGCGTGTGTGTATCCTTCCCTACACAGTAGCATTCAGCGTTGCTCACACTACAGGTGGATCTGCACTGCCCTGTAGAACTAGACTTGCAGCCATTTTATCACAATCATTTCTTGACATGACAAAGTTTTGTAAACTCCTCTTCTGTAGCATGAAGAAATGCCATTTGTATATGCTGCACTTGATATCTCAAACAACAAACCACAACAGTTTTTTCTCATGCTCTCTTGCAGAATTCTTTTCTGCTTCAGTACAATCAAATTGGTATAGTGGGGCTTACGTATGCATACACTTATCCTTATATCTGTCTATATAATCCAACTGTTAAGATTTTGATCAAATGTGGGGTTATTGGAGTTATATTATCATGTTATTATGATGAGTAGCAGCAGTAGCAGCAAATTAGTACTTGTATTAATTAATTTTTAATTTGTGGTATTTCTGTTGATGAAACTAACCCAAACTAACGTCATAGCTCATAGGCAACCCGGGACAATAAATGTAGATCTTACTCCCAAATGATTCTTTGAGAAACTATCAACAACAACAAAAAAAGAAATGACTACAGAGTTATACATGTCACCCTGTAGGCTAATGATGCTACAGTGAGACATACTGAAAATGATGCCCCGAGAATTGACCTCCAATCTTTATTTATTCTCCCATCAGACACAAACTGCAAATGAAGCTTTTGTCCTAAATACAATAAAACACTATTTACATTTAGGCTACATTGGTCATCTGACAGAGATAAGATAAAGGCAGTGTAGAGAGAAAATAGTGGCATTCCCTAAAACAAAGAGGTGCATAGAAAAGAATGGCAGATGCTGTGCATATATGTAGGAGGACCAAGTACAGATAAATATTGTGGCATATTCACAAAACAAACCTTCCTCTGAACTTGCCTTTCAGTCAATACACTTTGCTACACTGACAGATGGTGATAAGCACATTTTTTCTCACAGTCACCTCTGCAGTATAGCCTACCATCTCTGCAACATAAGATTCTTACATTTACCGCTGATTGCGGTGTGGGTACAATCATGAAATGATCCAAACACGCTACATTAGAGAAACCAGTCAACAGGAGGAACAAAAAATATAGAGTGCAGAAAATCAACAAACATTCATGAAAACAAAAATGCGCCAAAATGAATAGCCGTTTTTAAGGGTTCCTGTTTTAATTTTCTGACACGTTCTGGTCTGTGTCTCACAGTAAGCTAGGCTATTTTATACAATTATTAAGACATGGGAAACATAGCTTAAAGATAGCCTAACATTTACGTTATTACGTACATTACGGGGGGGGGGGGGGGTTGTAACACATAACCTAACCATGAAGACGTGTGAAAATGTTTTTAAGGTGAATGAATATTAAATTAATTAGCCTAAACCTCAAGAATTTTACAGGAAAAGTCGTAGGCTATTAATATCCTACTTTTGAGTAGTCTAACAGGCAATGAGCACAATAGCCACACACAGCCCACACCTCGCACATGTTTCTTTGTAGGCTACAGAACTTGGGAAAATGTCAACACTTCAGAAACCCTTACGGGGCCTAAACCGCGCTAAATGTGTGTGACCAGACGAATTTAATGCAGACGCTAGAAGTTAACTAAATCTGTTATCGTTGTTCACTCCAGGGCTTGTGTTACTGAAAATGTTACATTAACAACAACGTCGACCAAGCCACCCAACATCTGAATGCAGTTTTCGGTATTTGATATAAAGTCCCTATAGCTCAGTTTGTAGTCTATATGCCCTACTAGAAGCTATGTTTTTGCAAATCTTAAATGTTTATGATATTACTAGCACTAGAACGTCCTTACGTTTATCTGAGACAAGGGAGCACTAATTTTGCTTTTGTGTTATCAACTACCGCTTACTCCATTGCACAGGGCTACAGCTGTCAAATTCGAGCCCGTTGTGCCGTTGACATTAGCCAAATTCGCTATTGTGCTAGCAGGCGCTGTTCTAGCTCACGCTTTGTATCTACAATGAAATTTAATTTTGTGCCTACAACAGTTACAAACTGTTAACTACTAGTGTAGGCACGGGTTGGCTGAAGTGGATTCTGGGGACGCATGTTTGAGTAAAGTCAGAAGTTCGGCGAGCGTAGGTTACTGAGCTTTCACGAAAACAAGTTTAGCTAACAAACTTTAGATAGAAGACCGAGCCGGGATCCAGAAAAAAATACTAACCTGCGGGGCCTAGCGGTTGCTGTTGCCCGTCCTCACCGAAGATCAGTCTGAAGTCCAGCTCCTCATTCCCGGTGCAGTTTGCAGTAGTCATCGGGTATGACAACTCGGGTTCACCCGTCTTTCTACACCAACTCTTACGAAGTACTTTTTATGTCACAACATTTACTAACACAAACAGAAAACTTTACGTTTTGCCAGTAACGTTAATTTTCTACCGGTCAGAGTCAGTTTTCATGAATGTCTTCGTTTCCTAGCCAGCTAACGTTACTATAATAATCCAGACTGTCCACGTCTCCAGAGTTTTGGGTCCTTGATATCTTTCCGATTTCAAAATGACCTCTTGAGCGCCCGTGGCGAGGTACCGAGGTGAGTTGGCGATGTTTAGTGTCAACACGACGGCGATAGGCTTGCCGTAAATTTGCCTGTCTCTGACTCGAGCCTCTATCCCAACTTTTACTAACAGCGCGTGACAGGGCAGTTCCAATGGTGACGTCAGCAAAGTCGGTAGACAACAGAAAACGCACACATGTTAGACAGGCGGAAAGGGCTTGTGGGAGCTGTAGTTTTAGGAGGGAACATTCACCATTAACCACAAACTGTAGAACATGTTCAGTCTACATTTATGTATTTTCACATCTGCAAAATGCCCACAGGTTATTTCCCTATCTTGAGATAGCCAGGTGTTCATGTTTACTGATTTCTACTTTTTTTACATGTTCAGGATTTGTACTGATTTTCCTTTTATGCATGCTTATATATGTTTTTTAGGCCCATAATGTATAGAAAATAGTATAGATTTAATGAATATCTTTAATTCTCCATTTAATCATAGTGGCAACCTCTTGCCACACCTGAGATTATTATAACAGGCAGGTAGGGTGGCTGTATCTGCAGAACAAAGTTGACACAATGTTGATTCCATGTCTCCACATATGATATTGTAGAGTATCGTAGACAAATAAACTCAAAAGAAAGTCCATGAATGACAAATGCACAATCTGTCATTGGATTAGGTCATGCATTAGGCTATCATTGATTGTGTGTGTGTGTGTGTGTGTGTGTGCTTTGTGCTGTGCTGCTTGGGGTGCCTGTCCAAGAAGCTTATGTGTGAAAGATAGAAGCAGGTATTATGTTCCTATGATTATAATTGTTCAGATCATGAAGTCCA
Organism: Alosa sapidissima; assembly: GCF_018492685.1. NCBI lineage: Eukaryota > Metazoa > Chordata > Actinopteri > Clupeiformes > Clupeidae > Alosa > Alosa sapidissima. Next base: position 8,217,007 of record NC_055970.1, read on the forward strand.
GGAAGCTTGAACATTTAGGTTAACGCTATGAGCCAAAAAGGTGTTGCCAAGAATAAACTTGTTTGACCTTTTGCTCTCTGGCCCAAAAGACAACCCTATGTAATAGAAATAAAGAGACTGTGCATGTTATTTATTAGAAATTGTTGGCATAACATTGTTGTTACATGTGGAAGATAGGATTAAAAATACTGCATCACAATATTCAAGTGTATTGCTGCTGCTGCTGCTGCTGCTACTACTACTACTACTACTACTACTACTACTACTACTACTACTACTACTAATAATAATAATAATAATAATAATAATAATAATAACAACAACAATAACAATAATAATAGAAGCTTTATCATCTTGGGATCATCATCATCTAATCTGTAAACCTTTCTTAACCTCCATGATAACTTGTCAGGTGAGGAACGTCAAAAGAACATAAATGTGTACCAATTATCAGCTCTCACTACATAAAGTTATTTAATTTGCATAACAAATGGACCTTATCTATATGTAATATCCATAAAAAACAACAACCTGAATTGAGTGTTCACAGACTTGCTGGAAGTCACAAAGACTTAAGTTGTGTAATTTAAAACAAGCAAACAAACTGCTGCAGTATAATGTAAAAGCAACTGCTGTAGTATAATGTAAAGTCTTGAGGCTCGTTGCTTACCATTTAGATTATCTGAGTGTCTTATCTGCACTGATGACCTTTGAAGGGGAAGATAAAGAACACAGTATCTGTGAATTGTGTGGGAGGGCATTGATGTGGTTTGTGATATTTACTTCTCGTAAAGTTGTGAGGGAAAGAAAAAAGATGAACCTCTGTGTTTATCCTGCTCAAAACAAAAGGTTCTTTCAAGGATTGTGTGTTTCTTGTGTTAAGAAGTTGGTCATATTTTTTAGACCGTCACAGTAATTATGTTTTCCATTTTCATTTGCATGTTTTATATGTCAATCATGTTCACATATTTCCATATGTTCATACTATTTGACTTCATACTCTTTGATGTTTATGAAATATTGAAACAATTACATTGCTAGGGTACATTTGCAGATGTAGGGTACATTTGCTTATGCAGATCATGATAAAATCAGATAAAAATCCCCTTACAGTGGAAGAAAGTATCACTACCGTAAAGTACAGTACCACATTGTAAAATAATTATATGAATTATAGATTACAATAAGAGGTGGATAATTAATGATGTCCTTTAATATACATTCCAAAAAAATGAAAAACACATTATTCGTTCTAATATTTTGTGATAAGAAAGGAAAAAGTTGTGTGAGTAAGTCTTTGAAATATGCCTGTATATATCAGCTTGTACAATGCTGGTCTCTAGTGGAGAAACTACGACTTGTGGTTAGGGGTCCAAGCAGCGAAACTGTTCCCAGATTATGTTTGCTTTGAATTATTATTTCAATTCTCAAAACCTTTGGCTGGGATTCAATGCCTTCAATTGCCTCCGTTTTCTTTGTGTCTTATCTTGTTTTCTTATCAAAAGAATAGATTTCTCACCCCCACACTTGAAATGGACATGGCGTCATTGGGGTTGAATGCTTCTTTTTTATGCCAAACTCAGGCCATGTCCCTGGGTCAAAAAAATCTCAATTCTTTGTCCAGATGTGCCCTTAAGGTTAAGCTTAGTTGTGCATGTTTGGAGAAGAGTGATCCATAATCAGCATCCATGATGATGAGTGGTCCATTTTGGGTTGGGGTAAAAATGTCAACCACCAAAACACCATCCCCACAGTAAGAATATCTATAGAAATGTATTAGTTCTGGGTGTTTTTTAGACAAAGGGACCTGGTGACCTTCTCAAAGTAAGTGGTAACACTTAAACAAACTGAAAAGATCAGGCTGTGTGCCAGGAGACCTATCCCAATAGACAGCATTGTACCATTAAACCCCACAATGATCCAAAACATACAGCCCAACAAGGCAAGAAATTGTTAACAGAGAACAATATCAACATTTTAGAGTGGTCCAGCCAGTGTCCAGACCTCAATCTGTCAAAAAAGTGAGCACAAGGCCAGAGTGATGGCAAATAATTGTTCCTACTTCAAAACCCGGATTGCTGTTAAAAAGGTGCGGTCTAGAATCATTGTGGAGAAATGGAGAGGCTTGGTAGGTATTATAAGAGGTATTTTGAGAGCTGTGAATGCACATAAAGATGTTTCCATTGATTATTCAAAAAGGGAAAACATTTGAACATGCCATTTTTCATAAAAAAAAATTAAAAAGATGAAAACGCTTCTTGTTTTGATTCCACGATTCTACCACATTATCTTACAATCTTTTGGCATGTGGCAGTGTCTTCAGTCAGAACAAACATATTGGTCAAGAGGAAATCAACATTAAATCAATATTTGGCAGGGAATCATTTTATTCTTTTACTGTATGTTTTTTTCAGGAACCTTAAACTTGGCTGAAAGCAAGGATGAATATCCATCCACATGCAAGCATTCACTGACATCATCTCTAAATTTGATACTGAAACTATAATCAAAGCACATCAAGGGATAAATCTGTAATTACATTAAATTACCGAAAAATCCATCAGATTTTGCATGTGAGCCACTGCTGGAAAATTACTTCCTGAGAGAAGGAAGGCAATGTGCACACAGATAGTTGGGCAATGGTAAAAATGTTTTCCAGGGTATTGTGAAAACAGTAAAATCACTAACACAATAGGCCTATCCTTTTTTTAAACTGATTAAAGTTAATTAAAACAAAAATCAACTGCATGCACTCTGCCTGTTATGCCTGTCCATCACAAAAGAAAGTTTTGATGAGGCAGATGACAAAGTTACTGATCAAGACACAAAAAAAGTAGAAAAAGTGGAGGATAAAAAACCTTTGTGAATTTCTGCAGAAGTGCTTTCTTGTAGCCTGGCCATGCTAGATTTCCTTTCAGGAAGATATTATTCTGGAATATCATAATTCACTTATGTTTCCATCGGACCTCAAAAAAGGGCCGGCCAATCAGTGGTGAGATGGGATGACGCTATAGTTAGCTAGAGTGGTTGTGGTAAACGGTAGCAGCAATGCCTGCAAACATCAAAAATTGCAGTCGGTAGAATGCGTACATTTATTTACAGCAAGGCTACATTGTTTCCTGACTGCTGATGCTATTTATTGTCAGTTTGTAAAGTTTAGGCGAAGTAGGAAGGAGTCCTCGATAAATGTGACTAGTCAGTCTGGAACACTACAGATAACGTAGGCTAGCCTAAAGTCTGTCCGTCACCATGCTAGTGTTGGAAACATATTTCTTAATCGTGAGTCCCCTGACTGAGCCTGGTTTTAACCAGGCTACTCGGTGAGTAGCCTACCGTATGGCACACACATTTAACCCTGTTTTGAACTTGCTTTTCACATACAGTAACCTCCACATAATCTGGGTATTAGTGTAAGTGTGCTGATATTGAATCAAACCTTTTTTTATTTTACTTTGAGGGTGATGGTGCCCCCTCTAGACCAGTGATGGAACTGCTCCTTCTAAGAGCATTAAGTGATTTGTTTGTTTGTTTGTTTGTTTTTATAATTCATGTACTCTCTCATGATACTGTCATGTCATGAGAAGGGTGAAACAATTCTGGATGTAGAAGATAATGAAGAGACAATCTGGGCTGACAGCATTACCTGTAGACTTGCCTAACTCACATTTAGCTGAATTAGGTATGTATCACTGTCATAAATTTGATTAATGTCTGGAGTTACGGAAGTGATTGATTTAGATATTTCAAGTTCACTTTGACAGAGAATGAGAACAAAAAGGTATCACAAACGAAAGGAATAAAAGAGGGTGAGCAAGGTCACTCACCTGACAGCTAAATGATTGAAAAAGCAACAGTTTAATTCGGGTTGATGACCTTTTCCAGCGATTGAACATGAAAGAAGTCGGCATCTGAGATCTGGGCACAATTCTTTATTGACCTGACTCATGGATTTAACTTTATTGCATGGCCTAATTTGGCTCAAAACTCTACATTGATAAGACTGACATGATTCCATCCTGTCTCAACCAAGGGCGTAGGTTTGGTCTCAGCTTTGGTAGGGACACATCCACAACTCCTGTTGTCACGATACCAACATTATTGTTTCAATACCAATAGCAAGTGAAGAATCTCGATTTCGATACTATTGCGATTTTTTAAAATTTGATTTGGTTTGTGTGATTTGTGAGATCATTCACATCAGTGGTAATCATAGAATTTGATTGACCCTACACACACACACACACACACACACACATAGAAAGTGATGGTTGTCATAGGTTTCTTTTTCATATTTTGGAATTCATATAAACTATACATTTATATTGATAATTATTTATAGTATTTTATGATCTACATGATTACTAATAGCTAAACATATTTAGTCATTTGATTACATCATATTGATTTTTAAATTATTAGGCTACACTTTTTGGTGTGTAAATCTAATTGAGTGCCTGTCACTTTAAGAGGAACGTGAATGCTGAAAAATAGTTTCGCAAGTGCAAGGATATGTGGATTCAATTCAGCATGTTTGCTATGTCATTAGATAAAAATAAATAAAAGTCAAAGAAAATCTTTCTGGGATGAGATCATAGAAAAGATAAGTGTCTTGCAATGTTCATTTATGAGTATGGAAATGCACCAGTTTATCTTTTATTTCTTTGCATTGTGCAGGCTACATTCACAGAATATAGGAACAGGAAAATGTCTCGGATTCATTGTTTATTGCGACTGCAAGATTGGTAGCCCAATTAGCCTAACAGTCAGTGATGGTGACTTATAGCCTATATGTGACTGTCCGTGCGGCACACCCTTATTCAACATGACTCCTAACTTTGGTTGAAAGATTACAGAAGCTAGCTTAGCTGTGACAATATCCTGGGTAATATCCTAACAGCTAATGCTATTTTACACAGTAAAATACGCATTTGAAAGCCTGGTCACCAGTTGCCAGTTTGTATGGCTAATTATTTTGCCTAGACTGCAATGAAAAAGCTTCGTATTTTGGGGTGGCAAAGCTGATCTACAAACCACAAAAAGGGGCAAAGATGTACATGCTGAAGGGCAAAGGGAATATCACAATGTTTTACTCTGGCTTTTTTTGCGATAGGCTATGTATTGGCAGACAGCCCTAACTTACCGTTGTCGTTGACACACCCGCTCGCTTGACTGCCGGTGCAAACAAGTAGCCTTTGACACTCTCCGTGCGTGTAGGCCTACTGTAGCGAGCATGTCAGATAACCTTCCTCCCCCCCCCCCCCCCCCCTCTGTTTTTCAGCAAATCATATGACGACGTTTTTTGTACTGTTGTGCTGGCCGTCGGAATGATCAGCAGCACAAATAAGTTCGCTAAAATATTGGTGGGGACAATTTTGTCATCTTAAAATATTGATTAGGACTAGTCCTTAGCGTCCCACCCTAAATCTACGCCCATGGTCTCAACACCGCCTAACAGCCTCAGACAGGAAAGGACTCATTTTCTTTAATTATCTGCTGCACTGGTAAGGATAATCTATATACAACCACACTTTCAGTGTCCATCTTCCTTATATTAAATGACCATTACCACCACACATCAGATGTAATTGGACATACAGTTTGGGATTGTGATCTGTGTTTCCAGTTGTTGCAATATGGCCAGCAGATGGCAGACTTAAGCAGACCTAAACACTGACACACAAGAAAGAAAGATATATATTTAGATAGCTATTCAGCATCAAACAGTGGCTTTCTGAACCACAACGTGTTTATGTGTGTGTATGTGTGTGTGCGTGTGTGTGGTCCCACAAGTAAAGCAAGACAGGACAATGTCATAATGGGGAAGCAATGCTCACCGCTTTAAGATCTCATAGGTTATGCCCTTGGGTAGCATACAACCGGCCTTAATTAACCTATTGAAAATATTGAAATCCCAATTATCTCTGCTGCAAAGCCAACAGGCAACAATGAACTATAACTCGAAACTCATGCAAGGTTTTACAAAATAGCCCACAGCTATAGTAAGGGGGCTGTGTTGTAGACAAAGCCATGCTCCTACACTCCCTAATGAGCCCCTTTTTCTGCACAAGTGGTAAGTGTGTTTGGGTGTGCAGAGCACTCCTCTTAGACCTCATTTATCAAATCAGTTGGAGGATCTTTTAGTGCATGGGTCTCAGCTACCAGGGGATCAATACAAATAATCTCTCATTAACTGGAGGATCATTGAGGAGAGATGCCAGAAGCTGGTAGCTTTAATATTCATCAGTTCCATCTGTTCTCATGGTGGGTTTTTTTGGTCAGAATCAAATCAGAATCAGCTTTACAGTAATGGCCAATGTTCACACATAAGGAATTTAATTTACCTTTTTGCTTTAATGGTGGGTTCAAAAGTATGGACCAGCAGATGAATGCAACATTAAAATATATTCCCACCTTTAAGAGGCATATTATTTTCATTTGTATGTAGCTGTAGCCACTTTTAGCTGGTATTTTCCTCTTTGTCTAGTTGACTCAGTCTCTGGCTCTGTCCCTCTCTCGCGTGCCTGTTTTGTGTGTGCAACTGCATTGATCCTAGGCTCCGACTCATTAGCCCGTTGCCTGTGGCTCTGTAGTGCTGTTCAGGGATCGAAGACACTACCCCTCTGATCACATGTCTGGTGTGGTCACGTGACAACATGCAACACGCTTTTCGTTATTATGTGCCCATTATCATCAAACACAAACCCCTTGACCGCGAAACACAACTGAGTCCAGACTGTAGTGGAATAAACACTGGTTTATATAGATAAACATGGTTTATAGATCATGTCTCCTCACTCCCCCACACACACACACACATACAGAGAAACACACACACACCACACAGACACACACACACACACATAGCCTACACACACACACACTTCGTGAGGTGTGCCAATGCACAATAAACAAACAAGCTGTGGTGGGATAGCTCTTGCCATTGCTGCCCCCATTTCACATTTATGAATTTGTGTAGTAGCTCGGCTGGTCTGCTCTCGAGGCACATGTGAGCAGCAGTGCCAGCAGGTTGTCAGTCTGCACGTTGGGGGAGGATATCACCCTGTTGTGACCATCCTCCCCCAGATAATCAGAGTCCTGACAGTGGAGCCTGGCAACCTAGTGTGGCATGCACTTCAGTCTTCACCTCACGTCCCCACTGCATACTCTCAGTCAGGCACCAAACACACAAGTGCTGACGCTACCCAGGCTCCCTATTGTGTCATCCTCTTTCAAATGCAGAAACTTCTATTTAAATGCATTTTTCACACATTATATACAAATAATTACAGATTGTTTTCCTGTACATCCAAATGAAAGATTTTTTTGTCTTTTCCAATCACACAGACACACACACACACACATCTTTAAAATGTGTTTCCTCTAGCTTCTTTCTCCAAACCAGTTATAGGGTGTGAAATTATTCATGTATAAATGGTTTATGATTTCATCAGAAATAAATCCTGCCACCACAGTGTCAAGGGAAGTAAGTAAAATATTCTGGAATGCCCCAGGAGTGATCTTTGAAAAGTGTTATGACTGCATAAAGAAGATCATTTAAATTAGTTCCCAGTTTGTAAGATTCCTGCTAAGCAACAGAGTAGCTAAGATGGAACCAAATTTCATTTTGACAATACATCAACATTATACAATATTAATTCATCATTGACTACATTGCTATTCAGAAAACAGGAAATTAATAAACTAAAGCAAGACCCAGAATACCATTAGAATAGCTGTGCCACAATTGTACAACAAGAACTATTAATGATTAGAACCTTGTATGCTACACTGAATTTTAATTCTATAAACCATTTCTGAGTGTTAGAGAGTCTGTGTGTTTGTGTGTGTGTGTGTGTGTGATGAGGGGTCATGAGGACATGCTGTTGTATATGTGGTCATACAGGCCGTGTCACAATGACCCCACTCCCATCACCTAAGCAATCCTGCGTGGAGACACTCGGGCAGAGAGTTGCCGTCTAATCTCAGAGTAATTGGGAGACGGGTAATCAGCAGGAAATAGAGCCGTCCGACCACAGCCACGCACCACAAAGCACACCAAATTAGAGATCAGAAGGGAGATATGCACCCAATCCAACAAAGAGAAGCTTCTGCATCTGCATATCCAGGCTTCCAATATGGCAGAAAACCGATGAGGCAAAATAATTGTCACCAATATACAGAGTCAGAGTTACAGGGAGAGTTGACATACAATGTCAGTAAAGCATTGAAATAATAAAGAAGACTAGAGAACAATAAAGAAATGCAAGTTCCATAGTATATTGAACATTTGTATGCAGAAATTAACGGACCAACTCTTACATAAAACCCATTAGAAACTCTAACAGGATGGCTCAGTTACTGTCAATTACAATCATGCAGTTATAGGACAGGAATAAGCAAAAGGCTTAGGCTTATATTTTGTTGTGGTGCACTTTTTCTCTTTCTGTATGTGAGTTTCTTGCAGTGTCATATTACCCTTTAAAGTATGACTTGTGTATGTTTACTTGTACAAACCTCATATATCTTACTGTGTGGAACATTTTTTAATGGACTTGGGATATTGTTCTCCAAAATATCTGCTTCAGGAGACAGAGTGCCCGCTAGCATCACGCTAGACTAGATTTCCGGTAATTTTCCAATTTAAAACTTGTCTCTTCTCAAGTTAGAAAGTGTAAGACTATAATGGAAAATGAAACATGGCGATTTTCTAGGCTGATTTGACATGGAACAATACTCTCATTCAGGCGTAATAATCTGCTGCAGCTCAAACTTGTTGCTGGTAGTAGCCTATGGGGACTTTTTTCAGATGCTGTCATTGTGCTGCTGCGCCCATGGTACATTCGCAACGTTCCTTGATTATTATGCCAGAATGATATTCAAATCAGCCTAGAAAATCGGCATGTTTCATTTTCCGTTAGTCTAATTACACTTTCTAACTTGAGAAGAGACACGTTTTAAATAGGAAAATTACTGGAAATCTTAGTCACTTTTAAGCGTAATGCTAGCAGGCGAGTTACTAATGGTCTAATCCGATTCAATGGTCTATGCTAGGCTGGAGCTAAAAGTGGTATCGCCAGACTCAGAGAACGGCTGGATGGAGAAAGGTATAAATCAGTTGTTTAACTCGAGGGGAGGTGAAAAATTAGCGTAATTCCCCAAATGGTGGAATATCCCTTTTAATTTAGAGCAGTTATTCAGGTAGCCTATGGTATCTATTGACTTTTGACATTTGACTATTGACATTTGAAGGTATTTGCTTAAAATAGGCTAACCGGTGCAAAAATATTGATGTTTAAAACCAGCATGGATATTTTAGCCTCCAAGGTGGATAGGCTAATTTAGGTAGCAAGAATGTTACTGTAGGTTAATGTAACTGAACACGTCAGTAAAATGATCATAAAATAAAGGATTTAGCAAAGGTGTATCAGTGTGGGGAGTGTTTGCTGCAGCTGCTATGCCATTCTCATTATGGCCTCATTTCACCCTGTTCCCTCTGATGCCCTCTGGAAGGCGCTATAGGCCTGTCAAGGCCCGAACTTCCAAACTCATGAAAAGCTTTTACCTCTCTGCAATGAACACTGAACTCTGAACTCTGTCTCATAAGTAAGCACTGCTGCTTGGCACAACTCCCCCTACTTAGTGATTTCTGCATTTCAGTGCAATATACTGTCTTATCAACAAGTCTTACTGATCCTAGCACTCACCAGCCGTTTTAAACTGACAAGTAACTGTTAAAAACAGCACTCACCGACGCACTTATTCTTACTGTACTCTAATGTTTTTTTAAACTGTCCTAAAATTGTGAGAATTGTTCTAAAACTTACTGTTTACCATGTTGTTAGTCGCTTTGGTTAAAAAGCGTCAGCCAAATGTAATGTAATGTAATGTAATGTAATGTTATCAGAACCCTGCTATTTATTGCTATTTATTTTGTATTCTTCTTGATATATGTCTATGTGTGGGTATTGGTGCGTATCTAGGTGCACACTTAGCGTGTAACCTCAAAGTCAAAGTCAAAGTAACCTACAGTACATCCATTGCTCTTTTAAACTTGTGTGTGTTTGTTGTTTTTTTACTCTTACTCATACCACCAATGGAGATGCTCTATTGTATTGTACAACTGCGCAGTGACAATAAAGCCATTCTATTTTATTATATTCTTTACTCTTATTATTAAATATTCTTAAGAATATTTAAAAAGTTATCACAGAACATTATTTAACCAAAACCCATAGTTCTGAGACTTTTACAGAGTATACAGAATTGTGGAGCTGTCATCCTAAATGCCTAACAGGCACAGACAGACTATACCTCCCAGAGATGTTTCTACATTAAGCCATACAAGCTGTAACTGTAATAAACCAAAACAAGTCGACAAGATAAAGAGACACCAAAAAGACTGCCAATCTGCATGTCATTTAACACTCTGTAAAGCCATGAGACAAGTGTAATGTTTTGGCGCTATACAGTAAGTGATATTAAATTAAAATTGCATGTTATTATGGCTAGAAGAGGTTGCAAAAAGACAAGGTGAATATCCACCTTTACTACCAAGCTGACATGTACTGTGCTTTTAAACCTATTGTCTGCATTGATAGGAAGCTTTCCCCTACAGCCCATAATTTAGATTGATTTTTTTTTTTTACATAGAAGACATTTTCTGGAAGCTCTCTGTCAACAGGACACAAGCGAGCCCCTTTAGATTCTCAAGTTATATTTTGCAAAACACTATCGCTTTCAGGATCTTTCTCTGTTGGAAACGGCTTCTGCTTATTTTAATACAATACAACATTCACTGAATGATGCTAAAGAAATACATCTCTCCAGGTCGCCTCATCCTCTCATCTATCCCTAACCAATACAAGAATCATGGCAAACCTCATGGCAAGTACAGTAGGCAGGTGACAAAAAGGAAACTGCAAACAGACACTGATGCTTAAGTAATGTTGTATTCAAATAAAGCTGTGTATAGGGCCAGTGTGCACTCTGTCGAGTTTCGGCTTGTTTTAATACATTAGGCTTTAGCCTCTGAGTGCAGTTTCCTGTTTTTATCAGCCTGCCTACTTGACCTACAGCATATCTTTGGATTCTATGCACCATGTGAAATGGCTCTGTACACAGACCTGGAAATAAGGTGTAGATGCCACCCTTGAAATGTCATGGGAACAGGTATAAGGTGTAAGTCTTAGTGTCTTAGCACAGAGTGGGAAGTAGAATTTGAAACTGTACTTCTTTCTCCACCTTGGCCTAAATACACATACACATACAATACAGCAGCAGCAGTCACTCTGTCATCAAATGTAATAATAATAATAATAATAATAATAATAATAATAACTAGAAAACGCAATTCCAGGGAATTACTAGTGCATGAAAATGCAAAACATATGGTGTGAAATATATTGTTTAAACAGATGATGTGCTAATTGGCAACCAACATGATGAGGTTTAATATAGTTGAAATGACTGAACTAGGTAGATGAGGTTTAATATAGTTGGAATGACTGAACAGTTAAATAGGTGGATAGTGTAAAAGGTTAAATTATTTGCTAGGTAGATGAGGTTTAATATAGTTGGAATGACTGAACTAGGTAGATAAGGTTTAATATAGTTGGAATGACTGAACAGTTAAATAGGTGGATACTGTAGTTTAAAAGGTTAAATTATTTGCTAGGTAGATGAGGTTTAATAGTTGGAATGACTGAACTAGGTAGATGAGGTTGAGATGAGCCTGGCCACCTGGCCTAGGATTCTAATTGCTTAACGGCAGTCTTAATAGAGCCATATTGTATGCTTAAAGCCTGAGACAGAGTATACAGTTTAAAAAAATGTAGATAGTGTAATGGATGTTGATAGACAGAAAGTTGAATGGATGTTGATAGGCAGATTGTTTAATGGATGTTGATGGATAGTTTAATGGGTGGATGAGTGAATGGTTTGAAGAGGATGAATGGATAGAAAGTTGGATGAAATGTGCCTTATATCCTTGTAGAATGGAGAGACACAGTGAGAGTTGGCCTAGTTCAACAGAAAGCAGTTGATACAGGTGCAATCAGTTGAACTGATTCTTTGATGGGGCCTAGATGAGCAGCTGGAAGTTGATACAGGTGCAAATCAAGTTAATTAGTCCATTGTGATGTCATCAGCCTAATGTTAAGTCTATGGGGATTTTAATAATTGATATTGGGAAGTTAATAATTAATAGTTTAAAAAGTATAAAAATTACAAAGAGGAAAAATACAAAGCCCCCATGTCCTAAGTAAGACCTACGCAACATAGTTTGAATGAAGTTTCTATGTTAAACGGTTGAAGCTGCATTAACTGCGTTAGAAGAAGACGAAGAAGAAGAAGAAGAAGAAGAAGAAGAAGCCTAGGAAGAACAGTACAGTGCATTTTCATGCACTGTAATAATAATAAGAAGAAGAAGCCTAGGAAGAACAGTACAGTGCATTTTCATGCACTGTAAGAAGAAGAAGAAGCCTAGGAAGAACAGTACAGTGCATTTTCATGCACTGTAAGAAGAAGAAGAAGCCTAGGAAGAACAGTACAGTGCATTTTCATGCACTGTAATAAGCTTTATTTGTATAGCACCTTTCATACACAGAATGCAGCTCAAAGTGCTTTACATTTGGAGCATGTAACACAATAATAGTCAGTCAGTCATTATCAAGCACTTTCACTTTTCTTCATTGCTGTGGCCGTTTATGATCCAATCAGCAACATATCAGAAATATAGAAAATAACATGTAACACAGTTATTAGAGTTATAAAGAGTCAGTCATTTCCCTTTGTTGCTGTGGCCGTTTATGATCCAATCAGCAACATATCAGAAATACTATTATACTACTATGGATATATAAAGGCTTTGCTGACAAATGCCTAGGTTAACAAATGCTTAGGCCCCGTTGATGCGGACTCCAAGCAACCAGCCTTAGCTTGTTCTTAGCATATGTCGCAATTATTTGACTTTATACACAGACATGAGTGCAGGGGACAAGCCGAGGTGAGCTATGAGACATACGTTCACACTCGGTATCATGTTTCAACACACTTTAGGTCAATATCACACCGGAATTCTCCTTTAATAGGGGGAGCCCATCTGTTTCTGGCTGGCTACGCCCTCTAATGGCAGCAGATGTAGAATAATCTGAAAAAGTAGTCTACAGGATAAGATGAGTTAACTAAAGGCTTTCTTATACAGGTATGTCAGATCTTTTTTTTTATATATTTACTGAACTCGCCTGCTTGATGTACAGAGGCAGGGTGTTCCATAGTTTTGGGGCATAATGGATAAAAGCAGCTTCTCCACTTTGCTTGTGGAGCACTTTGGCTACAATTAAAAGATTAGAATTGGATGATCTAAGTTTCCTTTGTGGTTGATAAGATATTAACAGCTCAGAGATATATGAAGGTGCTATGCCATTCAGAGCTTTGTAAGTAATTAACATAACCTTAAAATCAATTCTATAGAAAACAGGGAGCCAGTGCAGTTCAGCCAACACAGGGGTGATGTGTTCTCTCTTCTTGGTCTTAGTTAAAAGTCTAGCCGCAGAGTTCTGTATGAGTGCCAATTTCTTTAGATGTTTTTTGGGAAGACCAGTGAAAAGTGCATTGCAGTAGTCCAACCTGCTAGTGATAAAGGCATGAATTAGTTTTTCTGCATCTTGTTGAGTTAAAAAGGGCCGCACTTTGGCAATGTTTCTCAGATGGAAATAGGCTGTCTGAGTAACTTCACTGATATGGGGCTTAAAGAAGCCCTATCCAACAATTTTAGCAAAAATTACCTTAATTATGCAGGTTGAGAGTCGTTCTGATGGTTCTACAACACTTTTTGGGTCGTTTAGTGGGTGCTTCGTCTCCCCCTAGTGCTTCTCCGCGGAAAAAAACGAATATGCAACTTTCTGGTCGCGGTCCGAATACATACGGATGTAACTCAGCGGAAGTATCCATTCTCACCTCGAAAATGTAGTCAGATTGTAGTTTCTAAGAAGACTGCAAAACGGACCCCGACTTGCTGTTGAAATTGTAAGTAGTCTACCCTTGGGTGAACTTCGTTTTTGTAATGTGGTTTGATAGTCTCTTGAACAATGTGTTCGACTGTTTTATTGTGAGCCCTGTATTAGATATGCGCGGTTCGCGGTTACAGCCGCGGACTCCGCGGTTAAACCGCGGATCGGGCGGATGACGTGAAGAAATATAATATTTTAATTAAATTCGGGCGGGTGGCGGTTGAACCAATCAAACGCATCACCCATATACATTAAAACAACCAGCGGATGGCGGGCGTGTGCGGTTTTGAAAATTGGTCAAAAAACTTTGGTGCGGATGGATGGCGGATGGATGATAAGTTTTGCTATGCGGTTACGGTTGAAATAATAGCCCATCCGCGCATCTCTACCCTGTATGTGTTTAGCTTGGTTTCTTGATGGCTAGCTCGCTAGCTAGTGGGGGTTTAGCGTAGCAGTCTTGCTACCGAAGCTACAGGGAGAGCTATGTCGTGAAAAATGCGAGCCCAAATCAGGTGAAAACCCAGAAACAGCGAAGGAATAACCAGACCTGCATAGGGCTTCTTTAAAACTTAACTCTGCATCTAAGATGACACCGAGGCTTGTTACTTTTGGTTTGACCTGGTGTGCCAAGTTCCCCAGATTACTAAGAACAATGTCTCGCTTTGGTTTTGGTCCAACCAAAAGTACCTCTGTTTTGTCATCATTTAGTTTCAGAACATTTTTGCTCATCCACTGATTAATGGAGGTTATGCATGCAGTGAGGGAGCAAAGGCCATCTGGGTCAGAAATATACAATTGGGTATCGTCTGCGTAGCTGTGGAAGTTTACATTATGCTGACTTATGATGTTTCCCAACGGAAGCATATGTAGGGAAAAGAGCAGAGGACCAAGGCAGCTCCCCTGGGCCACACCAAAAGGCAAGTCATGTTTTACAGACACATGATCTCCTAGACTGATATAAAAATCTCTGCCAGTAATGTAGGTTTGAAACCAGTTTAGAACATTATCAGAGAGACCCACTCACTTCGCAAGGCGGTGAATTAGGATGCTATGATCAATGGTGTCAAATGCCGCACTCAAATCTAGAAGAATAAGGATTGAGACTTTGTTTGAGTCAGTAGCCAGTCTAAGATCATTGACTATTTTTACTAGAGCTGTTTCTGTGCTGTCATTTGATCTAAAACCTGATTGGAATTTTTCAAGGATACTGTTTTCGTTGAGGAAGGTATTTAACTGATTACAAACAACTTTTTCAAGTACTTTGCTCAGGAACAGTAGGTTTGATATAGGCCTGTAGTTGCTCAGATTAGTATGGTCAAGATTCGACTTTTTAAGTAAAGGTTTCACAACAGCGGTTTTAAAAGCAGTTGGAAATATACCTGTTTCTAATGAGGTATTTATTATCTTGAGAATAAAGGGAGCTAAGCTATCATATACATTTTTGAGGAATCTAGTAGGGATTGGATCCAAAGCACATGTTGAGGAGACGGTTTGAGTTATAATTTTACTAAGCTCAGATTGAGTAATAGTGCTAAAGAACCTTAATTTTGGGGGGCTGTTTTTGGGTGTACTATCAAACATATTACCTATGTTACCAATAGCCTCCCTTATAGAAATTACTTTGTTTTTGAAGAAGTCTGCAAATTCTTCGCATCTTATGGCGGCCTTACATTGTACGATTTTGGTCTGTTTTCACAGTCGGCGACTAAATTTCCAAAGTCGGACAGAAATCATGGAAGTTGTATTGGAATTGCGGCGCGCTCCCGTCAACTAGATTGTTAAGTGTAAGGTGCCAATCTTAGCGGTTTTAAAGGGAAACTTGGCAGGATTTCCCCCTCTGCTGGAGAAATTGTGCATTATGCTATTTCAAACTGTGGAAAAAGGTAATGATAAAGCACATGGATTTGTTTACAAGCTAGCAAAACGGTTAGCATAAGTTCGGTAGACAATGTGGATGTTACAAGGTAAGAAACACGATTTAAAACAAGTTTCTTGTTTCTCACTTCTCTTTCCGGGACGGTAGTCTCAATGTTGCAAGGTTGGTTTTCCGCCTGGGGACGCTAGGGCAGCAGGAAAAGTCACCATTTTCACCGGAACAGGTCATTTAACCATCCAAATGATTTCTAAACGGGTTTATTACGTTGAAATAGTTGCCAAGTTCCCCTTTAAGTCAGTCGGAGTCAGTCCTTTTCTAGTTTTGCCGTTACGACAATATCAAACATGTTCAATATGTCATTGCCCAGTCGGGGGTCTCTCCATGCCATGCCAGACTCAGTGGAGTCGCCAGTTCCAGCTCCTCCGTGTCTTCCAGCATCCTCTAGTCCTCGACCCCCTGAAGTGCGGTCCAATCCCGAACCCAGCTCTTTGTTGTCTCCAGTGACCAAATCTTCTCAGAGGTCTGCTCTTCCAGTGCCAGCCCTGGCCATGTTTTTTTCTATGTGCAGCTTGGAGCCTAGTCCAGGGACCAGGCCAGAGCCCACTCAAGCCTCGTTCTGCCCAGACCCAGCGGTTCCAGTTCATGCAACGTCTGACCCACCAGAGTTGGTCCTCACTATGCCTTGCCATGAGATGACTTCTGCCTTGCCAGTAGGGCTGGGCGATAAAACGATAGCGATATATATCGCAATAGACATGTAATCGATATCAATAAAAAAATACGTTCGATAGAACATTCGATAATTAAAAGCAACACGCACCTCCCGCCTTACGTTGTCCATAAATAATATATATAAATATATCTTGCATTGTTGCTATGTGCAACTCGACCAGAGTAGCCTAGGCGATAGAAGTACAGTAGGCCTACCTCAACACAGACTCTCACTGAGTCCTTGCCCCTTGCGCACTCTCTCTCTCTCCCTCTCAACAGGCGCATCCCTCCACAGCATGCACATGTAATCCAAACATTCACAATCGTGCAAGACGACTGCTAAATTGCTATGAAATCCGGTTAGCATCATTAGTACGCTGCACGAATTTGTTCAAAACTGTTGCATTCAAATTGACTGCTAAGTTCTAATCATCTCAATCCTGATGCAAATGGAATAGTATTTTCTAAGACTCAAACGGGCCTGTCCCAAGGAGAAAAAGTATTCATTTGAAACATAAACACACGTGGGCAAACTGAACAGTCTAACCAGTAGACTATGATAAACTAGCAAATTAAGCTACTTTGTTTACAATATTTCCAGGCTTCAACCAGTGCTGCTTTTCATTCAGACTTATGTGCACATTTATTTATTTGAGTGTTTTTCATGATTGTATTGCTATTTTTTCCCCTGTTTGCTTTGATTGATAAATGAGGTGATTAAAATCAGAGGATGTAAAATAAATGTTTAATAAGTGTTTAAATTTAACTTTTTTCTCCCTTCTGGTCCTTATCTGAAATAGATTTTAAAATAATAGTTTTCAACTATTATTTTACTATCTACTAACTACTACTAACTATTATAATAGTTTTATAACAATAATTATCGATATCGACTGATATGAAATACTTATATCGTGATAGTTTTCAGCCATATCGCCCAGCCCTACTTGCCAGTCACCAAACCAGATGACCCAGGCCTGAGCACAGCCAAACTTTCACCTGTCTTTGACAACTTCACATCTGCTGCACATCCAGTCGATGACATGGTGGCTCCTGTCTTTTCTTCTGAGTCACCCAAGGCCAGTGTTTGGTGCAAGGTAACCAATGCCCTGCTTGCTGCTGAACAAGACTGCAAGCTATCTGTCTTTTTACCTGGGTCTGACTCTATGTCTTCTTCTGTTTCTGTCCATGAGATGTTCCCGTCCCTGTATCAGTTCCTGCTATTGTGTCAAAGCCTGCTCATGTGTCAGAGTCCTGTCCTGTCCCTGAGCGTTTGTCTCTGTCTGTTCCTGATTCTGTGTCTAAGGGAACATGTGTGTCTGAATCCATCCCTGTGTCCGTGTCTGCGTCTGCCCCCAAGGCCACTTCCCTACCTAATCCGCCCAATTGCCCTCCCAAGTGTGCCTTCGTCCCTGAACCAACTTTCACTCCAAGATTCGTACTGGTCACAGTTTCAGTCAGTGTCCCTGTCTGTCACTTTTCCATTTATTGTCCCACTCACCGTGCCAATCTCAGTCCCAGTCACTGTGCCTGTCCGTATTCCTGTCTTTGTGTCTGGCTGTAACCACATCAGCGTTCCAGTTACCATTCCTCTCTCAGTCGCTGCTCCTATTACTGTGTCTGTCCCTGTGACTGTCCTCGTGCCTGTGTCTCCTGTTG
The DNA here is from genome assembly GCF_018492685.1 of Alosa sapidissima. Classification (NCBI taxonomy): domain Eukaryota; kingdom Metazoa; phylum Chordata; class Actinopteri; order Clupeiformes; family Clupeidae; genus Alosa; species Alosa sapidissima. The sequence goes on from NC_055970.1 coordinate 8,235,262, forward strand.
TGCCTGTTCCAGTGTCTCCTGCTGTGCCTGTTCCAGTGTCTCCTGTTGTGCCTGTGTCTCCTGTTGTGCCTGTTCCAGTGTCTCCTGTTGTGCCCGTGTCTCCTGTTGTGCCTGCGTCCGAGTCTCCTGTCATGCCTGTATCTCAGGGCCTGTCCACACGGAGACGCTTTTTAGGTTAAACGCAGAGGTTTTGCTTCGTCTTGGCCGAGCGTCCAAACGAATCCTGTAAATGCACTGCCCGAAACCGCACGTTTCTGAAACCTGGTCCCAGAGTGGGAAAATCTGAAACCGTAGCCCGTTTGAATTCGTTTAGACAGCGAAACCGCACATCCTGCTTGCGTATCGATGATGTCATCGCCACACCTCAGCTGCCCTGGACTTGCACTTATAGTATTGCCTAACAATACTAGTTTTCATACATGACATTACCTACGATTACACTCCGTAAGATAAATATCACAACTGGTGCTGCGCATCGCCGATAGCTTATGACTTGGTGGACTGAACACTGTTTTTCCCTGTGTTTTTTTATGCATTCTAGCTAGTGACGCGAGAGAACTTAAGTTATTAGGAAAGTGCGGTGTAAGTTTAGGCTACATTAATTTGTGCGTAGTGCCAGTGTCATTCATTAATTTACATGTCTTACAACATATATACATGCATTCACAGTCGAGTGAAATCAGATATAAGCATACAAAGACGCTTAGAACTCACGTTAAGCCGATGGTAGCACACTGAATGCAAATGCACGATTTGATGCAGGCAAACGTATTGACTGTTACTAACGAAGGTTTTATAGCAATATTATAAATGTGGCGACAGAATAGCCTAGAACTTGGGTAAGCCTTGTGTTTAGTAGCCTAATTGCGGTGATAGCCAAAACTAATGTGAATCACGGACTATCCTACAACCAAAGAAAGTAAAGGTGATTAGTAGGCCTACCTGCATTAGCCAAATAAAGGACGGGACTGCACCCTTCACAAACCCTAAAATAAAGTTTATTAGTTTTACAGTTGACTACAGTTGACAGTTCACCATCAGTCCACACAAACAATTCTGGTTTCCTTGCACTAGCCATTTCGTCGTAGCCTATTCTGTCTGTTTGTAAAGCGCAAGTTTTGGTCAATTTCTGTAAAGAAACAGTGCCACCTATAGGCCTGGCGGTATGAATTAAAGTGTTGAGTCGTGTTGAGATGGATCCGTTTGGACGCAAATATTCTTGATACGGTTCCAGGGAAGACGGAGGAAAAAAAGATCGGTTTGGTACGTGTGGACTAGGCCTCAGTCTGTCTCTGTCAGTGAGTCTGTCTCTGTGTCCAAGTCCGTCGCTTCAGTCCGAGTCTTCTGCCCTGCCGGAGCCTGTCTCGCCTGCCCTGTCAGTGCCTGTCTCGCCTGCCCTGTCGGAGCCTGTCTCGCCTGTCCTGCCAGTGCCTGTCTCGCCTGCCCTGCCGGTGCCTGTCTCGCCTGCCGTGCCGGTGCCTGTCTCGCCTGCGCCTGGTCTCTAGATCCAGGTTCATGTTTGATGTTTCTTGTGTATCTTATGTATTATGTTTGTGCCCTGTAGTGGTTTGTCTTTGTATTTTGCCATGTCTTCTGTTCCTTGTCACTTCCTGTGTCATGTACCATGTATTCTTTGTTTACCCTTGTCATGTGCTTTTGTTACTTCCTGTGTTCTGAACCATGTGCTTCTTTGTTTACCCTTGTCATGTGCTTTTGTTACTTCCTGTGTTCTGAACCATGTGCTTCTTTGTTTACCCTGGTCATGTGCTTTTGTTGCTTGTCTCCGCCCCTCACCTGAGCCATGTTCCCTAGTTATTGCCTTCAATGCTTTCCACCTGTGCCTTGTCAGTCTTGTTAAGTGTTGTGTATTTAAACCCTGTCTTGTGTGCTTTGCTGGATTATTTCATTTCTTGTCAGGTTCGTGCCATGTTCTTGTCAGCTATTAGCCTGACGAGCCAGACCCACATTAAAATGTAGGGTCTGGGCACTCACCGTTCGCAGTGCTCAGTCCGAGGGGCGGGCTAATCAGTTGTCTTTCAAATTCCCTCTGCACGCAATAGGACAGCGGCAGCGCTATGAGTCCCATGCGTTTCCCACCAGCGGAGCTAGTTGGCTAGTTCAAACGTTTGCCAACTTAATAAAAGCTTAACTCGTGTCACACTGTTCGCCAGCAGCAACATCCGTCTTATTTGTTTTCAAGTAGCAGGGAAATCAAGCCAAACCCTTGCAACTCTGCCATCAATCATTATGTTAAGCCAACTCTATACACGATTTCATTGGCCTGATTAAGTTTCGATTTCTGGAGCTCACAAGCCAACGGAGAGTTGCTAGACTAGGGGCGCGTCTAGATTTCTAGGCTAGTCAGCTATGCTATTGTCAGTCTAAGAGTTTGTGTTCTAGTTTAGTTTTCTGTTAGTTATGTGTTAGTTATGTGTGAAAGAAGACACATTAAATTCTTGTTCATTTCCACTTTGGTTTCACTGAGTCTGCATTTGGGTCCAATTTGCAACCCTGACCTGCTGGTCGCGACAGTCTGGGGAGGAGGGGGTCGGGGGGGCGCCGACTTTAAGGAGGGACCACGATGGTTGTCTCGGGGCGGAAGGGGCTCCTCATCCTCGGTCAGAATGGCGTAGCGATTTTCCAGTCGTATAGGTTGGGCTAGGCCTGGGTGCCGTCTGGACTGTCTGCCGTGCCTGTGATGCTTGCTTCTACGCCATGGCTCAGGCTGGTGTAGAGTGGAGCTGGCCAGCAGAGCAGGCTTGGTTCCAGCAGAGGCCGGGGAGAGGCAACACGGACAGAAATTGCATTAGTGCATGGCATAGTGGAATCAGGACATCTGGCATTAGTGTGTGTAAGAGAGGTACTTACGGAGAGAATGGTGTCGAGGAACTGTTCATCCTTCTAAATCTGATGGAGGGGCACTATTCTGGCTTCGAGTTCCACTATCTTTTCGCTTAGAAGGACGCATGAGTCGCAGCCTGGTGCACAGCTGAGGGAAGGCATCGTGTCACGGCGACGGCTCGTCGGTGTCAGCTTTCTTTTAAACGTTTGTTTGCTAGTTGGCTAGCAACAACGATGTCGTGCAGTTCCTTGATAACTCAAACAAAGGTACGCGCCGAATACGGTACGTTTCTGCCGAACGATAACAAATCTCTGCCACATAAGTCCAAATAAATGTGAAAATGATAAATGCATGCCTGTCTAGCTCAGCTTAAGTTGAATTCACTGCTTGGCTAAAATTTAAGTGTTTTTTTTTTTTTATTTATAATGAGAGGGTTCTTTTTCCTGAAACATTAAACTGCCTCTGAACAGAACTGGTTTGAGAGCAGAATGAATTATATAATCTTAGGGGAAATGCCATGCAGTTCTTGACATTTAAGGCAATCATTTCGGACCTGTGTGTGTGTGTGTGTGTTTGTAGTTCAGGGAGAAGATAGAACCATGTCAACAAAGATCATCTTTTTCATCATATACGTTGGTTTGAGGATGCTCACATATAATTGGGATGCTACTCCTCCCACTGTAAACTGTCTCAACACTGGGTCTCCTGCAAAGCTTGACTGACATCTCCACCTGTGAGTCTCCCTATAGCAGATGCTTTCCCTGCAGGAATCCTCATTAATTCTTGTGCTCAAGCATGATAAACATCACTGACAGAGAGGGAAACAGAAAAAGATTTATTGCAAGATGTAAATTCAGACATTTAGAAGAGGGGGTTGGTGGTGCAGGTGAGTTTATATTAGCTGCGCTAGGAACTAAAATTCAAAAATGATTTCCCCCCCGTACAAAAACCTAGTGTATACTGTAATAGTTAAAAGGTAATTTCACAGACGGTATTAAAGATGTGCAGTGCCCTCATGCACAGTGCAACTGAGGCAGTGTTGTTCTTCGGCTAAGCAAATTTCACCTCCTGATTTAGTCCACAATAATCACAATCAAAGATCTCCTTTGCATGTTATTCGGTGGTAGCGTAGTGGCTAGAGCTGGGCAAGCATGTAGTAGAAAAAAGATGTAGGTTCAATATAATACCCGGTTTCCACTGTTGAGCCCTTGAGCAAGGCACTTAACCCTGAGCTCTGGAGACAATGACCCTGGTGATATAATTGACTTATGTAAGTTGCTTCACGAAGCACAGTCAGTAAAAATGGCAGATCAGACCAGGACATCAAGAGCTGAATAAACAAGGCAAGACATAACACACTGAGACCCATTTGGAACTCCAAGGCTTTGTCCTTCCAAAACAAGATCAGGATATTCAGGATATTCAATACCAGCATCAAGACAGTCCTCCTATATGGATCCGAGACCTGAGAGTGACCGACACCAACACCACTCCAGACCTTCACTAACAGGTGACAAGACACCTGTACTACGAAGCGGGGTTACTGGCTTATCTGGGTAACTTCAAGAGTAACTTGATCACGTGTGGCGTAACTTCCCGATTAACCCGTACTACGAAAGGTGGATATGTTTTAACCGAGGTACGCTGCCATGGCAATTTACGCTGCATCTCAAACCAGCTCCGAGCAGGTTATGTTCTTGGTTAACCCGAGGTTTCCGTTAACCACACCCTTTATAAGTACCACCCCTCCACTAACAATTCGAGACAATGTCGGCGTACCTGGACGATCCATACCACATTGGAGCACAGATGGTGAGGGGCCCTCTTCGCAGGGCGAGGGGTTTTAGAGACCGCCATATATAGACTATATATATGTATATATACCTGGACGATATTCTCTATGAAGATATAGATTGTCAGCCGAAGGAATTCGTTATCTTTGTCAGATGATCTAGGCAGAAGTCTCTAATGTCACCTGTCATAGCAATGCCCTTACGTGGATCTATTCCATCTAATCGGTGATGCTGAACATCTGAGCAAGAATATCCAACTGTATGTCAACATTTTAACAAACTTGTTGAATTAAATGTCATATTACTGTACCCTGCACATAAAGGCTACACATTTCCACAGCACCAGAATCCGACCGAATGCCTCCCTCAACCCCTTCCATAATCGGCCTTCCACTATTATTTGCGATGGCCAACTCCTCTGCTACTGTAAAACACTCTGGTGCCTTACAGTAGTGTTCAAAGACACCTTTTTCTTGTTTGCTGTAAAACAGAGGCCAAGTGAAGGCTATAAGCATACTAGGCCTACATGTTTTCATAATTAAGAAATATTAATGCAAGCTATAACTATATAAACCTACTATTCTGAATAATGTGTTTGTGTTTCATTTTCACCTGCTGCCATGTGCATTTGGCAATGGTGTTGCATCTGAAATGTTCACCGGATTGGGCATACACTAAATCAGTCAATGGGGGCTACTTAAACATTCAATTATCCTATTACTGTAATCTATATGCCCACTTCTAAATTGTGTTGCATCTGTAGGCATTTCTATGAGCTCAAAATAGGCAATTTAATTATTTCAACTCATTTCAGATATTCCACAAGCTATTAATCCTCCGTAACACATATTTGAATAACATGTGGAAATAAAACTTTACTTTTAGGCATTTAGGCTACCCGATCTGCAATACGTTGCAGCCTTGCCTTGCTTTGTTCACTGCTGACGTAGTTGATTTTTGTCGTAGAGTGGGTTTTAATTCCTCATAACTTGGCACAATAATTGCGCATTCCTCATCCGTCAAATAAGGTGATCGCGTCATCATTGAAAGTGGTGACTTGCGCTGCAACCCGCCCCTTTTATGTGAACGCGCACAAACTCCAATTAGGTTAACCCCGGCTCAACAAATCAACTTCATAATCAGCGTCGTAGTACCGATTAACACCACTTAAGATAACCAGGTTTTGTCAACCCCGGTTTAACAAAGTAACCCTGTTTACATCTGGGTAGGTTAAGCTCCCTTCGTAGTACAGGCCCCTGGTGTCCTGACAAGATGTGGGACCTGTGGGAGAGAACAAACCCGAATCCTACAGCCATGTGATGGAGAGAAAGTGGAGGTGGATTGGACACATTTTTACGAAAAGCAGCAGACAACATCACAAGGCAGGCACTGGACTGGAATCCACAGGTGAGGAGGAAAGTGGGGAGGCCAAAACAGACCTGGAGAAGATCAGTTGAGAGCGAAGCCAAGAAAACCGAGCAGACATGGGCCCAGCTGAAGAAAACTGCTCAAAACCAAATCCGTTGGAGGGGTGTGGTTGCTGCCCTATGCTCCACTTAGGAGCAAGAAGAAGTCACTTTAAAAGTATAAAACCATCTGCTAAATTAATAAATGAAATATAAATGTTAAACCTAATTTTGCAAGTCTATTTGCAAAAAAGCACTAAATAAATCAAAGTAAATGCAAATGTAGATCAATACAATTTAGCTACAAATACCACAGAAAGCCTCTATGTCCTCTCATAACTTTAGAATTGTAGAATTTGGTTTGGACGGAGAGCATTTGTTTCTCTCTCTCGCTCACTTCGTCTTTTATTTGGACAGAGTATTATTGCCCTCACCCTTCCACTGCGGGAGCCAGGGGTACAGCTAGCGTAGAAATAACAAGCACACCCCCGCAAGTCCCCTGACACACAGTCACCTAGCGCAGAAATAACAAGCACACACCCATCCCCTCACACACACCTACTCAGACCCTCGCCGCTGCTGCCGCCTCATTAGCGCATGCTGGGAAGAGTTTGACCTCCGGGCTCTGGAGTGTCTTACTCAGAGAACCCTGCATCTGAGTGCAGGTAAGGCAGAGGACCAGGGTACATGTGCCAGCTAAACTTACACAGGTCACACTGCCTCAATGTGAGTCCAAAACTGATTATGCACACTATAGGGAGCCAGCAGATGGTGATTTTTTTCATCACTGTTGGTGCTGTATAGGCCTACTAACTCAAAAACTGGGGCAAGTGATACAAAAGACAGGGGAATGAGGGTGGATGAGTTCACCAGCTTATTCAATTACACATAAAATCTGGTGATTCCAATATCCTTGAGAGCTATTTTCAAAAAGGTAGCGTTGAAAGGGTTTTCCAGAAACACAGAAAAGACCCACGGATAAGCCAAATCCTCATATAATGGATACAAAAGCATGTCTGCAGGAGAAAAGCTGATTTGGCCATTTGCACAACACAGGCAAGGAGAGAAATGGTAGTCAATTTTAAGGGGCAGCCAGGCAAACCTTCGATTCTTATCTCAGACTGCTGGGGGATCGGGAACCGTTTGAGTGGAGATCTTCTCGACAACAGCCAACATTTTTACAGAGGGAGCTATGAGAGCCATCTGGCTCAGCCTCTCACAGGGGACATAACATTTAGGCCATAATTGCTTTTGGTCAAAACTAAAAAAGTGTTAAAAGCAAGTGTCTGATTAGCTGCACATTAGCCTATTAAAAAGCTTTTATAACCCTCTATAGAATTTAAAGTGCATCACCGACCTGCTCTTAATTGCACACTACTACAGTACAGGCCCTACAGTATCTACATGAAACCAGGTGAATGCTTTAATGCTGAAAAAAATGAATTCTAAAGGACTAATCTGTTTAATTTTTTTCTGAACTGAAATAAGCATCAAATTAATGAACCATGATTCATGTAATGAATGTTTGTAATGTCATCATGAGAAAAATAACTTACAGGGTTGGTGAAACAGAGCGAGCACTGCACGGTTGTGAATGAAACGGTAAGCACGGTTGTTAATGAAATTAACAGAACCCATCTGAAGAATAGTTAAATGGGTTACCAGAGTATTTACTGGCAAAAGTAAATGAGAAATAAAGTATGAGGCACATTTACCTATAGTTAGTAATTTATCACTAGCTTTACTAGCAAAGCTGTAGGAAAAAGGTAAAGGCATGTAATCAATGTCAAAAGTAGCTAACAAAGACTAGGTCAAAGACCAATTCATTAGGATCCAATCATTTTACTATGACAATGGCTATAATACTGATATATGTAAGCTAAATGTTTTCTTTAGTTTATGAGATCAATTTAATTAAATGCAACAGTCAGTTCTGTCTTCAGTTCAGAACTGTCAGTTCATGTCTTTTTATTCTTTGTTGAGGGGAGGGTCACCTATTTTTTTTTTGTCTAGGAGGGGAGGTCACCCATCTTTTGTATTAATGAAAACAGCAAAAAATCAAAGTGGCTTGTTTGATTGTTGATTTCTGTCGCCATATAACGTTCTCTATCTGTCAACATTGAACAATGAAAATAAGGGAGATTTCTCACGCAAAATACGGAAAACATCCGTCCCCATTAACGTTGGAAGGGTTGGAGCAACAAAGTAGCCTACTTTATTCACGCTTAACAGCCTATATCCATTTGGTCAACTTTATCCAGCCCTAAAAAAGCTAACTTTGGTTTACTTGTAGTTTACGGTGTAGCCTAGCCTAACTTTAAACAGTGTGCATGCTTATAAAGCATACTTGTGCTTCATTCATCCACACATCCAGCTCCTAACGTTTTGACAAGCATTTCTACCAATTGACCTTGTTCCTGCCCATCTCTAGCTTTGCTGTCTCCATCCTTTCTGTTTTTGTTGTTTGCAAAAAAATATATAGTAGGCCCTATTTATTGGTAACCAGCAACAAGTGCAATTTGTTAATCGCTGTCATTCTCTCTCCTGCCAACAAAAATGTGTTACGTTCCAAGTAGCAGTGCGTAATTCTGCTTCATAAAGCAGAATACAGAATACAAATACATTGGTCATATAAATAGCCAGTTTAGGGTCTACAGTGTAGGCTAGAGTTGGTAAGTTATGGTAGGCCAACTTGGAGTGAATATACAGGGGGATTTCTTTGGCTCTTAGCCTGGCAGGTGCGCACGTAGACATAGCCTACGGCCGAACACTGCAAGCGCCAATGAATCGTGCTCTCACAACAACCACGTTGTTAACTTAAATAGGCCTACTGTAGGTTAACATCACTCTGAGTTCGCATTCAAGCAAGCAAAACGATGATTTGAATACATTTGTTTCTCTGGAAGGGCAAGGGGTAACAACAGGACAACACAGAGACAGGCCAGAATGCAGGACTAATGTTATGAGAGTATTACAGTAATATGGGATATTCTACGGGAAAATATTAAAACGGCAAGACAGCGGCGAAAAGTTAAAATGATAGGCCTAAACCCGGAAAAAGTTGGCATGTTAGGTATTTTTCGGTCCCTGTGATTATTTGTGAAATTGTGCAAACGGTCTTTTCAAGTCATTTGAGAAGGAAGGAGTGTAGCAAGCTCCCAAATTGACGCTCGTCTGAGAAATTGAGTTTTGGATAATGTTCAGTTTTGGATAAATGCCTAGAGGAAGGAAGCCTAGAGACGAGTCCATAGCAACAAGTTCATGTGTTGAATTTGTTATTACCCAGTGTGCTTTGTTGAATGGTCTCAATGTTTTATTGTTTTATTTCATGTGAATACTTACTAGAGGAGTAAATTATTTCAAATAGGCTAATGCAGTTGCAGGAAGTGTGCATTTAGTTTCCATGCTTATTGTGTTTCCACAACAATGTTAGTGAGTAAATCTACTGAAATGGCCACCATCTTGGTGAAGTGTGATGTGTAAGATCAGAAAGCAGTTGGTGAGTTAAGAACGATTGTTCAAGTCGATGTGTTTTCATAGCGCTTTATAGCGTGGGCGGAAGGAATTGATGATTGGCCGGGGAGGGTCATGTCTTTTTTGAAAAGACTGCTGGAGGGACTTTGAAAATTTTCTTGCAGGCAGGGGAGGGTCATGGAACTTTTGATTGCAGCACTCAAAATCCCTCCGGTGACCCCGTTTATAAATAACGAACGGTCCCTTATCATAAATATTACAGTAAATATAAAATATTTCTAGTGCCATAATATGGTCCTCATTTCAAATTCACATTTGCAGTGCAGTGGGGTAGCCTATACTACGAAGCATGTTAGACATATCTAGGCTATGTAGACATATCGAGGCTTGACAAAGCCTTGACTCAGGGGTATACGTTAAGTGATACTACGATTGCAGTTATGTGATATATTTGTCAAACTAGGCTTTCAGCTCAGATCTGTGTGCGTTCTCGGTGTTGGGATGACTTCCAATCGTGTAACGTGGAGAGTGGACGCACAAGACCGCCTCTTTAAAAACAATTACTTCCGCATTCATGAGCGATAGCTTAATCTACACTGCGGTCATTTTTTGTGTCTAACCTTTAACATCAAATAAATCAATTGTCATCAGTTGTTGTATGGTATGCATGTCCATAGTGGGATATTTGCACGCACAGCACTATTAAAGCGCATTCGAGATCCAAAATGTTAGTAGAGGCGGAGTTCCACCTGTAAGATATATGACAGAATCCTACACGTGAGATAACTTCGTTTTTAAGACAATTGATTGGTCAGTGTACGGTAGATTACACGATTTGAGCTATAACTCACATCATAGCACATAACCTCCTCCCGACCAGGTTTGGCTGACAGCATAAGATACCATGGTGATATAGCGACACTAAAACAGATCCACTTTCGTGTCACAGCATAGCCTGGCTTTGAGCGCAACATACCTCGCTAACCCACTAATCGAGATTCGTAGTACACCCCACTGGTGTCTCTCAAGGATACCTGTTGCTGACAGCTGAGCGTGTTTTGTTTTATTACTACTCCAGTGGTGCCATCAATAACAGTAGGTCAGCTTAATTCGTGGTCATCTACACAGGATTTCTTTCCATGGCTAAAGCAAACAAGCCATAAATAACAGAGATTAGAGTTTGACAGGGAAAGAGATGACTCAATAATTAGGGCAAACTCTCAGGGCTGCCAGTAACAGTCATAATGGGAATATATGTCTGACTCAAAATACTCATTTGTCATGTTCCCCTTGAGATTACTTAAAAAAAAAAAAACTCAAAAGAAGGACAATATGTGCACAGCTGAGCCCACATAACATGGATCCCTCACAGGATCAAAAGAGTATATATACTTATACTTAGTACTTGCATGCATTCACAAATATATACATCAATACAGTGCATACATATAAACACATAAATAGGCTACGTAAACATTCTATAGCCTGTGTGAAACTGTTAAAGTCCTGTGCTATTTCCCCATGTTACATTAATGATATCCACCATCAATGTAGTTGTCATCATGAAATAGCAGTTGCCCTAAGAGTCATTCAAATTACGTGTTTTTACGGTCAATATTATGTTATACCATATAGGACTATGATTGCAATTTACACTGGTCAGCAAACGGAATAATTCAACACATACATTAACTGCACTGTCTATCTCAGTATTAATGCATGTCATGGTTATAATGTATATTTCAATATTAATACATGTTATGCTCATGCCTTTCACTTTAACTTTCAACTTTATTCTGTAGTGACTTGCATATGCATATAATATGCATTTTACACAGAACCTGTTAAAAGCTACGTTCACATTGCAAGTCTTAATGCTCAATTCGGATTTGTTGCTCAGATCCCATTTTTTGTTTGGCTGTTCACATTACCTTTTAAAATGTGGCCTATATCAGATTCCAGTGTGAACTGTGTGCGGTTCCAAACTGACCCGCATGCGCAAAAGAACAATAACAATGACATTAGCTAACTCCCGCCGGCACATAATTGTGACAAATGTCGATGTAGATTGACATAAAAGTCGAATCAAATCCGCCTTGGTTGTTCACACTGCAGGCGCATTGAAAAAAAATCAGACCTGGGTCCACAGACCTTCGGGACCACATATGGAAGTGGTCTAAATATTAAAAAAGCAGATCTGGGCAAGATTTGAGTGTTCATGCTACTTCTGAAGAAGTCTGACCTGGTCATTTGACCCCCCCAAAAATTAGATTTGGACCACTTTTGCCTGCAGTCTAAATGTAGCCTGATAACCTGGGTTCACACACACACACACACACACACACACACACAGAGATTTAGTGTGATAGTGCCCAAAATAATACTCATCCTTAGTTGAGTGCGTGCTGTGTGGTTGATAAACCACCATGGTATGACGCAAGTTCACTTGTGAACTTGTAACACCTGTTTCAACGTTGTTTGGTGGTGGTTCGTCATAAGATGATTAGTCCTGTATTAGTCCACATATACTACAGCATCGACAGAGCTACATAATACATAGAAATGCAAGAGAATGCACAACCAATTTATAATCAATGGAAGAAAATGTTACTGTCGTGTCCCAGTATTTCTTAATGTCAGCCTCTGCTCACACGCAGGTGTGAATGAGTGGATGTTGTGGACCCAGCTATGTCTGAACACCATACCTCCATCGTTTCACCCCTGCACTCAAGATGAATGAATGTTAATTTAGGCAAATGAATGGTTTATTTAGTCAAACTAGTGCAACACAACCACAAAATATGCATGAACGATGCAACAACTACTTCTCTCAACCTGTAATTCCGACGACCAAACTTTCCGCCCATATTTGCGATCAAGCTGTCAAACTGCTTGATGGTCTTTTGGGCCCCAATCGTCGACTTCAAGGCACTTAACCCTAACCTTAACTCAAACCCTAACCCTAACTCTTGACTAACTATAGTGCCTTCCAGGCAGCACTGCCTTGAAGTCGGTGGTGGGGGCCCAAAAGACCATAGATTGTTCAAACTACCAGTAAGGGCTCTATTTTAACAGTCTAAGCGCAAAGTCTGAAGCGTGATGTACATGATCATGGAAAGCATGTCTGAATATAAAAATGCTATCTTGACAAAGGTGAAAATTGTCTCTGTGCCAGGCATATAGTTCAAAAGGGTTGTTCTTATGTTTCTTAATTAGTCATGGGTGTGTTTTAGGCCTTTGAGAGTGACATCTGCCATTACCTGTAAGAGTAAGGAGCGCAAAATCAAGCACTGTGTTGGTATTTTGACGACGAGTGAACGCATTTCTGCTTCCATGCGAGACAAGTGTATGCACCAGAAGGATTACACTTAAGCTTGCTTTGATAAAACATGTGTGTGTGTGTGTGACAAGCAGAGTATAGCCTACATGCATCCACACTCACCTAGTTGAACTAGGCAATGACAGACTGAGACTCGTTGCTGTCTCACCAATTGTTAGATTTCGTGACAGTGCACCTTTCACTTTATACCAGGTTTATCTTGGTCACTTGGTGTTATCACTTTTAGTGATGTTAAAATAGCGATTTTTGATTATGCGCCTGCCATTTTTTTCTACCTATTTTTTTTCAGTGACACACCCGTGGGTGCGCAATGTTCATTTGAAAACTTGTGAACTCGAGTGCTTGGTGAAAATATCATCACTGCGTTGGGTGTAAGATGGAAACAAGACTTGGTGCTTGGCTCCACAATGCGCTGGGTGTAGGATTGTAGGATTAAAGGTAAAGGTCACATGAGGTCACATCAGGACATGACATATTTCTCAAACACATCCTGCATATATCTCCTACTGTACATATATATTCATGGTTTCTCAATGACAATCTTACATTGACTTATTTACTCATCATAAGCGTTACATCACAATATTTGGTACTCAAAGACATGGGGTTGAAGGTCAAGGATGAATTCTGACATTTTGCATTGTGAAGGGTCCACATACATGTCAGTCAGAATATATCCCTGAAAATATACCCCCTGTGCAATGAGTTGTTTTGTTTGGTCAAATATTTGTGCTACTTGTTCATTTGTGTTGCTGTTGAGTGTTTTTTCCCCTTTTGTTCTTTTTGTTATTATTAGTTTCCTCTCACTGAAAATGACCAAAACATCAACATTATGCAAGCACTGCAGAATCATTGAAAATGCCAAAGAACCAGTCCCTTGCAACTGTTAGCTATTTTCTTTCCATATCAAAACATAGTTCTCCAGAAAATTGTATCCAAAATTGCTTTGTGCCAAGAACAAAGCACAATAGGCACTTAAAAATTAATGCTAATTACTTCCAGGGGCTCTCAGAACACCCCAGAGATGTAGCACATTCTTCTCACAATGAATTGCTCTGGAGAATAATATTATATGTTCTGTCACACAAAATCCTATTCGAACAACTTCAGCATCTTTGAATTTTGCCAAATGTGATTCTGCTCAACAGGGACTTCATGGGAAAATATTTATTTATGGCAACATCCAGCATGAGCTTGTGTTGTTGGAAATTGAATTTTTTTTAGGCCTATCACACAGTGGTGAAAGGGGTAGAGGAGGCTTAACAACACAACATAATTTTGAAAAGAGATTGCTCTGCAGTACTAAATCTAGAGAAACACACTGTCCTTGTGCACCTATTAATCAAAATGCAGATAGATGTATTATGCCTTTGTTCATGTTTTACTTTACTTTTTATGTTTTACTTAAAATATTGGCAGTTCAGTTTTGGGTAGACCTAGTGTATACTCACTCACTAGCATGTTAAGTTGATTTGTTACAGACGCAGAGGAACGTGCTGTTCTTGTTATTCAGGAGCAAACCTATCAGAGACTCAGAGCTCTCTGACAGAGAATTCACCCACAGGCTATGACCACTGCCAAGGACCTAAAAGAGCGAGTAGCGCTGAACACATTTAAGTATTTTGCTAATGGTGTTCCCCAGCATGACAGCTATAGTACAGTCATCTTCAAATAGTGTCTGAGTGGGAGTTTGCACTGCACATAACTCATATCTCACATACCCACTGTTCTCAGTGACACTCATCCCCGCACAACTTGGTTCACGGCACCAGGGTAAACTGTTTTATACCCATCATCACTGTTGGCTCTTTGGCCCTATTACACTGAAAACCTCAAGTTTCTGCTAAGCAAACACTCTCCTTATTTCCTGATCGTTGCACAGCCACAGTTAGGCTACATGGATATGTATAACTAACATAATATTGCATGCACTTTTGATCCTGTTGCCATGGCATGCAAACACCCCATCTGATCTAACTGAGACACCTCAGTGCAGACAACATAACCTATATTTAACTGAGACTTGAGGACTGTTCTCCACTGATATTATAATAATTATACTTAAAAACTGATGTTGAGATTAAATGCATTAAGACAGACTCGGGTTGAATGTCAGAAACTGTTCAACACTATTAAGTATACGGTTCCTTTAAGAAGACCCTCGTAATTTCTCATGCGACAGCATTCTATTACGTCATTATTATGAGACGTTCACGATAACAAGCCGAAACGTGACTACCTAAACATGACGGTTTAATCATTTCGTTCATATTCACTTTTCTGTTCCAGAAAAAAACATTTATGGACAGGTTGGACGTATGTGACTCTATCCATCGTGGTGGGTGATAGTTTTTATATAAATATATATTTATTTGACCAATACAAAAGCCGAAAATGCTGGCCGCTGTCAGGGTCGGACGAACTGTTTTCTATACATGCAAACGACTTTCGGAAACCAAGCATTCCGCGTTGCCTATGTACATCAGTGACTGTAAGCTTGTGACATCTTCAGGCAGTGGATCTATGTCCACGACGTCTACGGAACCAGTGGTCATTCGTATCCCCAAACCTACGCTGGATCGTATTGAAAAAACGAGACAGATCAAACGGAGAACGGAGAAAGTTCCTCTCATCAAACCTGGCAGACTGTTAATTAAAAGCAAGAATCCACAACTAAACCAGTCAGCAGGATATACATTCGGTAAATTCGAGGAGACACGCTTATGCTCCAAAGGGTGGAAACATCATAAATCACGTGGTGACTATTTTACCATAAACAGCATCCAGACTGTGCCACCATTTATCACTGAATGTGAACAGAGCGACTTGGACCCAGACAAGTCTACTACGTTTAATACATTTCATATTCGTCAGGAATTGGTGGAGATTTTGCGTCGCGAGAATATAATCCATCCCACAGCAGTGCAGAGGAAGGTAATTCCGAAGCTGCTGCGTGGTCATAACGTCCTGTGCGCAGGTGAGACCGGTAGCGGCAAAACGCTTACTTACTTGCTGCCAATTATTCATGACCTGCTGGAGAAGAAAGAAAGAAATACTGACACAAATACTCATGCAGTTGTTCTGGTGCCTTCGCGAGAGCTGGCCGAGCAAGTAGCGGTTGTGACGCGAATGCTTAGCCAGGAGTTGAACTTGAAGGTAAAGGTGCTTGGAGGCGGCAGGGGTATTGGCAACATCAAAGCAGCCTTCACCCATGGTCAGTCAGATGTTTTAGTGACCACTCCTGGTGCTCTTCTTAAAGCCACGTGGAGGAATTATGTGGACTTGAGCCAACTTAGATTTATTGTCGTGGATGAGGCTGACACCATGTTTGATCCCAGCTTCTCAGACATGCTCGAGAAAATCTTGCTAAACACGAATGTGGCCTCCACAGTGTCTGAGACCCGTGGCCTGCAACCAAAAGCTCAATTGGTTTTAGTGGGGGCCACGTTTCCGGAGGGTGTGGGAGAGGTGGTCAGCAAGGTGACAGACCTTGGGAGCATCTTGACCATCAAAAGCCAAAGGCTCCACCACCTAATGCCTCATGTAAAGCAGACTTTTGTGAAAGTGATAGGTGCTGACAAACTGCTGGAGCTGAATCACGCACTGAAGAAGGTGGAGCAGGATGGGGCTGGTGTACTGGTCTTCTGTAACTCTGCATCCACTGTGAATTGGCTGGGATTTGCCTTGGATGACTTGGGTGTCCGACACGTACGTCTACAAGGTGCAATGCCAGCCGCCATGAGGGAGGGAATTTTCCGGAACTTCCAGAAAGGCCTGGTTGACGTGCTGGTTTGCACAGACATTGCCTCCCGAGGCCTTGACACGCAGAGGGTGAAACTGATAGTGAACTACGACTTCCCTGTGAGCCACACAGACTACATTCACCGGGCAGGGCGGGTGGGCCGGGCAGGTGGCCAGGGCGAAGGAGAGGTGCTGAGCTTCGTCACCCATAAGTGGGATGTGGAGCTGGTACAGAAGATTGAGACTGCTGCCCGGAGAAGAACTTGTCTGCCTGGGATGGAATCTGAAATACACCAGCCTAGCCCCAAAGAAGATCAAAACTTGTGACCTTCATGTGATGTCATCTAAAATGGTCTTCTTTGATCATCTGTTTCATTGCATCTCCAGTGTATATGTTGTCTTAACACATGACATGATATTGTAAACTGAATTATTGATAAATAATCATATAAAAACAAGTATAAATGCTTTGTTGTATGTCATATGATTCACCTTGGCACAAATCTGAGTGAAGCTGAAACAGTTACTGAACATTATGCACAATATGCTGAACCAGCTCTAATAAGTTATATATAAATCTAGCACCTGTGCATTGCGTTTTAAGGAAATAAATGGTGGGAAACACTGAACTAGCCAGGGGGTTATAATGATTGGAGGAGTTGCTTCAGTACAGATTTTTTTGTTTTATACAACAGTATTTTTTTTTATGACAGTCATATTTCCTGAGAGATTTTTCTCAAGGGATGTTCTTACAGGAGTTTTGGCAGCTCTAAAAATACTTCACAGTGTTCTGCATGGTTCTTTTGTACAATTAGAATATATATTTTACTGATAGGATTAATACTGAAACCTCTTTTCTTATTTGAACACATCCTCTGCTGTAATGTTTATGATTGACAGAAGACACCACAAAACTAGTGTAACAATCGAAGTATCCTAATCTGCACATAGCCTACAGTACAGCATGCCTACTCATAGAAAACATAATAAACAATACACAAGCTTTCATTTTACATTTACAAAACATTACAGACGGCAAGCACAGTAGTAACTATTTCAAACACATCACAATGTAATGAACAGATATTTTACATCATAGGCATTTCTAATGTATAGTTAAACAATTTCAGCAGTAAACTCTTAAAACCTCACATTACACTTTAATTCAAACTTCCAAAATAATTTCAGTAGGTTTTTCGCCTGTATTGGTGGTGTAGTAGGCCTGTGTTTATGTACAGTACATTTTGTGGGGCAGCCGTGGCCTACTGGTTAGCGCTTCGGACTTGTAACCGGAGGGTTGCCGGTTCGAACCCCGACCAGTAGGCATGGCTGAAGTGCCCTTGAGCAAGGCATCTAACCCCTCACTGCTCCCCGAGCGCCGCTGTTGTTGCAGGCAGCTCACTGCGCCGGGATTAGTGTGTGCTTCACCTCACTGTGTGTTCACTGTGTGCTGAGTGTGTTTCACTAATTCACGGATTAGGATAAATGTAGAGACCAAATTTCCCTCACGGGATCAAAAGAGTATATGTACTTATACATGTCAAGAAAAAACCTCGGGTCAGAATCAATTCTGTGTCGTTGTTACTTAGTCAGGATGCTGCCACATGCAGCTTAGCTTCCCTGTGGCCTGCACATGTTTTTATAGAATTGAGTAATTATGTCTTCTGATCATAATGAACAACCTTTAAATTGTCCAGACATACAGACTATATACATTCACAGATGCGTCCATTTAGACTTACAGAACTGTTCTGATGGTTTGAATTCAATATATGGTAGTAAAGGAAAACCATGGCACCCATATCAATTGTTTGTGTCTTCCAAGACAGCATCTACTTTTTATTTCTCGTTGTCATACTCCTTTTTATGTGTTTTCCAAGAGAGCTCCTTCCAAAATCCAGACTTCGCCATAATGAATAAATGAATTATATAAACAATGAATACTTTAAGCTTCTGAAAGCATTAGCGGCTCAATCTGCACTCTGCTCCAAGTTAAATTGATTTCAATAATCAAATGAACTGCACCAGGAAAATCAGCACTGAAATGCCACTTCCTCCATCTCATTATGGCCCTTTCCACTTGGAGAAAGTTGAAAGTCTTGGTGTACCAATTCTCTGCCTCAGCTTTATAACAGATGGCATACAGCTGGATTTAACATAGAAGGCTCTGTTACTTTTTTACACACAGTACATAGCGGTCTTGCCACCTTATATATTGGTTGTGGAGTGTGTGGTGGAGAAGTTGTCCATCCGGATGCGCACCACCTTCTCCACTGGTGGCGGTGGGTAGAATAAGTAACAGGTGAAGACCTGTTGGCAGGCCTTGCGGAAGTTCTCTGAGAGGAACGCATAGAGGATGGGGTTTACGCAGGAGTTGCCATAAGCCAGGCAGTGGGAGATGATGCGGAAGGCAAAAGATGCGTCATTCAGAGGGAATCTGCCAAACTCCACCCACATGGCAATGATGTGGTGAGGCATCCAGCAGATGAGGAAGGCGGCCACCACCAAAAGTACCGTTTGGGCTGTCTAGAGAAGAGACAGGAACACACCACAACAGTGTTATTGATGCACCATACCAAGTGTAGTTTACATCTCAGGTACTGATCTTCATTTAATTACCAACTCAGGTCATTGTTGTAGGACTGGAGCACACCACAACAGCATTATTCTTGTACCATGTATGTGTTTTGCATGTACAAACGTAAATACTTTTATATTAAAAATGCACTCCCATCATTGAGTAGCAGGTAGAGCTGGATCTCCATTTCGTAACCAACTCAGTTCGGTGTTCCAAGAACAATTCATTTCTTTCATCTTAGTTTCTCAAATGTTGTGAATGAATTCTCAACCGAAAGGTTGACTAAGCACATAGATAGATAGATAGATACTTTATTGATCCCCAGGGGAAATTCAAGGTCTCAGTAGCATACAGACAACACACACACATTCACTAACAGCAGAAAAAGTAATTAAAAGTATATAATATAACAAAACACAACTAAGCAATAAGGACAGTAGAAGATAAAGAATATACTAAATATACTAAAATATACTAACTAACACTTAATCTAAATCAATTCTAAAAACAGTATCCACATAGTGGGTGAGTCCAACAGCGCAAGAATAAAGTCTATATATATATAACTATATTAAGAAAGGGTATGGCCACAGTTCGGCTGTGGCATGGAGGGAGGGGTTATGCATATGTGCTAATATAGCACGCAAACAGTGAGGCAGAAAGACAGTGGTAAAAAGTGGCTAGTGGACAGGCAGTATCCAATGGAGGGGGTGAAGAGGCAGACAGACTATGCAGAGAAGTCTATCTCTCCTCTTCCCTTAAGTGAAGCATTGAACAGTTCAATGGCCCTAAGGACAAATTACTTCCTCAGTCTGTCTGTTGTGCAAGGCAGTAAGCGAAGTCTCCAGCTGATCAGGCTCTTCTGCTTAACAATAGTCCTGTGGAGTGGGTGACACTCATTGTCCAAGATGTTGATCAGTTTGTTCAGGGTCCTTTTGTCAGATATTGAAGTGATGCACTCCAGTTCAGCTCCCACTACAGAGCCAGCTTTCCTTACCAGCCTGTCAATTCGCCCCGCATCCTTCTTCTTTGTGCTTCCTCCCCAGCATATCACTGCATAGAAGAGGATGCTGGCAACAACAGACTGGTAGAACATCCTGAAGAGCTTTTGCATGTGGCATGACTCGGTGTTGTAGCAGAAGTCAGATGTGTACAGGGTGAACAGGACTGGAGAGAGCACAGTTCCCTGTGGCGCTCCGGTGCTGCTGATCACAGTGTAAGAGAGACAGTTCTTCAGTCTGATGAAATCTGTAATCCAGGTTACCAGGTGAGCGTCCACACCCATCTGCAAGAGCTTGTCTCCCAGTCTGAGGGGTTGGATGGTGTTAAAAGCACTTGAGAAATCAAAGAACATGATTCTCACAGCACTTTTTCCCTTGTCTAGGTGAGAATGTGTCCTGTGTAGAAGATAAGTGATGGCATCGTCCACGCCCACTTTCTCCTGGTATGCAAACTGTAATGGGTCTAGTGCATGGCGTACCTGGGGTCTGAGCATACCTAAGACCAGTCGCTCCATTGTCTTCATCACATGTGATGTTAGAGCGACAGGTCTGTAGTCATTAAGCTCACTAGGGTGTGGCTTCTTAGGGACAGGGGTGAGACATGATGTCTACCACAGTGTTGGAACCTGTCCAAGGCGTAGACTCAAATTGAAGATGTGCTTCAGTGGCTCCCCCAGTTCATGTAATTGGCATGTGATGTAATTTAAGATGTTGATAACCAAATAGCAATTGTATGATACAGTCTCGCCATAGTCCCTATGATATTACAAATCAGCCAGAGCTGAGTGATGTATCTGTGAGAAAAATGCTGATGAGAGTGATGAATCACATTCATTCAGATGAAAGACAGTATATGGTACATAACACATGAGTCCCATGTAAGAAGAAAAAAAAGTGTGTTATATTAACAATCATCACAGAATTTACTGTGGATTTGTTTTAGAGTATTGCTTAATGTATTGTTAATATTCCTGAATTTATCCAGTTGTCCCTTTTGTAAAAATGTGTGCAGAATACTGAGTCAAGTAGATCGAACATACTCTAGTTACAAATCATCTTATAAATTTATTGCATAGCAATTTTTTTTCTGCCTCTCTAGACACATTATAATGAATGTGCAATATTTTAGTCAATCTATTTTGCATGATGGATATTTAAGTATGCTTTCAAAAAATGAATTTGTCCAAATCCCGAGTCGCTAAATTGAAGCAAACCTGGAAGGGGGCCCTCAATGTTAGGCAATTACTGAGCAAGAAAATGCTGCCCTGCCGACGTAGCTCTCAGACTGTTTCAACCATAATTGAAACAGACAAAAAAACAAAACTCCTGTGCAGCACTGCAATTCCATTCTGCCCCACTCAGACCAGAACAAAGGGAAACACTGACTCTGTCTCACAATTTCATTATGAATATGATGTCTTTGTATGGCTGGGGAAATGACTTGGCTCTTGGTCTTTTATTCCTGACCCCATGGCTCACCCTTCCATTTCCATCAATGGTGATGAGGGCAGCAAGCAGGCCCTGATGTGACGCCTTTTTTTTTTCTTTAAGCTTTTAGCTTGATAGGCTGCAGCTAATGAAAAATTACATGATTATTAAGGTCACTGAGCCCTAAGATCTCTGTGACGGATGCAATAAAAAGCACATGCATTGTTCTGGTCAGGTCACGTGACTGATAGATTTGGAATGTGTCACTTATACCAGACATATTTATCTTTTTTCCCTGCTGTTGGCACTGGCCACATATTACATTGATCACAATTGGTCAACATAACTAAACAAACTATAACCTATGCCTGTAGCCTTCCTACTGATTTTAGTTCAGTTGTTACAATGACTGTTTTCACATATTTCTTGGGCTTGAATGCAAATTAGCTTTGCTCGTGACGTGAAAATCTCTGGAGAGCTAATATTAACAGGAGCTTCCCAAGTTATGAATGTTATTATTATCTCCTTGGATAACACAAAAGCTGAATATTCCTGCCAAATGTCATGTCATTTAAGCATGCAGATGACATGGCATCTCTTGGGCCCTTACACAGTGATGGCTGTGTAGGTCAATATTTTGATTAGGTTTCCTACCTGATTTCCAGGAAGGGGAGATGCACACTGTGCTCACAGTGTTAACACGATTAATTATAAGTGCATTTTAAATCAACATTGTTTGAATGTTCATATAGACTCAATGTTGAATGACTCTAAAGCTAAAAGACAAAAATGGCTAAATAAAAGATTGCTCAGTGATAAGTGTTGTGGTGTGTGATAAGTGTTCCTTGAAGAACAAATCGAACAAATGAAACAGATTTGTCTGGGCTTACGTCCTGCATCAGTTGACAGAGAAAACAGCTCTTTGTGCTTCCCAGAATGCACTAAATGTTAACTGGACGACAGCAGTCTATTATCATACTGTTATCCCTTACTGGAAAACATTTGTTCATCACACATCAGTAACAATCTCTCTATGACTACTGAGCTTTTAAACATATTTCCAAACCAATTATCTAGAAATGATCAGGAAACAGTTTGAACACATCTGCTCAAAGATGTGTTCAAACTGTTTCCTAATCATTTTCTAGACAATTGAGTCGATGGTCCAGGGAGGCATTATGTCTCAAGTCTGAGGAGTAATAAGGAGAAATGAACAGTTCTGTGTCACCTTAGATGTCACCGGAATGAAGCAGACCAAAGAAGTGTCTGACCTAGAAGCCTCCGCCATTTATTTCAAAATCTGAAATCAAAACTTCCATTGGCATAAAAAATTACATAAGAGGCCTAGAACAGTACTGGACCTCAAACCAAGACAAGATGAGCGCACTTGCAAAGTGGCTAAAATCCCATGAGTGGTATCTGTCACCACTAGCATGTCTCTTAAAGGACTATGTGTAGGATTAAGGTTATCTTGAAAGCATCACTGTACACAACACCACTCTTCTAATGCCTTTTAATAGAGTGCCTCTTGAGGTACAGTACGAGGTGCTACAAGATAGTTAGCAGTTAACATTACCTGCTAACTTTAGTGGAAATCTGGACAACACAGAGGCCTTTTTGACATTACGTCAAAATGGTTATTTCTTCACACACTGTTGCTTTTTCTAGCTATTTCTGAAATTTAAAACTATAAATCCCACACAGGACACCTTTAAGGTGTTAGAGTGTTTAGGTTTTCTTACTACACTGCACAGCAGTACCCTCTGGCTACTGTTACATAGCCATATTATAATTTCCCTGCAAAAACTGTGGTGACCTGATCCATCGTTACCAGATGTGAGATGTTTAAAATATGAAAATGTGCAGCCTCTGGACTTCATCACCTCTCCCTTAGCCTCTGCAGGAGTTCGGTACTATTGATTAAACAGTGACTGTTCCTTCAACAAAGGAAGTACGTGAGGAGCACAGGGTGATATTTCAAGGGGCCATAGACACAGGCAATAGAAAACCAGCAACACTCATAAACAGAGGTCTCAAAGCCTTTAGAAAGCACTATGTTGCCTCCCAAAAAATCAGTTGGGTTGTATTGCAGCTCTCTGAAGTTATGACCTTCCCTGGTCTATAAATAGATATTAGCACTGATGGGGTCGTATACTTGTCAGATACAGCACTTGTTTACACTAGGAATCTCTCATATGTATCTGGTGAGGGGCCCACAGCCTGTTCCTGTGCTTTACAGCTGTTCCTTTTCAGCATCTCAGCCAACTTGTATTCAGCCTGTCAAGGCAGGCAGCATGGGCACTGTCAAAATACCATGGCACCAGCCATTTCTGGGCATCAGATGGTGAGAGGCTGGGATGGTAGTAAAAATACAGGGCCAGCTTGTGTCGCAATCTGTTTTCATTATATAGATGTTGTTTGAGCAGATGCATTTCAGGCTTTCTGCACTGTCCTGTCCATAACGAGGCACATAGCGACTGATACTTTCAATCGATTTAACAAGGTTGCACAGAAGACTTTTACTTTACTTAGATTCTTTACTGGTGTTAAATATGTCCTTTGGAGGAGAATCAGTAAAGGGCAAAAACTAAGAGCCAAACTAGATCACTCAACCCCCACACCCAGGTCATACCCAGGCCAGATCAATTAAATTAAGTGATGGCTGGATAGCTTATCCATAAACAATTTGATTACTACAGTAATGGTTTTTTGCCCTCCTTGATCAACATAATTTCTACTTGCAGACAGCTATTTACAGAGCTCTAAATGCTTTATGGGTCTTCAGAGAGTTTGAGATCAAGACTCTGTTCAGGCTCTGGGCTCTGTACAGTGCTGGGAGACAATAAAAATATCAAATACAATTGAATTCAGTTGAATGATAGACCACTGCTACTTGATATTATACCGTGCATGGACACGGACATGTTGGTTGCCATACATGTACTGTACAAGCACATCTGGCTATCTCTCTTTCTCCCTGTAATTGGCACCAATATAATGCTGAGAAACTCGGTGTCTGTGCTCACCATCTCAGCCTTGCATGGCAATATAATGTACTTACCTAATTAAGGCTATGACCATGCTATCATAGTTTACATTGTAGCTTGCCTCTTTGCAGCCCCTACTCAGAGCCAGGAATCACACTGAATACTTCCTGGGGATGAAGAGGAATGCCTCCACTGAATGCTATTTATAGCCCACACACAATCTAAATATTTACCTGAAAGAGATCATCCCAGCTACCACTCACAAGTTGCCATATGACTGTTTTTTTCTTCTGCTAAAAAAATGCTGATAAGTGAAAGCTAAACAAAAAATGGTTATCCTGGGTATAGGCCCAACTCAAGGGTTAAACACACTGTACACACATTGTGTGTCTGTACTGTTACACAGGACAGATCCAACTACATACAATAGCATAATTCATTTAAGGAGGACTGTTTTGCAAGCAGCAATTTTGTGTAATTTGAAGAAATAGCAAATAACTGAAGGTGCCTATGGTAAAGATCTAAGCAGA
The DNA here is from genome assembly GCF_018492685.1 of Alosa sapidissima. Classification (NCBI taxonomy): domain Eukaryota; kingdom Metazoa; phylum Chordata; class Actinopteri; order Clupeiformes; family Clupeidae; genus Alosa; species Alosa sapidissima. The sequence goes on from NC_055970.1 coordinate 8,260,382, forward strand.
TAGACACAACTCATGCACACTGGCACTGTTGTTTATTAAAAAGCTGTTCTATTTCACTTTGAAAGCCCCACTATTGAGCACAATGAATCCTTAATTAATAAGACACTTTCATAAACTCTTATCGCTTAATAACAGCCACTTCTATTAATCATCTCTTACCAATTTCCATACTAATTCATTGTTGTCTATTCCAAGTTGAGAGTTATTGCACCAGTGAAAAAACCCCTTTGAAATACAAAATTACAAAATGGTTTATTAGGAGTATTTTTTTTCTGTGGCATCCACAGAAAGTGTACCATAAGCTCAAGATCAAAGGCACACCACTCTTTTCCTCTCATTCCTAACATGTCCTGACCTAAAATATTTACTGGCCATTGCAAATTGATGTAATGCACAGTTTCTCACATTGAACACACGTCTCCTTCATAGCTTAATGTCAAGAATACATTTAGAGCATTCATTCTACTCTTAATGTGGATCAGTTTAGATCTACATTTAACAACATTTAGGTCTTAGTCATTGTCTTGACTGAGTAGAACATGTTATACATAGACAAACTATTTTTGCTATCTTTGCAGTTTGTTACTGGTATCCTGTAAATCATCATTGTGATAAGTCTCTAACGTTGGCTGGTTAACTGTTTTTCAAAACAGCTGATCAGCACCTCAAGAAAAACAACAACTGGTATGTGACTTTTATGCACAGAATTGTTGCAAACTGAATACTGTAAGATCATTGAAGCTATAGATTCCTTAAACACATAAATTATTTTCATTTCTGATTTCATAATGCACTTCCAGGCACTGTATGAAAAAAAACTGTCCCATTCTTATTGCAATAACAGAAAAATAGCCTATAGCAAAGGCCTACCAAGGTCTGCATCTGCTTTTGTGACCTCAATCTTGTTTACCTATTGGCCTGTACAACAACATTTTACTAAACAAACTGACATGTGATTTAGGCCTGTTGATCTTTGATCTATGCCAGGGGTGTCAAACATAAGGCCCGGGGGCCAGATCAGGCCCACCAGCAGGTTTCATACGAACCCCCAAGAAGTTTTGGGTGGGAAGGGAAAATTAGAAAGAAAAGATATTCACATCCACAATTTGTAATAAGCAATTTCTGTGATAAATTGATTAAACCTAGCACTACAAATCATCCCCAGGAAGGAAGAGGCCAAAAAACTGACATTGAAATTGGGTGTTTCAAGAGAGAAAGAGCAGGACATGATAAGTAAATGATTTGTACTTGTTTGCTAATGAGTGGGTGTAGTAAAGGAGTATATAATCAAACAACACTCTGATACCAATGCAGAGAAATGAAAATGACCACGACAATGACGGCCCCCGTGAGGTCTCATTCCAACAAATTCGGCCCACTGCCTGTATGAGTTTGACACCCCTGATCTATGCGAATACCAGAAAATGCAAAACAGAAAACAATATTATGATGTAATATCTTTACACCCATTTATGGTGGTGGGCTGGCTGTATTTTTTGTATAGCTCTTGCTTTTATATGCTGAGAGGCACCAACCCAACCAGGGACAGTTATTTGTTGCTATAGATACCAGCGTCAGTGTTATCATTATGCTCTAAAAGCATCCTCTCTCAGGCACATTAGAAGCCAATTTTGCCTCATCATAATAATTACTTTCTCTTCCAAGTTATTTGCACATAGTACCTTTCACACTGATTAGAAATGCTGCATCTGTCTTGTCGTGTTTGTGGCACGTCCAGAGACAGGACACTGTCATGCTTATTTTTTCCATTGTTTACTCATTTTGACATTGAAAGCACAAGTTCACATAGGCTACTGTTTTCTTATAGTGATTGTAAATTACTTTGTGTCAATTTGTTTTCCAATATCAGGATTTATGATATATAGCATATAACTGGCACTGCTCCTGAATAAGAAGTCAAGTATCTTACCTTTCTCTTTGAACGCTCAGATTTCTTGGTCATGTTCTTCATCTTTTTGTGTAAATGATACAGGACCTACAACAGAGTGACTAAAGTTCATAATTCAAAAGAAAACAAAACAATGTAGCCTACATATGACTAAAACGCCTGCAATAAATAGGGGCAACAGGTGAAGCAGCTTGCTTGGCACTCTGAAAAGGTAGGTTATCTGTAGATGCCTTTATGATAGAGGAAAGCACAATCTTTCCGCTCGAACAAAGTTTATTATGATGTGCAATAAAACAAACGCCTTACTGCTCTGTTATAAGACATTTCACTGCACAGGGAGCATACAGCAATAACATGCGTTTATCACGCCGTGTTTTTTCGATAAGATGATAAATGTGTGCCACCACAATAATTGGTTCAATGTAGTAACCATGATGTTAAGTTATTTCAGTCCAAACATAGGCTATCTGAAAAATCCTTTAACCAAAGAATTCTTTCACTTTCCTCTGATAACACTTCAATAGATCGTGTTATGCACTTTGCACGCAGGCACAAAGCAGCACGCCAGCCCCTATGATTTGTTCTAAAGGTCACCGACTGTAAAAAAAATAAAAAGGGGGAAAAAAGTAGACTACAGGGTAAATGCAAAATCAAAATCCGGAATTATATCTTTCCTGACGCCCGTTTCATGTATCCTATTAATTCTTAAGGCAAGTGTTACACGTGTAATCCTTTAGCTGTTTGTGTAGGTTATTAGGTCTTACCTTGGTATAACAACACGTGATCAAACACAGTGGTAACAGATATCCAATTACTAAAATAGTCACTTTGTAGGTCTGTTTGGGCACAATTTCGCTCCATATTTCCCAACAAAACGAACTGTTGGGAGCCTCAGGATGGCCGGTAAGTATCTGATGTTGAGCAACTGGTATGGCAAAGATGAAAGAAAGCAACCAAATGATACAGACTCCAACGAGGGCATTCTTTCTATTGCGAATGCATGGTGATTTCTTCGAGTGGACAACAGCAATGTATCTGTCAATGGACATAGCCACCAGAGTAAAGATGCTCACAAGCATGCTCACCGTCACGAAATAGTGAACACATTTACACAAGAAAGCCCCGAAGATCCACTCAGGCAGGCTGTATATTGTTGCTTGAAATGGGACACAAATTAATAAAAAAGTCAAATCAGCTATGCTGAGATTTAGGATAAAAACGTTCGTGGTACTTCGAGAACGCCTGGACTTGACTCTTCCAATGACTATAATCACTAATGTGTTGCCAAAAATGCCTAAGAGGAATATACATCCAAATATGACAGGCACAATTACCACTTCAGGGCCGAAAGAGTCACCTGTCGTTCGGTTGTTCGGTTCTTCCCATGTCCAAATTGTCTCATTTGAAGGTGACATTTTTCCAGCTGTATTAATCAACTCAAAGTTCCCATCGAACACCAAGAAAATAGATCCAACTTTTCTGTCTTCAGAATTGGTTCAGTCGCCCATTTTATTGTTAGGACGTTTTATAATTCATATGGAGTCATTTCGAATGTCTTCCCAGAATACAGACGTTTTCTGCTACTGTAAGCATAAGAAAAGTCTGCGCTGACAGCGCGCTGACCATACCGCTTCTGTCAAGCACTGTAAAGTCTACCAACCTAGCTCGTGCGTCGCCTGTGAACTGAGCGGTATCAGACCGTCTCTTATCAGTAGGCTATTGAATAGTATATGGCTTACAGGGACAGGAGCAAGGAAGAAAACTCACTTGAAATATCGGAATGGTGTTACGTCTAATATGTTTCACAGATGTAGCCTATATGTTGTTACTTCAGTGTAGCAAGACCTAAACGTGTCCGTCCAAAGAATTAAATGTTTCACGTTTAACTCAGTGTAACACTAACCACATCACTTAGGCTAATTTTGATCCACCCGTGACAGGTAAAATCTTATATGGGGAAAAATATATATAATTTAATATGCTATGTAATTATCTATTTAGAAGATAGCCTAATGGGGCCTCCAGCAATATTCCTAAGGCTACCCTGATATGGCGCGTTTTGGTTAAGATAATTTGCAAAAAGCAGCCTATTGGAAATAGCCTTAAAGAATTCGAACAAGACAGGGCAGGCATAGATGGGGCTAGTACCCTCCAGTGGGCAGGTGTTGCATTGCACATTAAGTATCTCCAGTAGTTTACATAGACTAGGCTACAGTATAGGCTATCTACCCTTACCCCCAGTGGAGGGTAGTAATCGGGTCTGTGTGTCTGTCCGTCTCTTTCGGTGTTAAAAGTGCGGTCCGAAACTTTACAATTTTTCATACAAGTTATGTATCACCCTCGTTGCTGATCAAATAGCTATAGGGTTTGCACTCACCTGCTCTTGTTAATAGCCTGATAAATGAGTGATGCTCATGCATTATTTGTGCAATACATTTGATACAGTGACTGATTTGTGTAAAAAAATCCAAACCTTTATGGCACCTCCTTAATTATATCAAACTTGTTTAATATAATTACTTTGATTGGACTAGACACACATTCATTCTGCTGTTTGATATTCAAAACTGAGATTGGAAGCAAGACATACAGTAGGCACTATTCACTACCCAAAACACACATCTGAAAATCAGATTAGCTGCAGAAACCACCATAGGCTAAAAGGCTAAAACGATGGTTACAGGAAGGAAAAATATCCTGCATTCGGCATGATTTCTCAGGGGATTAGGTAAACAGACAGCAGTATATATCCATGGCAACCAAGGACTGAAGATTGCTTGTTTATTGTACTGCTCTTGTATTGAATAGGCCTACATGAGCATTTTATTTTCTTAATCTGATATTTATCTGAGGTTCAAGTTAAACCAGGCACATTGAACCCTGTGGGTGTTGTCTGTATCAAAAGAGACCAGTGTTTATGGTTTTAAAGCTTATTTAACTAATGGCTGTGGGTCTGAATGTTCTGGTCTGTGCTCAAGGTCAAGTTGAACTTAGAGTTCTGGAAGGCCATGCGTAATGATTACCGCCATGTCATCCTCCAACACAAGAATGTATTCGTTTTAGATTCAGGGTCCTTACCTCAGTGTAGTGAGGCTTGCATATGTTCAAAAGAAGCAGTACAGTTTCAACATGAAGGCCTATCTTTAGTGACAGTTTACAAATGTGTGCTGTGCTCATAGGAAGTGAAAAGTCACTTCGGTAAAATCCTGGTGATATATATTCACAATGATGTGCTCATAGGAAAATTAAAGTTTCAGTAAAATCCTGTTGATTGAAATCTGTTATCTGGCAAAAGCAGTCATGTCAAGTATTGCTAAAAGTTGAATTAGTTCAGAGCTGCCCGTTTGAACATGTGGTAAGATATTGACAAACCATAAAACATAATCTAAATTCCTGTCCTTTCTCAATGCAACAACCTCACTGCTCAAATTCCCAAGGATGTTCAGGGTTGCATAGGCTTTCTGACTCAGCCAGGCTCTTAATCTTATGAGCAGTACTGTGTCCATCGGGCATGCTCGCTATTGATGTTCTACAATTGTGTCTGATAAAAAATAGGCCTAGCCTGTTTTTGTTCTCAGTGAGATGAAGAGCTTTAGGTTTCTAAGCCATGCCTGCAAATGCAGCTTTTGGGGACTAATGCTCAGAGGATCATGACTGATTGAAATAAAAAACAAAAATATTCTCCACACTCCTAACTAGGTTACTCTGGTGTCTGGTTTCTCTTCTAAGCCAGGGTGTTAAAAAGCTGAGGATTCTCTCTGAAATTGATGCCTGTTCAATGTAATGGTTTAGTTTGGCTATTCAATTTGACAGATCATCTTCCGTTCAGATCATCTTAATTTGAGTAGAGCATCTCCTCATTTCACAATCTGATTCATACTGGCCTGGGCTCACCCTGCATAGACACTTGAGAGTGAAGTCCCTCCTCACCCATAATAAAGGCAATTAGTAATGCTGTACAGAGGAGAGAACAGTAGGAAGGAGAGAGAGTTGATGAGTGTTTGCACTACTTTGGTTGTGCTCAGTCAAGAGAACAAAGAATCCAAATCCCAAGCTGTATTTGAAATTTGAAGATGTGAGACAAAGCATAAAGAATTTGAGGGGTGATACGCCTACACAAAACTTCTAAGTAGATACCAGTATATCACAGTACTTGTGGTGTGGACTTTTGGATCATAAATACATGTATGTGGATCATAAATAGGACACCTCGTCAGAGCTTTTAGCATGAAAGCTCTAAAGCATGCTATAACTAATGTAATTTAGTGCTGCTGTGCAAATACAGTACATGTCCGAAAAAAAAACACACACATTGTCCGCAAGGAACATGACAGATAAGGGGGTGGACAATAAATCAGGTCTGATGGAAAAAGGAGGTTTCTTCATTTGATATCATCCTGGGACTCCAACAAGTTTCTCAGACGTGGGCGAGGGAAACATCTGCTGATTGTAAGATCAGAAATATCCTAAAGTGAACATCTCCTGAGGCATTAAAATGACTTCAATTTTATTATAACCTGATTATAATTATAGATATCATTGCCACACTGACAGCTCATTATGTTTGGATCTGCATTTAGTTAATTTTTCTTAGAGGTAGTGTGTTTACTGGGTGTTTTTGCTGTGAACGGCACATTAGCTGGAGGATAACAGATCTCTTCCCACGGGCACAGTGGCACACTGGCACAGGGTGTTTGTAAAGAGGGCAGGGGTGACCATCTGCACAGCTTATTACCATATAAGTTCTGTTATCTCCACTAGGACGGCAGTGAACCTTTCTGCCTCCAGTGATCTGATGTTTCCTTCAAACATAATCAAGGCTGGCTGCTTAATTTAGCACACAAGAAGGTAAGTATTAAATATGTCATATTCTCAAGTGGTGGGTCATGTGTGATCAGCTGCTTAGTTGCTGATATTCAAATCTGCACATCTGCAGAGGAGTGGTTTGGATAGATGTTTTATTCGCTGAGGGAAATGGTAGTGCTTGAATGATGGAACAAACCTATACAGTTTAATCTTCATGCAAAGCAATTCAGTTACATAAGCTACCGTTTAAATGTCAATGTAAATAGTTCCAGAATATGAAAGTTCCTTTTAGACCAAGGAAAAAAAATACTTAGAAATGAAGACAGCACGAAAGCACTTGATAGCTTTGAATTTCATATGTTTACCCAATGTCACAGCTAATGTCCTAGTATGTCTAATTCACCACAACATCAGTTCAGGAAGCCCTTGCCCACAAAGACCTCACTGAGAGCACCCAGTGAGGCGATATGAAAGGATCGTCTCTTCGGCGAGTGACTGCTGCTTGTGTCCTCACGGGTCTGCATAATCCCCTTGTGTCCCACTGTGTGTAAATGAGATTGATGTGCTTCAGAGATGTGATGAGTGATTTTCCCCCCTCACAAGCTCTGGCCTCATGAAAGAGGAGTGAGGAGAGACGTGCTGATTACAGCGGAGAGCTCTCGTCGACCCCGTCATGGGTCACGCACCGAGGACTCCAGTTCTGTTTCTTCTCTTGTCATTTTGAATACATTTCCACGCATGCAGATGTCACTGTGCTTTGAACATTCAAGTCCTAAATAAGGAGTTGAGGTTTCAACAAGACATATCCTATGTTATGTTGCTGTTAAAAAGGATGACATATGCCTGAATAGTTGTTTGCTTGTTTATCACACTGGGACATATTATCCTTTGATGTAAAGACTTACCTTGAGTGTGTTTGAAACAACTCTCCTCATGGAAAAAGATGTCAGGCACGCAAACATATCCCTCATATTTAACATAAGCACTGAGTGTACGCAGTATACAAAGGGATAAAATTATTTTGCAACTGTCATAACAGACTCACCCAGAATGTGCTCAGGCATCATGCAGGTATAATAGCTGCATTCTAAGGTATGTACTTGAACTGTTCAAGATGAAGATTCAATCAATAACAGAGCAGTCAGTCAGTCAAGCTGCATTTAAGAATAGAGTCTTCTGTTGAGACTTCTGTGGTTTTGGGTAACGTCTACATTCTATTTAGAGCACACTGCTGTGTGGTACAATTCAGCACACAGCAGATCAAAATATCAGATTTTCAGTCTGGTTTTAGATGTGTGACTGCATTGACATGTATTTTATCACAGCTTTGTCTCTACACAGCTTTGTCTACTGTATGTCTATGTAAATTACAGGAGCAAATCGAACATTATGCGTCCAATTTGTTTCTCTTCAGCTCTTTTGGTTGTTCCTGCGGTGCAATAGAATCTGCACTGCTGCTGTGTATGGGAGCACACACAAGCATTACTCTCTCTTTCCACTGAAATGTGTGTTGATGGGGGTGATTGCTGTGATTTTGTTGACTTGTTTTTTTTTTCAGCATCCCCCATCCATCCATCCATCCGTCCGTGTTCCCGCTGAGACTAGCTGTTTGAGGTCTTCAGAACTCATGGCTTATGAAACCTTGAAACTGAATAGTATTCTTATTTGTCACTAGCACTGTGTCTAGAGCTCTGTTGGGACTCATACAAGGTCTTGAGTGCTTCAGGTTGAGAAATAAAAGAAAGAAAGATAAAGACAAAAATGAGAAAGGGAAAAAGAAAGAATCACAGGGAAAAAAGTGAGTGAGTCAGAGTTGCATATCAGCTTTCAGCTTTGTGCTTCAGTTTGAAATTGTTGTGACTTTTGCTTTGCTTTTCTCTAAAGATGTATTTTGTCATCCATGGTGTTGTCATGGAAACACCTGATACTCAGTTGTCATACTGAGATCATGACCGATAGCTCGGAGCTTCAAAATAAATTGTATCCTATTTACTTTAATTATTATTATTATTATTATTATTATTATTATTATTATTATTGTGTTAAAGCCTTTAAGATTATCTTTCTAAATATGATTCTCTGGCAAGAATACTGGAGAAATATTAACTCAAAGCTAACATATTTGTTATGTCTAAAGGTTTGTTAAATAGGATTTGTGAAGTTTTGGCATATCATGAATTGAGCAATAACCGTTGAATTAAAAACAAAAGAAGGTGTATGTGTCATTTGGTCACAGTGATGCATATGATGTGGTTTGTTCAAATACCAATCAGCCCATAAAATAATATTTACTTTAAAGCTAATTAAAGGTGCAGTCAGCGACCGTACGCCATATAAATTGTCACATTCAGCCAATATCTCCTCACGATTTGTGAGTACACTGTAAAAAATCTGTTCCCTGTAGGTATCCAAGGCTTCGTAAACTGGAAACAAAGAAATTGTGAGCAATCTGTCCCTCAAACAAAAACAAAACAATGTGTGGGGTTTCTCTGGGAATACTGAAGAAAGGGGTGAGCAACCGCTCTGGTGTGTTTTGTTTGTGTTTTGTGTTTTTAAATTAAATTATAAACACAAACAAATTGCTGACTTCGCCTTTAATGTGTTTTTTTACATGGATCATCATCACCCTCTAGTGCTAGTATTGAGTCATAGCATCACTTTGAAAGAAACACGTAACAAAATAGGATGCTTTTGGGAATGTCACTGTTTTTATTGTGATGAATGAGAGTTCATTTCAGACACACACAGGAAAGGTGTTAATTCCCACAGTAGTATATACAGCAGTGAGGTATTGCCGTCTGTGTGACATTAGTTGGCTTTTAAGTTGTAACTGTTACTTCCACTTAGTTGGCAGCCAGGGTCTGGTCCACCCAGCTACGGAGCATGGTGACACGGGCGTACACGGCAGGGGTGGAGGTGGAGCAGGTGCTGCTACCCCAGGACACAATACCCACCAGGGTCCAGACGTTGTTCTTCTGGCACACCAGGGGGCCACCAGAGTCACCCTGAAAGGGGAAAGAGGAGAACCAAGAAGAAGAAGATGTGAGAAGTGAACATAATTAAAACATGTGCATCAGAAAGAATAACACCCCCTTGCTGCTTCACATTTTGTTCATGAGTAGTAAGGATATAAGTTTGCAAATAGTACATAGAAATGTATTTGAACAAAACATCTGGCAAGAGCATGAACTCTTGAGCATGAGCTTGTTCACAGCAGGAAAAGACTATGCAAACAGACACCATAGATATTCTAGCGTTGTATGTTTGCTGAGGGATGGGATGGTAAGTGAATGTCTCACCATGCAGGAGGAGACACCGCTGGCACCAGCGCAGATCATGACGTCGGAGATGTTGCTTCCCCAGTGCTGTTTGCACTGATCTTTGGACAGCAGAGGCAGGGCAGCCTGCTGCAGCTCGTTGGGGGTGAACATAGCTGGAGGAGAGAGAGGGTGAGGTTGGAAGGGGGGGGGGGGGGGGGGGGTAGCATGATGGTCACGCAAAAGATCTCAGGTGAAAGTAGATATTTTTTGTCAAACTGTATTTTAGGTTATCAATAGCAGAGGACTTTTAACATGACTGCTTTCTATGTTTGAGTCAAATGTCAATAGGTAAGAGTTTTATAAGATGCACCTGTGTTTGAGTGCTTGATATAGTTTTATAGTTTTTTAAAAGTAGACCTTTTAAAAGTCATTGGATCATTGGGTGGTCCCGTTATCCCTGCAGAATAACACATTCTAAAAGCATCTCACCGGATGATCTCAGAAGACCCCAGCCGGAGGTCACGCAGGTCATTCCAGGGGCAAAATTATCGCTGGTCTCAGCCAGGCACACAGGAGACACATGGGCGTTCATGCTGACTGGGGAGGCCAGTTTGATGAGGGCGATGTCGTTGTTGATGGTGTTGGCGTTCCACTGAGGGTGGGTGAACACCTGAAGAGGGAAGTGAACGTCAGGCTTGCATTATACTTTTTTTTCCATAAATGTAATCAAACCTTCTTTTCAGTGAAGAAGCATTAGGGTATGTGTTTTACTTAGTTGGCTTGGTGGTAAGAGAATTAAGAATAATATCTCTCTGCTGGTAAGTCAGTGTAAAGTGAAAATGCATTCGGCCTCTGCCCATCAATCTAATTGTATCATTAATCTATAATCACTATAATCTCTAAACGTGATATAAACATATTTGATATTACTTTAACTGTTTTTAATGCTAGTGTAATGTTTCTTGCTATTCTATGTTGTAACTCGCCTTTGTAACATAAACATAAACATGAGCTTAATCTCAGGTGTTCTACCTGCTGCACTTTCATGGTCTGGATGTCCTCACCGGCGGCACCCTTATTGTGCTCTCCAACGATCACACGGTGGCTGGTCCTGGAACAAGACAGGAGCCATTTCAGTATGGAGTTGGATCAGGTAGGATGAGGCAAGGTTAACATTTACAAATGTCATAAATAGTACAACAACATGGATCTTGAGGGTGCTGTAAACTATTTTGTTCAGGCTTTTCAAGTCAGATGCCTCTACAGCTCTACTGGCTCTACTGGCTCTACTGGCCTACTTTTTGAAAGGTAGTACAAAAATATAGATGCTCTAAGACAAATATGTCCCCAAGACTCTTCTTGGCTTTTGAAAAAGCATGCAAAGAAAATAAAGCTCTCTGTCTGCCACATAGTTTGCATGACCACTGTAGATAGAATGCAGCAGGAGGCCTCCTACAAAGCTGGCAGGATGTAGATAGTGTTGCTCACAGCCTTTTTAACTTCTCCAAAGCAAATTACACAAATCAATCGTCCTCCTCCATCCCTGTATATCATTGGTTGTATTCTTAAAGACACTGAGTGAAATAAACCAAGCAAATATAATAAATACTGTATGTTCTTAACCGGCATTTCTACGGTGTTTAACATAACTTAAACACAGATATGCTGATTGGAAACAGATGTGACAGTTACCTAACGCTGCAGTGGGCAGCAGTAACAACCCAGTTCTCGTTAATCAGGGAGCCTCCGCAGAAGTGGAAGCCAGTCCAATCCTGAAACATTCAAAACGTGCAATGTATTACTCTATAAAACTCAAAAAAGTGTGTTTCATTTAAGAAATACAAAGCTTTTGATAGGAAGTATTGCTAGAAAGAGGAGACTATAGCCGCATGACACCAACCTGCAGAGACACCTGCCAGGGCCAGGAGTGGGGCACAGCCTCCTCACCGTTGACGATCTTGGCATAGCCGCTGACAATGGGAGAGATGGCAGGAATGCCACAGCCTGAAAATGAAGGGGAAGAGATGCGGAAATGTTTACGTGCCTTTTACAAGGCTAGAAATGGTTTGACATTCAACACAGGTCACATTTGTTAATTGAAGTGACTCAATGCGAAAGCTTATTCTTTCGGACATCATCTAACTCAAAGACATTTCATGGTCCTGCAACACTGGTACAATATCGCTTGGTAATGATCGATGCCCGATGGTGATTCAGGAAAGGCCATTCAGAGCAAAAGAAACAGTGTACACAAAAAAACCCACACACTCACCGTAGGCTGCGCTGATGAAAGCAAAGCAAGATACCAACCACAGGAAAGCCATTTCTGAGGATATGACAGAGCTGTGGACAAGGTAGCCTTATATACCTGTAAGACTTCAATAAAACCTCAAACGGAGCATTTAAGGACGGCTAGGCATCGCCAATCCTGGTAAAATATTAATTTCTCAGAGTTGCCACATTTAGTTATCAGTGGAAAACAGTTGCACAGTTCTCAGGGATTTTTTGTTGTACAGTGCTGGTTCATTGGATAGAACTTGAGCAGTGACATATCTCAACCTGACCTTCAAAGAATCTTGAAAAATTTGGAAACCTCCTGCTTGAGGATTCCTCTGAATATGATCCCAGAGGTTATTACATATCTCCGATCGATCGCAGATCTATCATCACCAAACCAGTGAATGTTTTCCTATGCAACCAACATATGAAACTCCTAAGAGAAGAAAGCCCTGAAATGAAATGCCACCTGTCCATCTGTGCAAAATACACAACACGACAGGGACATGTTGGTAAAAGGTTTGGAAAAACACATAAATAGAGCAGTCATTGCGAATCTCAAAACAAAATACTGTTTTATTGGATCGCTCCCAGGAAAAAAACTGTATAATGGCTACAGTACTTGTGGAATCTGAAAATGTATTGATAGTATGATATCAATTACAGTTCTAATGTTTTTTTCTAAAACAAAACAGTACAAAATAGTCCATGAGCCCAGACAAAAAAAAAAAAAAAAGGTAGCAGTCTAGTTGTCCCCCATGAGGAACCTATTCTGATATAATAACCTCTGCAGAGTGGCAGTAATACTGTATTCTATCTACAGTGGTCATGCAAATTGTATTTATCATGACTTTTATAACCATACCTGTATCTGGAACAGTGGAATGGGCATTATTACTGAGGAACTATCAAAACCAAGGCTGATTAGATGACAATGTGGTCTTTATACATTTGTTTAATTCAGCCTATTTGCAATGCCTGTGTTCTGGAAAAAGGGCCTAAGAATGTGTCTGTTACTTTTAGAAACAGTAGTCAAAATTCAGTTGGGGTGAGATGTTACCCACGTCTATAATTTTGACAATACACCATGTCTGTCTACATCATTGAATCAACATCTCAACACATTTTAGTCCATAGCCCAGTCCAGATGTCAGTAATAGTCAGGGTGGCAAAAATGCAATGGTGTCATTTCATTTGTTAGACCAACAGAAGTAAAATAATACATGATAACCTTTCTAAACGAGCAGCTGTTCCATTCTCTTGTAGAAAAGCGGTTTTCTAAGGTGAGACACTACAGGTGATTAGGGTAACATAACCAATAGATATTACCATAAAACTTCCCCACTTGTTTACTCACATTAGAAACAAATATTTTTGTATCACAAATGTGTTTTAAATGTCATGTTTAAACATGTAAATGAAGCTTTATCTACTGACATTTATACAAATGTGCATATATTCCTAAATCAGAAATGGGAACATTGAAAAAATTTGTAATGGATATCTCTTTTCATCATTCCATACATCAGAAAATATTGTAAGTAGGCCTAGTCAGAAAGAATTGCCTTGTTTTAGGGGATATAATGTTAAACTGTACTTAAAATGTATATATATATACACACACATATCAGGCGATAAATGATATATGAACATACACAAATATCTTAAGAATATAGCTAGGAATGAAACTGGGACGTTTGGTGTGTGTAAATGCAGGGGGGAGGGGGTGGGGGGGGGACTGAGAAAATGTCCTGTAAAGATGTAAGATGTAATTGAATCTACACACTCAAAAAGTGTATAACAGAATAAAGTGGAAAATAAAGACTTATTTTTTTTATAGTAACTATTTAGTTTCTTGGGAGGATGAGTTGACCTCATGCTGATGCTGCATCAAACTGTGTGTGTGTATGTGTGTAGCCTATGTCACATGTTTCTGATGGGCTGTGTAGAAATATACAACTAGAAGAGTGAAAACGTGGAAGGTCTCTGACTGAACCAATTTAGCTTCATTTTCACTACTGTTGCAGGATATTACAAGCCTTAATAGAGGCCAGTGGTCTCCAAGTGCCCTTATAGCTGTCCTGTACTCTATATACACCTATGCATGTCTATGTCCTTAAAACATTTACCTCTGTATCAATCTGAACCCTGACTGATTTGACTTGGGACCCCTTGATTGCTCAAATCTGTTGAAGAGGTGTGCATCGTGTGCTTCATCTATTTGAAGATACTGTGTTATTTGTATGACCTCAGGGGGTCTCTATTTTCCATTGAACACAATTCCTCCTCTTGAAATCTACTATGCAAACAGCTGCAATATAATTAGAATCCTGGTGAGAATCTAACAGGTCTTATCAGAGGTGTACCAGATGTTGAGGGCGCGAAGTTTTTCCAAAACTAGTGACTGCCCAGACCTCAGGATGGTGTTTAAAAGGGCCAGTGCCTTAGAGGGCAGTCTCAAGCTAGAAACATGGCCTTCCTTTGGATCCTCTCCTGTCTTGCTTTTGTGAGCTCAGCCTTTGGTAAGCCAATGAGTTGTATTTTTCACAATGCTGCTCATATTCATAATGTGATATCAGAGTGTTAGGTTTCAACTTTGTTTCCATTTGGCTTTTCTTTTTTTTTTTTAAGTTTCAGTGCCACATCTTAAGATGTTTTAATGCAGCTCATGCAGTGTATATCATAAGAGAATTTCCTAAACACACAAGAAATAAATAAGCTCTCATTGAGATCTGACCTGTTTCTCCTAAACCACCCTCAGGAGAAATAAGGAGCAAAAGAATAGATTGAGAAGAAAGCATTTTGAGATCTTGAGTTTAACAGTGGACTTGAGCTCAGACAAGAAGATTACAATTTCCCATCTCTTCTAATTTCACATCTCATATTGATGTGAAATTGAGCTCAATTGTTTGTATATACTCTTTTGATCCTGTGAGGGAAATTTGGTCTCTGCATTTATCCCAATCCGTGAATTAGTGAAACACACTCAGTGAGGTGAAGCACACACTAATCCCATCGCAGTGAGCTGCCTGCTACAGCGGTGCTCAGGGAGTAGTGAGGGGTTAGGCACCTTGCTCAAGGGCACTTCGGCCGTTCCTACTGGTCAGGGTTCGAACCGGCGACCCTCCGGTTACAAGTCCGAAGCCTTAACCAGTAGACCACTGCTGCCCCACTGGCATGTCTCAATTAAGAAATAGAGTAGACAAAGGAGAGATCTCATTTAGAATGTTCCTCTTCTCTGGGATGCAATGTAATAATGAGGTACTCAGTAGTGATAACATCTGTAACATCTCCTCTGTGCTTTCAGGCTGTGGCGTTCCTGCCATCAAGCCCGTTGTCACTGGCTACTCCAGGATTGTCAACGGTGAGGAGGCTGTTCCCCACTCCTGGCCCTGGCAGGTGTCTCTGCAGGTAACTCATACTTTAACTCTACATTTCCAAGTGTCCTTTTATTGTAAAATGTGCATATGAGCTGTAGATTTCCAACTGCACCCCCACCCCCCCATTGAAGAATAATCAATGTGTATCAGCTATGATCATATTTAGATTGCTTCTTGAAATTAGTTTCTTTAAGGTTTATATGGTCATGATCTGTATATCATCTAGCCTATGATGGTAAAAGTGATTTTAAATTAAATATCATCATCACATCACAAAGCAAGCCTCATAGTTGTAGTGCACTTAACACTTAAGCACAATGTAAGTCAACAAGATATTGCATGTTGCCAGAGGTAAAAGATACAAACAGCGAACCAACTCCCTAACTACAAGTTTCACTTCCTAATTTTTTTGTTGCAATTCAGGACTACACTGGCTTCCACTTCTGCGGTGGTTCCCTGATCAACGAGAACTGGGTTGTGACTGCTGCCCACTGCAACGTGAGGTGAGAGTGTTTAAATGTGCTGACCCCACGACAAAACAAATTAAAAAAAGACATCCACCTGTCCTAGACTTCTTCTCCATAACCATTTTATTCCAACATTACGATATTCAAAAAGCAAACCCCAAACATACTGTATTGGTTGATTTCAGGACCTCTCACCGCGTGATCCTGGGTGAGCATGACCGCTCCTCTAACGCTGAGGGAATCCAGGTCATGAGTGTCGGCAAGGTGGGTTTTTGAAATCAAATCTATCCACCTATGCTATTATATACTCATATTATATCATCATATCATATAACTCATCATACGTTTGCTTCAAGCCACTGATAATATGTTTTCCTGTGCTGCTGCAGGTCTTCAAGCACCCCAAATACAACAGCTACACCATCAACAACGACATCCTCCTGATCAAGCTGGCCACTCCCGCCCAGCTGAGTGCCCGCGTGTCTCCTGTGTGTCTGGCTGAGACCAGCGACAACTTCGCCGGTGGCATGAGGTGTGTCACCTCCGGATGGGGTCTGACCAAGCACAATGGTAAGTTGAATCAGATCACCATTACCAAGGATTCTTTGAGTAGAAACACATTTAAAATGTGTATGAATTTGTGTAATACAAAGTGAAAGAGACAAAATAATTAGTATGCTAAACTAATAATTAAACACCTCAGGATGGGGTCTGACCAAATACAATGGTAATGAAATCTTCCTGGTGCTCTGTTATAGTTATGGATCAAATAAAGCGCAACACCTACAATTAATGTTAAATGAATTCACTTGCTATCATTAATGCTTAGGCTCATAATAAATCTGATGTTAGATTGAGATGAACATGAACAAACCAGTAATAAGGAAGTTCATAGATCCATAGATTTGTAACTAATAGAATATATCTGCTCTGTATAAAAGATCACACCCAACATAACCCAGTCAGGTCATCTTTTTGTGATAGACTGTATGTTGTTGAGCTAAAATGTGATACTTCAAATTGACATCACTTGACTCTTGAGATAATCTTGTTTTCACATTCTGATTTTGGCGTTTTTCTTAAGGAGCTCCTCCTTCAAGGTTTTCCTCAGACCTCGCTCACAGAGACTCTGTTTTCTGTTTCAGCCGCTGATACCCCCGCTCTCCTGCAGCAGGCCTCCCTGCCCCTCCTGACCAACACTCAGTGCAAGCAGTACTGGGGCAGCAAAATCTCCGACCTCATGATCTGCGCTGGGGCCTCTGGTGCCTCCTCTTGCATGGTACGAGCCCTCAGGCTACCTGCTACTGTTGTGTTTACAGCTTAATCCCATTGGAACGTTCATTACTTTAACCCTTAAAGGAGTAGGTTTTTGAACATTCTAAGTTCCGCAACAATTGAAGGTTCTAAAATTCTATGTTGAATTAAATGAACCCAGATATTCTTTAGAACGTTCATTTCTCAACATTCCCGTCACACCGGTGTGACGGTACTCCTTTAAGGGTTACGTTCATTACTTTAAAGCTTCCTGTTTATGTATGTTGAAGTCTTCTAAATACTGTGGTGGTAATGGCATTATGTATTGATTTGCTTTATGAGCGTAAACAAAAGGATCCATACCTTTCCCAGGGTTTCAGCCATGATCAAATCCTCTCTGAACACTGGCCAGATGTTTTTCTCCTGTCCTTAATGTCCCTCTGCTGTGTGTGTCTGCTGCAGGGTGACTCTGGTGGCCCCCTGGTCTGTGAGAAGGCTGGCGCCTGGACCCTGGTTGGTATCGTGTCCTGGGGCAGCGGCACCTGCACCCCCACCATGCCCGGAGTGTACGCCCGCGTCACCGCTCTCCGGTCCTGGGTGGACCAGACCCTCGCCGCTAACTAAAGCTGCCATGATTGTTTTTAGTTTCACCTTGGTTTTGAATAAAGCACTTTGAATGAAATCTTGTTGTTCATAGTTTTACCTTGGTTTTGAATAAAATATCTTCAAATCAAATTATCTTTTCACTCTTTTTGTCTAAATGTGCCAAAAAATTCCTAAAGATCCCAAATTATTCCATCAAAAGGTTCAGCTTGTTACTCCGCGACTATAACTCTAAATGTTTGATTATTTGACATATTTAAGGTTCCTACTACATCACTATGTAACCTACGCATCTTGATATGATGGGTAGTCACATGTAATGTCTCGCCTATTTTCAATCTGACCTGCGCAGGTTGCTAGCTAGTGTGCTCTCATTTATGTAGGGTGCCATCTCCATTCTGACAGCCATGGTATGTCATTTGTATGTTTCAGGCTCTTAAAGTAATGATACTATTAATAATATTACTCAATAATACCACATTACTGTATATGAATTTTCAATTCACCTGTACACGAGGCATCTTCTGTTCATCTCCAACCATTATCAATATTAATAATTTAAATACAATTTAAACATTAAATAAAATACATATGTTAAATAAATATAATACATATTATAAAATAATCTAAAATAAATAAATAAGACCAAGTTGAATATTTGTTCCATCATGGGGAAGAGGTGGAGGTAGTACAAAGCTCCAGGTACCAGGGTGTACGGACAACAAACTGGACTGAAAGTGCAACACCAAGGCTGTCTACAGGAAGGGGCAGAGCACATGCTGCTTGAGAAAGCTTAGGTCTTTTAATGTGTGCAGTAGAATGCTGAATATGTTTTACCAGTCTCCTGTTTCTAGTGCAATTTTCTTTGCAGAGCATCTTTTGGGGCAGCCGTGGCCTACTGGTTAGCACTTCGGACCTGTAACCGGAGGGTTGCCGGTTTGAACCCCGACCAGTAGGCACGGCTGAAGTGCCCTTGAGCAAGGCACCTAACCCCTCACTGCTCCCCAAGCGCCGCTGTTGATGCAGGCAGCTCACAGCGCCGGGATTAGTGTGCTTTACCTCACTGTGTGTACACTGTGTGCTGTGTGTGTGTGTGTTTCACTAATTCACGGATTGGGATAAATGCAGAGACCAAATTTCCCTCACGGGATCAAAAGAGTATATATACTATACTATACTATACTATACTATACTATACTATACTATATACCATACTATATACTATACTATACTAGAGCCGATGACACCAAAAAAGTAAACAAGCTGATTAAAAGAGCTGACTCTGTGCTTGGAAGTACACTTGAGCCACTGGAGTTGGTTGTTGAAAGAAGGATGTTGCAAAAGCTGTTAGCTGTTACATCTACTACGTGAACTAGTGGTCAGAGTGCTTTCAGCTGGAGACTGCTTCAACTTCATTGCAATAAAGACAGTCAGAGAAAGTCATTCCTGCCCACTGCTAACAATTTACAATGACTCCCCTGGGTGAGGAGAATCATATTCTGATAGATAATTCACAGTTTACATTCAATTGCACTTTATATATAACTTTAGCTCCTTCTGGGGGAAACCTGGACTGTTGAAAAGAGACGGTATCCATCCCACATGGGAGGGTACTGCCCTCCTTTCAAGGAACATAGACCGTCACCTAACCGAGGCTAGTTCCTGACGAACCAGAGATCCAGGAAGCAGAGATAATGTCTTACACAGATCTCTGCCGTCCTAACAGTCACCCAGGTATACAGGGCATACAAGGCCAAATACAGAGGGTGTCTGTACCAAGACTGTCAACTCTTACTCGACCCACTAGGGGAATTATTCGTAGCAATCTTATTATGATAAAAACTTCTTCGGTTAAGCAAATTCCTCCAAAAACGCAACTTACACTTGCTTTACTTAATATTCGATCACTGTCAAATAAAACTGCCTTGGTTAATTAAATTATTACTGACAATCATATAGATGTTATGTGCCTTACTGAAACCTGGCTTAAACCAGATGAATACCTTCCATTAAGGAACACCTCCCTCCCATTTGAATTATCATGTACCACGCCACACTGGCAGGGGAGGTGGAGTAGCTACAATCTATCAATCTAGTCTTCTCACATCTCCCAAGCTCACACACAAGTTTAAATCTTTTGAAGTTCTAGTCCTCAATTTTTTACCGCCAGACTGGAAAACTAATCAGCCTGTAACTGTGGTCACATTGTACAGACCCCCTGGCCCCCACACTGAATTCTTAGAGGAATTTTCTGATTTCCTTTCTACTTTAACTACCCAAACAGGAAAAATACTTATATTGGGTGATTTTAATATTCATATGGATAATGTGAACGATTGTCTCACAATTGCATTTCAATCCCTATTTGACCATGTCGGGTTCTGCCAAAATGTTAATTCACCCACGCACTGAGATAACCATACTATTGATCTAGTCTTGTCATACGGCATAAGCATAGAGCAGTTAACAATCTTGCCACAACACCCGACCTTAACTGACCACCATCTAATTACTTTTACAATGACATTACAACATGCAGTACCTAATTTAGCTGAATACTACAGACATATTAGACCTCACTTCCACAATCTCTTCATCAAAATCTACAACTACAGTAGTTTACTAGATCCTATTCCTACCCATCTTCTGAAGACTGCTCTCCCTTTCTTGGATAATGCTCTGCTCCAGATTATAAATAACTCACTACTATCAGGCCATGTACCACAGTCGTTTAAGTTATCTGTTATTAAGCCATCCCTCAAAAAGCCTACCCTTGACCCTAACAACCTGGCCAACTATAGGCCTATATCTAATCTCCCTTTTTTGTCAAAAATACTAGAACAAATAGTGTCGAAACAAATTGGTACCTTCTTGCATATGAATAAAATCCAAGAATTATATCAGTCTGGTTTCAGAGCTCACCACAGTACTGAATCAGCCTTAGTTAAAGTTTTTAATGACCTCCTCATTGCTGCCGATAATGGACATATATCAATATTGGTCCTCCTGGACCTCAGTGCTGCCTTTGACACCAGAGACCACAATATACTACTCCACAGGCTTGAACATTCGATAGGCATTAAAGACTCAGCACTCGCTTGGTTTAGATCATACCTTTCTAACCGCAGACAATTTGTACAGGTTCACAATAAACCGGCTACCCAGACTATGGTAAAATATGGGGTGCCTCAAGGCTCAGTACTAGGGCCCCTGTTATTTTCTCTCTATATGCTTCCTCTAGGCTCAGAAATTAGAAAACATGGCATTAAATTTCATTCTTATGCAGACGATACACAACTATACTTTTCCATAAAACCTGACGAATTAACTCCGTTAGCCAAACTTGACACATGTATAAGAGACATAAAGACATGGATGACAAATAATTTCCTGCTTTTGAACTCCGATAAAACAGAAGTCATGGTTTTAGGTCCTAAAAAGACGAGGGATATCCTATCCTCATCACAGGCTACATTTACTGATCTTCGACTATCCTCATCCACAAGTGTTAAAAATCTAGGAGTTACAATTGACCAAGACCTATCACTAAGTAATCACATAAAACAGATTACCAAAACTTCATTTTATCACTTAAGGAACATTTCCAAGATAAGGAAGTCTTTATCCTTACCAGACGCTGAGAAATTAATCCATGCTTTTGTCACCTCAAGGATTGATTATTGCAATGCTCTATACGCTGGCTGCAATAACACCTGTCTAAAGAGCCTACAGCTTATACAAAATGCAACTGCTCGCACACTCACTAGAACTAAAAAATATTGGCTGGCCTGTTAAAAGTCGCATTGACTTCAAAATATTACTTCTAACATACAAAGCCATTAATGGCCAGGCACCAGAATATATTAAAGATCTCCTAGTCCCATATAACCCACCTAGATCGCTACGATCACAGAATACTGGCCTTCTTGTAATTCCAAGAATCTCAAAAACTACAGTAGGAGGCAGAGATTTCAGCTTCCGCGCACCCCTCCTCTGGAATAATCTTCCTTCCTCAATTCAACTAGCAGACACCCTCCCTATTTTTAAGTCTAGACTTAAAACATACCTCTTTACTGCCTCCCATAGTTAGGTATGGTGCGGTGTGGAACTTCACCCACCTCAGAGATTTTTGGAATTGACCACCCTGCTGAGTCCTCGTGTGACTGGCACCCCAGTCGCGCGTGCGATGGTGGTCACTGACCATACCTGCGCTGGTGCCGACTACCCCTCACCATGCCTTAGTTATGCTGCTATAGCATAGTGCTGTCATGGACTTTTCATGTGTCACGCCGTACAACCCCCCCCCTCTCCTCTCTCCCCTTCTCTCTCTCTCAACTCTCCCTCTCTTGCATATTCTCACTACTGTATGATATACTGTAACAATATATAGTACCACTAATTACTTATTGACATTAACCATTTTGATTTTCAGTAATACTAACCCACTCTACATCTCTCTTTTTTTCCCCTTACTGTACCTCATTTGTGAGGTATATCATCACCAGTCATCAACCATCCATGTGTTGGCCCTCCTCTCACCCATCTCATGAAGTCCCATCCTCGACTGCCCTATTACTGTCCCTCTATCTGGATTCCTGGCCCGTACAGCCTAGCGACCCATCACCTGCCTATGGCAACTCTGCCCGGATTCCTGGCCTGTCTGCCGACCCACCACATGCCCCATGACAACTCCCTTCCCCTGGACAAATCCAATGCTAGACTATTTGAACTTTCTGTCACTAAATCAGGATTAATGAATTATCAGACCAAATACGTAATCACCCCACCTCTTGTAACTTTCTGCTCAAGTGCTTTTTAACACCATGTCTTATTCTCTACACCTGACTATCTTATGCATTTGTCATGTACTGTATACAGACCTTACTGTCCTGTATTGACCCTAGGCAGATGGGTCAGGCCCTTGAGTCGTGGATCTGCTTGAGGTTTCTTCCTATATGTATCTCCAATTCTAGGGAGTTTTTCCTCGCCCCTGTTACCCATGGGCCTCTCTCTTTCTTTTCTTTTCTTCCTTTCTTTCCTTTTTCTCTGATTGCCTACATTCTGTAAAGCGCCATGTAATGTTTTGGCGCTCTATAAGCACAATAAATTGAAATTGAATTGAATATCGTAAACTCTATTTATTTTCACTTGTGTGTATATGTGTGTGATATATGGATGAGGCTACCATACCGAGTTACCAAAATAAGACACCCCTCTCATCCAAACCACCAGCTTGTTCTAGCTTCTAACTTTTGGAAGACACTACAGACGCTTCTGACCTTGAGACTCCTGAACACAAAACTGATCTGAACTATTTATTGATTTATTTAGTGTTATTTTATTTAGTTTTTCTCCCTTTTCTCTGTACCAACAATTAGGCTACCACTAACATTGTGGCAATAAAAGCATATCTTATCTTATCTTATATTAGTAATTGCGGCGATAACACCATCATTTCCCTTTGGGGATGAATAGAGTAGTGTACCTTTCTACCTGGTAAAATGGCTTAAAAATGACATATTTTGCATGTAGCAACACTCTTTTCTTTGTTTGTTCTTTGTTTCTTCCTAAGGGCTAGACACAAGCTAGAAATTCAGTAATCTCCCAATATTGATTTATTTCTGTGAGATGAAAAGTAGCCAGCTATTTTCCTTGGGGCGTTTGATAAAGAATAAAAAAAAAAACAAAGGAGAAAGTAGAGGAGAACAATAATAATTTAATCAATTTCAATTTATTTTGTGAAATAATGTGTGTGGAAATATTTTTGAAATGTCAGTGGATGGAAAATGTGCATAGGTAAGGGCAGAGACACTGAAAGGTTATTTGCAGATCTCTTGCTCTCTTTTTTGTAAATATAATCTAATAGAATGTGACGTGTACCTGCTAAATGAAATCAGGAGATATTTTGCACTGCACAGGTTGAGCAGAAAGATGGACGCTTGTACTCCTATTGGACATTTCTCACTTCTGGAAAGGGTTTATTGACCACTTGCTTTAGCTTGGGGTCCTGCTGGTAGTTCCAAAGTGGAGACCTGACTGCCACACAGACCCCTTTGCCTATCCTAACATCACTAATGACATCTGTTCTCACATATATAACCCCAGCATGAAACAATATAACAGCAGAGGCTGTCAATCAGGAGTGTGACACAAAAACAAAAAAATTGGGTAACACTTTATTTTAAGGTCCACATGTTAGCCACCAATACATACCTAATTAATATCTGTATTAGTGACTTGTAAGGCATGTGTTAGGCAACATTAACCATTTGTTAGGTGTGTATTCACAAATTTCTTGTTCATGATGAATTAGGCCTTTATTATTGATATAATCTTAATAATGACCTTGTAAGCCTTGATCTCTACATACTAATTAGTAGTAAGTACCAAAATAGAATATGCATAACCTACTTGTATACTGTCTGAATAAATCCCAAATAGTAGGAGAACAGTTGTAGAATAAGCAAGTGTATGGCTCAACCTCATTGCTGCATTTCACTGCCCAGGTTGCTGTGTGAAATAGCACTTAATAACTGGGAGATTGGCTCCCATTCTAAAGTGGAAACTGGTTCCTTGGTAGCCAACACATTATCATCAGTAATACCTCTGCAGAATGTACTTATTAGTCATGAATTGATTCCATATTCTAAAGTCAGGCATTATTATTATTAAGAATTATATGATGGGAACAGTCTAGATTATAACTCCTGGTCAATATAGACATTCTTTACCCTTAATACATTGCTAGTGCATACATTGTTCATTCAAAATATGGTCCCTGTTCTAAAGTAGAGGCTGGGACAATGTTTATTTAACAAGTTCTGTAAACATGTTACATTGTACTCTCAATGAGCTCACAAAGCACAAAAAGACTAGCAATACCTTCTCCCAATACTGATAAAATACTAGTCCACTCTGGCAAGTAAATAGCTAATGTTCTTTTGTGTGATTTCTTTACTGCTACTGTAGTTTTCAGGCAAATAGGCCTGCTGTGTACAAGTTTTTGATATGTGGTAGGTGGGTCCCGTTTCAAAGAAGACCACCACAGATGTGTTGAATGACAATTCTTTTGCCCTTTTTATTTGTTTAAAAGACGTGTTTTTATCCTGTCAGTTCTAGTTAAAACTAGCTTTTGCTAGTCTTTTTGTGCTTTGTGAGCTCATTGAGAGTACAATGTAACATGTTTACAGAACTTGTTAAATAAACATTGTCAGTGCTGTCACTTTTCTCATCTTCTTTTCTATTGTTAACCCTCCCAGCCTCTACTTTAGAACAGGGACCATATTTTGACATATCATGACTAATAAGTACATACTGCAGAGGTATTACTGATGATAATGTGCTTGCTACCAAGGAACCAGTTTCCACCAGAGCCAATCTCCCAGTTATTAAGTGCTATTTCACACAGCAACCTGGGCAGTGAAATGCAGCAATGAGGTTGAGCCATACACTTGCTTCTACAACTGTTCTCCTACTATTTGGGATTTATTCAGACAGTATACAAGTAGGTTATGCATATTCTATTTTGGTACTTACTACTAATTAGTATGTAGAGATCAAGGCTTACAAGGTCATTATTAAGATTATATCAATAATAAAGGCCTAATTCGTCATGAACAAGAAATTTGTGAATACACACCTAACAAATGGTTAATGTTGCCTAACACATGCCTTACAAGTCACTAATACAGGTATTAATTAGGTATGTATTGGTGGCTAACATGTGAACCTTAAAATAAAGTGTTACCAAAAATTGTCACACTTAGGTCTATTCCCTGGGAATATAAAATGTTATCAGTCCTTTTTTTCCCCAATCCCCTGTCTACCTGTCCTGTCTACCCCCTTGTCATATTGTATGTATGTTTGTGTAATGTATGGACAGGTTGATGGTTAATTTCACTGGTACTTGTGACTATGTGACAATAAAGGGTACTACTACTACTACTACTACTACTAATTGTAATTATTCCATTTTGAGTCGTTCATCTGTCAGTATAATACTGTATCTAAACAAAGATACATTAATACATCCCAGAATTGGGGTATAACATAATATCAGCCATCTTCAGTTAATTTACTCATTAATTGATTAGTTTGTATGTAAGTGTTGTGGGCTATGGTTAAGCTGCAGGTTTCAATTCAAGAATAGACACTAAAAACAGTGTTTTTGATGGGGAAAAAAATCACATTTCATGTTTGATTTCATTCATACACATTTTAACAACAACTCTGAAAAAGGATGGAGGAGCAACTGAGTCAACTATATGCTAATAGACAAGTATTTTGGCTAATGCAGGTAGATACAGTATATTGCCACTAGTTAATAGCATATCTGTAGGACTACACATTAAAGGTCCATGTGCTGTTTATGTTGGTGATTTGTGATTTGAAGTTACCATTACACATGAAATCATTTGCAAACATTTGTGTCTTACATATACTTGAATTTACCCTAGGAATCAATAAAGTATCTATCTATCTATCTATCTATAGCATTTACTGTATATTTGACAGTGACATATTATATATTCACAATAAAAATGCATTGTCAAAAACATTGCCCATATGCTTTATGCTTGTGTTGCACACTCACCTATCCCTCATGTCTTAGAAAAAAAGTGTACATTGAGAACAGGTGCAGATGTCTCAAGGCAAGGCCGTGAGAAATTGAACATATGTTATCACTTACACTTTCCCCAAGTTCTGTGTAGAATGCATATTTGAAGGTCACTAGTGCATACATTTTTGTGGATTACATTAACAAAGCATGTACTGTATGATTGCTACAATATAATAATGTACAGTCACATGCAGTTAATGTGCACATGTTGTAGCATTGTGTTTGCAATGCTGGTGCCGTGGTAAAATGGTATGGTGCCATATGGAATAGAACAATATTGAAAGTGAATACATCATTTTAATGGCTCTTAAAAGAAAACATTTATAGGACCCATTATTTATCAGAGCCGACAAGATTATAGAAAAGGGTGCAAGTGAATTTTAAACCATAAGCACACAATTGTTTTAGTCTAGTGTGTTTGCTGAGTAGTAGGCCTACAGTACAGTCTGAAGCACAATGCTACCAAGGTAAGCCATAAAGAATCAGACCATTCTCTAACACGTGCTACAAAGAAGGGGTGAGGGGGTCCTGCAAGCCTCAACCCATCTATGCAAGGTGTGTTCTGTCCCACGATGAGATAAGGTATACAATATGCTGATGTGAGCTCCCCTCGACCGTATAAAAGGTCTCGGCTGTGGTCTGTTCAGCATGTTGTAGACATGGCCTTCCTGTGGATCATCTCCTGCCTCGCCTTCGTGAGCTCAGCCTTCGGTAAGGAGAAACACCAAAGGTGTTGGTGCTCCAGAGAGCACCTACACAGAGCCCAAACAAATCAGCGGATAGCCAGAGCTGGATCTCAGTCAGAAGAAGTGCATTGTTGGCTGTATTTTTTCAGTGTTTAAATGCTTATAGCTACTACTATGTGATGAAACGTGTTACTGCTGCTACTACAATAGGTTTCAGTCTAGGAGGCTTTAGCTTTCTTAAAGTGCCAAATTCTTGACTAAT
This sequence comes from Alosa sapidissima, assembly GCF_018492685.1. NCBI lineage: Eukaryota > Metazoa > Chordata > Actinopteri > Clupeiformes > Clupeidae > Alosa > Alosa sapidissima. The sequence goes on from NC_055970.1 coordinate 8,287,906, forward strand.
AATGTGATTTCCTCAACTTTTTTTCAGGCTGTGGCATTCCTGCCATCAAGCCCGTTGTCACTGGCTACTCCAGGATTGTCAACGGTGAGGAGGCTGTTCCCCACTCCTGGCCCTGGCAGGTGTCTCTGCAGGTAACGCACACTTTAACCAGGGATGGATTACTGCACGGGCCTACCAGGCCCAAGGGGTCAGGGGGCCCTGAAGCCCAAGCCTTTGCATGGAATCATTGCCTCAGTATCAACAAATCAGGATGTAGGCTATGAATCTTATTGAATTTAGTATTGGCCATCCCCAAAATGCACCAGAATACAGGAAATCACATCAAACAAATTCATTTTTTTCTAGGGGAGGACCCCCAAACCCCCCTCCCACATATATAACAATTAGTGGGGGGCCCTTAATACATCTGGGCCCGAAAGTTCATAATCCTCCCATGACTTTAACTCTACATTTCCAAGTGCCCCCTTATTCAATGATATGCCTTTCAGGGTGTGTTGCCTTTGATTACATACACTTTATCATTACATTTTACTACATACTCAATAACATAAATATCTGTTTAATATTGGGTTACCAGATGTGGTAAACAACTTTGGATTTGAAAATGAAAATGTCATATTGATGTATATGAATGTGTAATTTTACCCAATAAACATAAAGTTAAAAAAAAAGAAAACATAAATATCATTAGGTCTACATTAGAACATACTTCAGTAATATTGTTCTGTGACAGTGGACCATTTACAGCACCTTTGCTAAGCTATGAAAATATGATTTATTTGACGAATAGAAGAAAAAAAACTTAATTTTCCAAAATGTCTGCAATTCAGGACTACACTGGCTTCCATTTCTGCGGTGGTTCTCTGATCAACGAGAACTGGGTTGTGACTGCTGCCCACTGCAACGTGAGGTGAGAGAGCTTTAATGTACTCACCACTTCAGGCAAACACACATTACTGCTCACTAAGACAAAAAATGTTTCATCATAAATGATTTTACTGCTGCCATTTTTGCACACACATAGGTTTTGATTCACCAAATTGAAGCGTCACAAAAATCTCAAGTCTCCTAAATGACAGTGAACGTTGTATAAAGGTTTAAATGTTCATTTCAGGACCTCCCACCGTGTCGTCTTGGGTGAGCACGACCGTTCCTCTAATGCTGAGGACACCCAGGTCATGAGTGTCGGCAAGGTGCGTATCAATTGTCAATCAGTCATTGTGATCTGAAGCAGACATATCAAACAAGCAATACATCCCGAGGCTGTGAGTCCTCCTCAGTGAGTCGTTTGGTGGTTGCATGGTTTGCATCAAACTGTTCATGATCCTTTTTGCCTCTTCTACATCAGGTCTTCAAGCACCCCAATTACAACAGCTACACCATCAACAACGACATCCTCCTGATCAAGCTGGCTTCTCCCGCCCAGATGGGCCTCCGCGTATCTCCCGTGTGCATGGCTGAGACCAGCGACAACTTCGCCGGTGGCATGAGGTGTGTCACCTCTGGATGGGGTCTGACCAAGCACAATGGTAAGTTGAATCAGATCACCATTACCAGCAAAGATTCTAGAGCGGAGCGCTGTAGAATCTTTGATTACCAGTAGTCTTTTTGTAGAAACCCATTTAAAATGTGTATGAATTTGTGTAATACCGAATGATAGAAACAACATAATTATGCTAAACTAATAATGAATACACTAGAAATACACTCACATGTCATATTACTCTGCCTTTCAGCCGCTGATACCCCTGCTCTCCTGCAGCAGGCCTCCCTGCCCCTCCTGACCAACACTCAGTGCAAGCAGTACTGGGGCAGCAAAATCTCCGACCTCATGATCTGTGCTGGTGCCTCCGGTGCCTCCTCTTGCATGGTACGAGCCCTCAGGCTATCTGTTACTGTTGTGTTTACAGCTTAATCCCATTGGAACGTTCATTACTTTAACCCTTAAAGGAGTAGGTTTTTGAACGTTCTAAGTTCCGCAACAATTGAAGGTTCTAAAATTCAAATTTATCAAAAATCAACTAGCTTCTCTTTATTATTCACTACTTTGATCCCTCCTCTTGCATGGTACGCAGCCTCCTCTCCTCATGCTCCTCTGAATAAATATGACTCAAATACATATAAACATTTTACTAACATCAACTAGCTTCTCTTTATTATTCACTACTTTGATCCCTCCTCTTGCATGGTACGCAGCCTCCTCTCCTCATGCTCCTCTGAATAAATATGACTCAAATACATATAAACATTTTACTAACATCAACTAGCTTCTCTTTATTATTCACTACTTTGATCCCTTAGCTAATTTGTAACTCCTTTCTAACTCCTTTCCCTACTATCCCTGTGAACGTTTCCCTAATGTCCCTCTGCTGTGTGTGTGTGCTGCAGGGTGACTCTGGTGGCCCCCTGGTCTGTGAGAAGGCTGGCGCCTGGACCCTGGTTGGTATTGTGTCCTGGGGCAGCGGCACCTGCACCCCCACCATGCCCGGAGTGTACGCCCGCGTCACCGCTCTCCGCGCCTGGGTGGACCAGACCCTCGCCGCTAACTAAAGCTGCCATGACTTTGTCGAGTTTCATCTTTATGACCAATAAACAGAGCTTGTGATATCAGAACACATGTACTCTGTCTTGTTATTTAACCTCAATACTTATGGTTATGGTTATGGATTTAGCAGACGCCTTTGTCCAAAGCGACACATAAATACAAAACAACATAATAATATTTAAAATTGAACAGGGAACAGATTAGAATGTTGGTCAAATATAATAAGGAGAATAGTTATAATAAACAATAATATCAATTCAATCAATAGCCTAATAAAAAAGCAATGAAAAAAAGGGGAAAGGCAATAATAAAATAATAATGTCCATTCAATCAATAATATAAAAACAATTACATGCTAAGACTACATTAAGGAGAATATCAATAATAAACAATAATGTCAAATTAATGAACAGCCCATTTAAAATAAAACAACATTATACAAACCATAACACATAAGCGCTTAAACAACTAAGTATATGTTGAATAGGAATGTCTTTAGACCCCTCTTAAACGACCCAAAACTACCACAGGAACAGAGAGCACTGGGCAATTCATTCCACCAACATGGAACCACTGAAGAAAAGAGTCTGGAATTAGACCCAGTTTTCATGACTGGTCGACACAACAGACGCTCACCAGAAGACCGCAGTGGGCGGTTGTTTAACTTGTGTTCTACTGTAGTGGGGATTTCAGTGTGCAGTTCCAATAAGGGAAATCATTTCATCAAAACACAATAACAAGGACAGTCAGTAGTGCCTAATCCTTTCAAACATATAAGAGACACATTTGAAACACATATTTGCACACTTTCATTCAGTAAAACTAATATTACTCTCATTGTATTTCTGGAAGTGCACTGAGAAGTGCCAGCAAATCTAAATTGGTACTTAAGAATAAATCCTCCAAAATATTTAGCTTTAACATAGCATAAAACTGATTAAATTACTATAAACCAAATTGACACTGATATCATGTTTTCCTTAACAAAACGTTACTTATAAAGTGTGCTTTCACAACACACTTTATACCTTTTATAACTACAACAGCAACAAATTTCATTTATATAGCACTTTTCAAGGCACCCGGAGCGCTTTTTCAGTGAAGGGGGAACCTCACCACCGCCAATGTGTTGCACCTGGGTGATGCGTGGCAGCCATTATGTGCCAGAACGATCACCACCCACCAGCTTGAGGTAGAGAGTGAGGGAATGACTGAATGAGCCAATCACACTGGGGATGAGTTACAATTTCATGTGTGCAAAACATACTGCCTGTTCAACTGCTTCCTCTGCCAAAAACTGTTTCAAAATAAAAGTCCTCACTACAATATTTGACTGTTAAACAATTTAACCCTTTAAACTACTGAACTTTTTAACTGTTCAGCCATTGTAACTGTTACTTGCCATCAACTATGACTCCTACCCACTGTAGCTAGTTAGCATTGCTAACATTGTTAGCATTTTAACAAAACTGCTAAAAATAATTAGCTAAGTAACATGGTTAGCATTGTTAGCATGCTAGTTAGCATAACTGCTAAAAATGATTAGCTAGGTTAGCTAAGTCACATGGTTGACATAGTTGGGGCAGCCGTGGCCCACTGGTTAGCACTCTGGACTTGTAACCGGAGGGTTGCCGGTTCGAGCCCCGACCAGTGGGCCGCGGCTGAAGTGCCCTTGAGCAAGGCACCTAACCACTGCTCCCCGAGCGCCGCCATTGTAGCCGGCAGCTCACTGCGACGGGATTAGTGTGTGCTTCACCTTACTGTGTGTTCACTGTGTGCCGTTTGTGTTTCACTAATTGGGTTAAATGCAGAGACCAAATTTCCCTCACGGGATCAAAAAAGTATATATACTATATTAGTTAGCATGTTAGCATTGTAAAAAAGTATATATACTATACTAGTTAGCATGTTAGCATTGTTAACATATTAATTAGCATAGTTAGCATAACTACAAAAAATATTAGCTAGGTTAGCTAAGTCACATGGTTAGCATAGTTAACATGGTAGTTAGCATAACTATTAAAAATGCATAGTTAACATTGTTAGCATAACTGCTAAAAATGAATAGCTAAGGTTACATAGTTAGCATGTTAACATTCTTAGTATTTTAGCATAACTGCTATAAATTATTAGCTAAGTCACATAGTTAGCATTGTTAACAGCATTAGCATTATTAACATTTAAAAAAAAACTGCTAGAAAACATTAGCTAAATTAACTAAGTTAAGTAACTTGGTTAGCATTATTATCTTTGTTAACATAGTTAGCATAACTGCTAGCAAACATTAGAGCCATTCCAACTGTCAGTTATTGTCAACTATCTACCTAAATAATTTAATCATTTAAACTATCCACCTATTTAACTGTTCAGTCATTCCAACTATATTAAACCTCATCTACCTAGCAACCAATTTAGTTTGTTTTTACTCTGTATGATATTTTACATCATATTTTAGCATTTTCATGCACTATATTTCCTTTAGGAAATGCTTTTCTAGTTTCCTGCTGTTGGTTAAATAGATAGACACACATATAGGGAAAACACTTGATATTGAATTTATGTGCTACAATGCAGGCCTGTTAACTGTATGACAACAGTGGTTTATTTAAACTACATCATAAGAATTTATTTCGTCAGTCATCATGCTCATTTTAATGAGTAAGAATTAGGGCTGTAACGATACACCAACCTCACGATTCGGTTTGTATCACGATTTTTGACCCACGGTTCGATACGAATCTCGATTTTTCTTTTCTCTAAGCCTACTATTTTTTATTACAACTCTACCTCTTTAATTCAGCTGTCTGGTTGAAGCCTGGAAATGTTGTAAACAAAGTAGCATAGTTGGCTAGCTTAGCCCATCATAGTCTACTGATTGGACTGTTCAGTTTCCTCATGTGTTTAAGTTTCAAGATAATACTTGTTCTCCTTGGGACACCCTTTTGGGAAACGCTGGTATTGAGATGATCAGTCAACTTCAATGCAAGAGTTTTAAACCAATATGTGCAGCAATAATAACTAATGATGCTAAGCGGATTTAATAGTAATTTAGCTAGTCGTCTTCTATGCGTCCTTGCTTTCACGATTGTGAATGTTTTATTTAAGTCGCGCGTGTTCATTGAGCAGGAGAGGGAGGGAGAGTGAGAGAGAGCGGGGCAAGGAGAGAGGGTTTACTTCTATACTGTTTGGTAAAGTTGCACACATAGTCTACAATGAAAGCAAGGAGAGGTATGAAATGATTAGTTATTTATTAGTTTTTGGACAACGTAGGCTACCGATAAGTAAAGCGGGAGATGTCGGTTGCTTTTGCGGCCGTGTAAGCTGCAAAGCTAAGCAGTGCGTGAAACACTAGAAAGGGTGTGTCGCGATTCTGCCTTTTCACACCGCAACACAGTATTGTGGATATGAATGTCGCGATTTCCAGTTCGAATCGTATATCGTTACAGCCCTAGTAAGAATGAAAGTTCTGCTGTGTTTATTGCAAACAAAATTCCGCGATATCACCCGCGAGTCACGTCAGGCAGACTGTAGCTAGGGTTACCAACTTTCTGATATGAAAATAAGGAGGGGGGGGAATACACTTCAGTACACCGGCATCCACTTCAGTTAGTGGGGGGGGGGGGGGGTATTGAAATTATGTATGTATTATTGTACTAAATAGTGCATCATTTTACAAAATTGTGAGCCATTATTTACTAAAATGCGTACATAATATACTACATTCTATCCACAATCTAGTAAAATGAGATCATAATTGAGTAAAACAAGTGCACAATTTGGTCAAATGAGTGCACATTCTCATAATATATTTTTAAAAAAAACATTTTTGCAGTGACGCCTCCAGGGCTCCATATTGAATTAATGTAACCTACTAGCCTACTCATTTTCTATCTGGTGCAAAACAAGAATAATTTCGATGCTAAAACACTTGATAAAAAATAACTGTTTGTAGCCTATTATACTCAAACCAAACAACTCTGAAAACTGAACTGGCAGATATGCTGTCATAGGAAACATCACATCACAAGCAGCTGTAGAAGCTCTGAATTTGGTGAAGCCTTATTTTATTTCTGGCTTTTTTCTGTCTCTGCAGCAAGTAGGCTAGCCTATGTGTTTATCTTGCACAGATGCACTGTAAAACTCTGAGCAAGACATGTCATCTCATGCTACTAGGCTATCAGCGTAATATACGTGACTCACAGTGGCTCAAACGAAAAGTGCATTCTCTGTTGGGATAGTGATGACAGACAAACTGAGAGGGATAAAGGACAGCAGCAAAGTTTCCCTTTATCTCATATAAATCGTGAATTTTTCATTTAGTCTAACTTATAATACTGATCTGTCATGGATTTGCACTAGTTGATTCTCAATAATACGGAACAAAATGCGTTCCGTATCAGTTCAATACGGAACACATCTTTTTCCTTGCAAATACGGGACGATTTCGTATTTTACGGAACGGTTGGCAACCCTAACTGTAGCCTGTCTGTCCGGGATGAGCTGCCCTCTGTTGTAGCTCCTCCTGGCTAGCCTCTGAAGATCACGTTTACGTAGAAAGCCAGACCAAGTCAGATCTGCCTCAAGTCGAACATGCCTAATGTATCGTGAACTTGACTGAAAGAGAACCACAGTTAACCAATATGCCTTTTCACACAGAGATCACGCTAAATTTGTGGGAAAAGGAGACGTCTTTTTGTCGCAACGTGTGTCTGAAAACGAGGTAAAAAAATTTGCCGGCCTGCTGATCTGTTCACATGATGCGGCATTTTGGGGAGCCAGGATCAGCTAACAAATTAAAATGTGACGTGCAACAGGGGGTGTGTAGAGTGATAGTCGTAGGCCTTACCTAGCGTTCATGGACTTCGGAAAAATCTTTCTCTGAGTGAAAACATCATCATTCCGCGTCATTCACGTCACTTAATGTGTGAGTCAGAGGTCGGAAACTGGGGCTAGATTTTGCTAACAGAGTTGCCCAGTTAGGGGCTCGTCATCACTTTTGTCGTCACATTGTAGTTCGTTTGTAGTCCATGTGGCCTTTCATGTCCAACAGTTTTAATGTGAACTTGGGAATTTGCCGTTTTTGTAACTTGAAAGCTGCATATCTTTCTTTCACGAATCGCATCTTACACTATATTTTAAGCAAATACAGTTGTTTGTTTAGGATTAGTGAGTGTATGTTTTAACTTTTGTTGTGGCATCCGTGTTTGTCACACATTCCGATGGCAAAGCACATGAACACTTGCTGTCGGAAAAACAAAGTAGCCATGGGGGCGGTCCTTGTCATTCCGAGGTGCTCTGAATGCACCATTGGTCTGGCTTTCTACGTAAACGTGATCTTCAGAGGCTAGCCGGGAGGAGCTACAACAGAGGGCAGCTCATCCTGGACAGACAGGCTACAGTCTGCCTGACGTGACTCGCGGGAGACATCGCGGAATGTTGTTTGCGATAAAAACAGCAGAACTATCATTCTTACTCATTAAAATGAGCATGATGACTGACGAAATAAATTCTTATGATGTAGTTTAAATAACCCACTGGTGCTCTGAATGCACCATTATTATGCGTGGGCCTTCAGATGCAGCAGGTGTGTGATTTCCAAAACCATGGCGGGAGAACCGACTGCACTTTGGTTAGCTTGCATTTGCTTATAATGTTAGATTCTTGCGATAGATGTCTTCAGACAATAAAAAGTAATTTGGAAGGGAAATTGAAGAGAAGAGTTGCCCCCTGCTTTGGCCGTGATTTCCCTTTGAAAATCAGATGTTCACAGGCTACTGTGGCCTTGGTCAGTGGCGCCGCCAGCCGTAATCCTGTACGCACTGTGCGTACAATTTATTCATGAAATCATTCAATATTACAACAATAAAAATAGCTTGTGTACTGTCTTAATTGAAACATGCTTCGCGCACAAATGATAGCCTAGGGCAAAGAGAATGGACATCTCAACATAAGGATACATTAGAAGATGATGATTGGTGTAAACTTTGTCACACGACGTAATAAGCAGTTCTGGCGCTTAAAGCCTGTGTTGCAGGTTAACCATCACTGTTGATTAATTGGTACATAAAGCACTCAAGATATGTATATCATTTTTAAAATGTCTCAAAAATGGTCTTAAAGACCGTCTTAAAGACCAAAGTCTTTTTTTTACGCAATTCGGTGATGACGTCACGTTGGGAAGACGTGGAGGAAAGGTAGCCTCAGCCTAGTATTAGAACTATGGTGACTGACTGGGACGAGTAAGAGTTGGCAAGGACCAATAACATGTATGATGGCCCGCAGCCGTATAATTTCGAACCTGTGAGACGTGAGAGGACAAATGAGGAACTGCCAAGAACTGATGGCCTTCAAAGCCAATTAAATGCATGGTCCGAGGAGAATGAGTGGAGAGTTGGCCTAGTGTCCTGGTGAGTTGCTATCATTTAGCAACGCAGCAATGAGCACTGGAGCTAGCCTAGTCTACGAGCAGCCGTGCACAATAACGACATTTTTTTTACTGTCAGTGAATAGCACCGAGTGGGGGGAAAAAAATCAACGTTTCTTTATATCTAGTGGCAGTGATCATGACGTTAGTTCAGATAGTTAGTACTGGTAAACTTTGTCATAGTGTCGTAGTACTGGTAAACTTTGTCTTTGTCATCTACAATTAGACATCATGCTAGCTAACATTAATGATTAGTTATCCCACGTTTTGATGGTAGCCTACTAGCTCCAGTAACAGCATCATTGCCAAGTGTTTTTAAGTGTTTACCTCTTCCTCCGGTGAAAATGTTGTTGCAAACGTAGCCGCCGCGTGTCTGTCGCCGTGTTTGACAGGTGCTTGTGTGGGCAGTGCTGTCCCATGGAAACTGCGTTGGAGAGCTTGTGCTGTAGGGAAGTGAGTGCGTTTTGGTCGCTGGTCGAGGAGCTCACCCCGCGACCATATGTGACATGCCTCCCTCAGCATCCAGGATTTGAGGCATGCTGCCTGAATCCGTTTGTACTGAAGATAGCTTACACCCATTTCAGGCAGGATCATGGTCCCCTTCAAGCCAGCACACACGAGTATGTTAATTGTTTGTTTACCTTACCATTCTTTTTTTATACACAAAATCCTATGAACCAACTTAAACAGTTATAGGTGACTAGAGATGTGTTGTATAGACAATAAACATGTTTCCAACATACTCATCCCTAGGCAATACCGGTACACTGCGTACAGGCAGGCTATACACGCTGGGCATATGGAGTTCTTGGCAGGCATACTGTATAAGGAAGCCTCTACCCTCCTGTCTGGTTTCAGCTGTCAGGCAACAATTTCATAGTGGTGACGAGACCTATCATGGCTTTCAATGGCCTCGTTTGGATGAAAATGAATAAAAAGCATATTGGCATGTACAACATCAGACATCTGGTCTTCTGGCAGCCATGACGAATCACTGATGATGACTGAGGGATCCTCTTCTTCATCATCAGTTTGTTCAGGACTAGTGAGGGGGGTGGAAGTTTGCATCCTGACAGTTGTTTGAGTCCCCACACTGACCATCTTGGGCTTTAGGTTCACCTGCACAGCTGTGGCAGAGGCAGTAAACATACCCAAACATATGACAATCATGGCAAATCTAATAGGTTATGTTTTGGTGTAGGCTATGTTTTAATTTCATCAACGTGTATAGAAATGTCCTGCATGCAATTTGGCAACGTATGTTTTAGACAGCATATCAACTACTCAAACATTGAATCATCCCAGAAATACCCAAGATTTACCGTGAGACCTTCCAGGGGGCTTCAAATTACATTGTGTCCCTGTGTCACAAGTGGAGGAGGAGGGCAAGGGGTCATCTATTGTTTCACCGACACAGTCCGTGGTCTCCTGCGTCGAGGCATCTGTCAACATCTTGCGCAAAAAAATCCAAAAGGGTCAGCAACACGATCACGGTTAAATACATATGAAAGAAAACCGTAATAGTCACTTTCCATCCACTTTAATCAAGCAGCTAAATACACACAAGTTGTGAAAGTCGCTTGGTTATCACCGTCCAAACACTAACTTTAGCCAATGCCCTAGCATATCTAGCTAAATATGACAACCTTCTGGACATTGCACTTTTGTTTTGGTTCATATTCATGTATCACGAAATGTGCTTTTCTGATGTCAGACTGACCATAGTAGAAGGTAAACACGGTATGTAGTATACACAGGGCTAGCTAACGCGCAGCTTGTAAACATTAGCATGAGACTTACCGTAGCTAGCTCTCGCTTGCGGCGGGCGGCACCAATGTTAGTGCTTCTCGGTCTTGGCGTAGGGCAGGCAGAGAGGTGCGTGTGCACAGACGGCACGGCGGTCGGAATAAGCAGTACCTGGCTCAGCCTCTTCAGCCCAAGAGAAACCATCCTGATATCCCCTGGGTCGTAGTCCTCCTCCCTGAAATGCGCGCTGCAGATCTTGGAGTTTGTGGTGACGGAGGTCATTGAAAAATTTGCCCACCTAACACGGACAAATTGTACCCACTGTCTGAGGGTTGCCTTGTCCTTCAAAGGGAAGCCATGGACCCTGTTTCCTGTTTGGGTTGAGTTTTTACACCCAGCACTAACACAGTAGTTTACCATTGTCAACCTACCTACTATATATTTCTATCTATCTATGCTAACGTTATGCTATCTGGATGTCTCTCTCTCTATACTAACCTATCTATCTATCGATCTATATATATCTGTCTATCTATCTATCTGTATATCTATCTATCTGTCTGTCTATCTATATATCTAGTCTATCTATATATACGTATTTATCTATAATTTGCGCTCTCTGAATACTCTTGTCTACAACTGTCTCTAGTCACTCTCAATGCTCTCAAGCCGGGCTTTGGTCTATTCTCTCCCCAAGGTGACGTAATGCAATGCATTGTGGGGGAAAGGAGAATTGTTGCAAACCGCTGTAAAAATAGTACTACTTTTTCGTATTATATTCCGTTTCGTGATACCCAACAACATAAAATACAATGGATAACAGTTTAAATGTTTATTTCCAACAAGCAAATTGCACAAATTCGTTGAAAAATTAAACCTGCAACACAGCCTTTAAAAACGCAAGGTTCCATTCAGTCATAAATCATTCAAGGTGAACTGAACTGAAAGAATCAACATTGATAATGTGTTGATTATGACAATTAAAAATAAATGACACCAAAAAATGTAATTAAAAAAATCAATACGTAGCCTTTTTTAAGCAACACCAAAATTGCGTTTGTTAGTATTAGAACGCTGCCAGTTTCAATGACGTCACTGGCATGGCAGGACCTGAGAAGTTCTATAGGGAGGGAAAGTGAAAACCAGCGCCCCAAGTGGTTGCGTTCCTATCGAAGAGCAGCTCCAATGTTAAGTCCCATAGAGTGTGCCAGTGACTTCCGTTTTACTTCCGCTACAAGGGACCTATCTTTCAAAAAAATATGAACGGGAGTTAATAATTAGATAACAATTATTATTTGGTCCAGTTTGAATTGTGCCACGAATTTCACATATGATGTGTGTGAATTTAAAAGATTTTTGTGTGTGAATTTTTCACGTCAAGAAAGTACTGTTGTTCGATAGACTTCAAAAGTTATGTTGGTTTTGTGCGAATCCGCTCAGTGGACTACATCTCTCGACTCGAACGATGTACGTCACCAACGTAATTAACGATAAGATTAGCTGTTATGCTAGTTAACGCTTGCATCTTGCTGCCTGCTATGTCACTTAACAGTATCTAATGTACAGTCTATGGACGAATACAACTTACCTGATGTGTTTAATCCTCTGACTCATGGTATTTTCATCGGCAAGGAAAGCCCAATTAAGACCTGTTGCTGGTATGCTACAATCAGAGAATGTCTAATAAGGGGACGGGCTCTGCTACAATCTAGTGTGGCTGTGAATGAGCTAACGTCACTAGCGCGACTGATGGGTTTGTAGTCGTTGGAATTACGATCTTTCACAATGTTGTAATTCAATAGTTACGAAACAAACTGAAAATGTATTTACATGAAAATTTGTCTTTAAAATTGACAAACATCATATGGGTAATTTAAGGCACAAGTCAACCGGGACCAGAAAATAATTTCTTTTTCGCCATAGACTGGCGTTCAAAATTTTTGAAAGATAGGTCCCATGGAGGCAAATGGAAGTGGCGTCACTGGACTCTATAGACCTATTTTTTTAAAAATATTGTGAAGCCAAATCAGAGATGTTATCCACCAAAAACATTTTTCAGTGTCTATACAGTAATAATCTTCTAACTGTGAAAATGTCAGACCCTATTTTGCCTTATTTTAAAAAATCGAAATTGCTCCTTTTGTTTCATAAACGAACTACAAAAGAAGTCACGTGACTTTACCCTTCGACGTTACTCAGCATGGTTTGTTTATTAGCCTAGTTAGCATTGACACTTAACACTTACTGCCAGATCTTCATGTAAGTAGAAGCACAACACCAGTTATCCAGACATAAAAGTTATCACCACGCGGTTTACATCACGTTCCATTATCACAAAAATATGTTAAGCCAGTTAAGCAAATTGCCGTATTGATCAGTTAGAGATTAAGTGCCCAAACCTGTGACGTCACATGCAACTGTAGTTCATTATCACAATGTTACGACAAAAACTCAAAACAATTCAACTGATCCTAAAAATAAGGTATGGCCACTTGAAGCAATAGAGGTGACCCCAGTGCCTCACATATGGAAGGCATTAAATTAAGATCCCAATGTGCACCGAGATATATTTTTTCTAAAGAAAAATCCCATCCACTCCGCTAAACTCTAGGAACCACTAGATGGCGATGAGATTACTTTCCCTCCCTATAGGCAACAGCTGCAGCATATTATGTATACACGAAAATTAGTCATTTTAATGGCATGGGTTACACATTTGAGCCTGTGAGGGACGGGCCTGTAGTGTCTTGATGGGGGACGATCAGTTTCAGGCTCCAGCTCAACCTTCAGTAGGATCATTTGGGTGAAAATGACTGTGTGGGCGCTGCCGGAGCATGGACACTGGAATCTATCTGTTGCAAAGCAGTGGCGAAACGTAGGGAAAATGTTCGATATGTTTATTTATGTATGTGTTTATTTCGGGGGATATACATTTTGTGCAATTTACAACATAGATACATTTTGTGCGGCACAACATAGGCTACTGTAGACCTACAGGTCATGTAGAAAACTGGACGAGGGGCGCTTGAGACAGCAACACGCACGCTGTCTCTGTCTTCCTCCATCCCTCACACACACACATTGCCTACTGTACATCCTCCACACAACTGCATACTCACTCACCACCACTACATTAAGCCTATGCGAAGGCTACGGTGCATATACAAATAAGCTATATAACACGCATTGTCACGGCAATGTAGGCTAACGCAGTCTGGACTACTGGCACTCGTAACAGCAACTCACACGGGCTCTCTTTCTCCCTCCCTTGAAACTGTTAAAAACTTCGTCACCCCAAGTTGACCCCAGATACATGGAGGATACACGAGTTTGCTTGCTTATTTTAGGCTAACGTTAGTGGAGAGTTTGCAGATTTTTACCTTGTGGATGTTGATATTGCACGAGTCTCTTGGATAGCAGCACTGCGAGTTAAACTCCCTCGCATCAACATTCTGCCCTGAGACGGTGAACAACTGGCTTCAGGGTGAGTAGAAAGGGACATTGGATTCTGTTTACAGTCCCGCTGTGGTTTAGTTACCAGTTAAACGCATTATTATCGATCTGTGATATCGTCGGAGTCATGGCTTATACTCTCTATGGTCGGAGTGCTAGCTTGTGGATTTTGACATAAGAGTGTTTCCAAGGTGTTTATAGGGAGAGCAGCTTCACAGAAGAGAACTTCTGACGGCAAATTTGAGGAAAAGTTGGTAAACCATCCTTCTTACCTAATTTGAGGGTGCTGATTCTGAATATTTTGTTTACCAAGCTCAATTCTGAGTTCTAAGCCACATAATCAGCATTCTAACATAAAATAGCGATTTTCTTTGCTTATTTTTCCCTAAATTGGGTTCATTTCAAAAGTAATCACTAAAACCAAATAAAAGTGTTCTCTAAATACACTAAATACATGTTTGAGCATTAAAGAAACCATACTATAGTTTATTAATGTATTTAATGGGAACATGATTACAGTTAACATGTTATAAACTCGGAAATTCTAATCAAAACACAACCATATTTTTATTGCTAACATGAGTCACTCATGTGGTGTTTAATGAATTTATCACAATAACAAGTTGCACAGATAACCTTCAACTCAGAATATATCCTACAGTACATATGAACTTAGATAGCGGGAATAAGCCTAATGCAGAACTGCATCTACCGTCAGCAACAACCGACAAGTAAAAAACATTTTACTTCTAGGGCAGTTCCAGCGTTATGGATGTGACAATTGGACTCATATTGGTAAACAAAATGCCTTAGAGTGGGGGCAAAATTAGTATCAGTGAATTCATTTGCATAAATTTGAATGTAACCTCTGTCCTCTGAATACTGAGAAATCCTCAAATTTCATATAATCAATTTCATCCTAAGAATACAAGGCATTTTATCAGCGTTATGGATGTGACATGAAATGGACACACTTTTGTGAGAGATTACAGGTTTTCTACAAACTCTGTGAATTTTGAAGGAAACTGCCGAAACTATGATATATTTAGCATGAAGGAGACTTGAATGAACACAAAAAGTGTGTTTTTGAAACTATGCGTAATTTTCGTAATGCATTATATAGGAAAAACTGGCGTTATGGATGTGACGGTTTCATGTTATGGATGTGACGTGTCTGAACCAGTCCTCGACAAACTACATAAAACACATACTTAAGTAGTGAATTTTGATATGAAACAATTGAAATAGTAATCATGAAAAACTAGCGATGAAGTTATTGCTTCCTCAGTGCCCACTAAGATCCACAGGACGAATCAGGACAACAAGCCATTTAAAATATAAAAAAGACATTTATTTTTTTCTTTTACCGTCATCAATTTTGGTCAGTGATTCCCGGGTTACTGAAACACCAGCTCAACCGTTGCACCCAAGATAACAAAATATTTATGGTATGTTAGTCTCAAGAGCCCGCATCAACCTAACCCATACCCACTCATTTGTGATTTGCACACATAAAGTACATGCACGTGCACACACACACACATGCGCACACGCACACATACAGACAGGCAAGCACACACATAAACACATACAGACAGGCAAGCACACACACACACACAGACAGGCAAGCACACACACACATGCACAAACACCCACCCACATGAATGCAGACACATAAACACACACATGCACAAACACCCACCCACATGAATGCAGACACATAAACACAGGCACACATACGCATGTGCGCATGCAAACACACACACACACACACATAAACACACAAACACAGGCACGTATGCAGTATGACAGTTACAGGAAGATAATCGCTCAGATTTTCGTTATTAGGCCACTTGAAAATAGGCTATGGCTAGGCTAATCACTGGAGGTATTTTAATATTATGTTTGTTTTGCTAATGGTTAGGCAAGGCCTCCCTGAGGTTTTGATCATCCTAATAATCTTTGAAATGTCAATTGTAAACACTAAGTTGAAATGCGTTGAAACTGACATGCCACCAGAACAGACGTTTTATCGGCTTTGAGGTATAATAAAGTCCCCAGTCTTGTAAATTCACATTATGTAACATCCATAACGTCACATCCATAATGCACCATTAAAGGTTTTAAAAGTAAGAAAGGGGCACAATTTGGTCATAACACTTTACATTGATATAAATCAGCTTTGCACAGACACTATGGACATTGTCGCATCAACACTGTATGTGTAGCATAAACATTTCCTATAAAACGTTGTGGATGTGACATGGCCATGGAACTTGCTGACTTAAAAACAAAAGCCTTACAAATGTAAGGAGTTGTGCTCTTAAAGGCAAGCTGAGCATAGACATTGCTCTACCATTCCCTTGTCAATCTGGAATTTGTCGAATGACACAATTTGTTTGAACATTGGGTCCATTTATCCACTTTTTAAATATGTATAATATTACCATGTGAAAAATTTTGTTTCTGTATGGTTGCACACCATATTTATGATGTAAAAAGAGTGTCATTCTCCATCAAATTCAATCAGATCAGTTACAAACAATAAAATATAGACCTAAATGAAGATTTTAACAACAGTTCTATTTGTGTTTGCACAACTTTTTTTTCCCATGGTAAGGATGACCTTTGCATGGAATTGCCCTCTAGTAACACTGGATTTGGTATGTGTGCTTGCCTCCATACTAGAGCTTGATAATGAGCTCTTCTAATATGCCATTGAGCAGCATCACTTGTTGGTGGTAGAGCCTCCGATCCTTGACATCTAGAAAACAGAGTGGCTCTGGCATAGTGTTGTCACAATACCAAAATTATGACTTCGATACAATACCTGCCATAAATATCTTAAAACTCGATACTGAAACAATATCCAAATCTTAAAATATCTGGGGGAAAAAGGACGCAGGCCTCCTCCAAGTGTATTGAGTCATTTGTGTTGAATTTGGTGCACTTTTGGTCAATTCTGGGTTTTAAACTTCCTACATAATTATTATTTTTGCAGTCAGTAAAGTAGTAGTTTGTGTGTGATTAAGTCCTTTATTGTTTGTTATAGCTCATTGATATTGTGTTGTGTTTTGGCAATAAATTACCTATAAATAGCCAAAGTAGGCTAGATCAAGGTCAGTGTTCAAATTACTGCATGCAAGTCACTTAATGCTATGCAAAAGCTATGCATAATCTTTAGGCCATCTGATAGACTACCTAGGCCTTCCCGTGTTTATGGGATTTCTTTGACAGTTGCAAAGGGAAAAAAGTGAAGATAGTCTTCTTTGCTCCCAGTGTAATTTAATAAGTATGTTTCAACCACTCAGGTCTTAATCAGATAGGCCTACACCATTATCTGTTGCAATATCTGTGTGCATTCCTACATTAGGTCTATTTCTTTGATAGTTAACATCATTTGCTACCACACAACATATACCAAATAACAATACAAAAGTTTCTTACAAACTTTCCTGCATACTTCTTAAATGTGCTGCAGTACAGTCTAGATCTTGAGCATCTATTACCAGTGTTGAATGAGCAGTTTTTGCAGTGATCACTACTGGACATTCCACATTGCTAGACAGCACTTGAGTGAGGATAGACTTATTTCCACTTCACAAATAACCATCGCTATCTGCAATAGCTACAATACATTAATCAGTTCATAGCTAAGAATTTGTCCTAGGTCCACTTCCCTTTCAGCATCATATGCAGTAATGATGCACTGGAGAATGTTTCTTTTTGTTGCACTATAAAGGATATCTTGTCTAAATTGTTTTGGTGTTTCCAGCTAAAACAGCTATTCCCCAACAGATTAACATCCAGCTTGACTCAACTTCACTAACCCCAACTAGATCGGCACGTAACTTGGGCGTTGGAATTGATGACTGACTTAACTTCTCTGAGCATGTAGCTTCTATTGGAAAATCATGTCAGTGTATGCTTTACAACATTAGGAAGATCAGACCTTATCTGACACAAGATTCCACACAACTTCTTGTTTAAACCATGGTCATCTCCAAGCTGGACTATTGTAATTCACTATTAGTTAGCTTACCCGCTTGTGTAATAAGATCATTACAGCTGATTCAGAGTGCTGGAGCACGCCTGGTCTTCAATCAGCCAAAGAGGACACATGTAACTCCTCTCCTAGTTACTCTCCATTGGCTCCCTATAGTAGCCAGAATTAAATTTAAATCTCTCACTGTGGCCTATACGACATTGACTGGATCTGCTCCTAGTTATTTTAATTCAATAATCAAGGCATACATCCCCAACCGCCCACTGCGGTCTTCTGATGAGCGTCTGTTATGTCGACCAGTCATAAACACCACTGTAGGTCTAATTCCAGACTCTTTTCCTCAGTGGTTCCAGGTTGGTGGAATGAGTTGCCCAGTGGTCTCCGTTCCTGTGGTAGTTTTGGGTTGTTTAAGACATTCTTGTTCAACATGCACTTAGTTCTTTAAGTGCTTCTTATGCGTTATGGTTTGTATAATATTGTTTTATTTCCATTAGGCTGTTGATTAATTTGACATTATTGTTTATTATTGATATTCTCCTTAATATAGTCTTACCATGTCATTGTTTTTTATATTATTGATTGAATGGACATTATTGTTTATTATTTATTTTTCCCTCATTTTCATTGCTTATTTTATTAGGCTATTGATTGAATTGACATTGTTGTTTATTATTGCTATTCTCCTTATTATAGTTTGACCAACATTCTAATCTGTTCCCTGTTATATTTTAAATATTATGTTGTTTTTGTATTTGTGTGTCGCTTTGGACAAAGGCGTCTGCAAAATCCCATAACCATACATTTTTTTGCAAATAATGCAATCTCCATAGCACTCTTCAGCACTCCTCAAACATGCACACTCTTCCATTTTTCTGCATGGCTGGAATTTGAATAATAGGAAAGAGCACCAGTGAGATGTTTTAACTAGGCAAGCACAGTCGCCTTTACAGTAAAAAAAAAAAAAAAATACAGTGTAAATCCTCTGTAAAGACTGACAACTGTTCATAATAGTTAGTGACAAAGTACTTTCTACAGAAAAATGAGCAGTCACCTACTATTCTATCAATTTATTATCAAGGAATCTATTTTGTTTCTAAACGTCATACTGAATTTTAGCTATTATTTTAATTTATATTTTAGTTGTAGCTTATTTTCATTTGCTTCTTGAGGGTCATTGGGGTAATTCCTGTCCTGTCCTACAACATATCTGATACATAAAGAGTATATTAATGCCTTATTTTTTGTAATTCTTATGATATCTGATGGCAAAACCAAAAAGTATGTGAATTATGTTAATTATGCTAATTAGCAAGCTTAAAACTCAAAATTGAGCTTGGTAAACCAAATATTTGAATTCAGCACCCTCAAATTGTGTGAAATAGCCCTTTTACCGACTTTTCCTCAAATTTGCCAACAGGACTTTGAACGTTTGTTAGCTATCTGCTCTCCCTCTATTAGCTGCTAGCCCTTTCCTAGGTTGGATCGTATGGTAGCCTATCTAACACTGGACCTCATCTGAGGCTACTTCGAGATATTATTCAAAAGGGGACAGATAGGCTACTGCACTTAAAACTTTAAAAGATTGAACGAACCTTCCCGGACTTTGTAATTGCGACCAGTGACTGCATTGGGTGAACGAAGCCGAAGTTGAAACTTAGGCTCTATGGCACATACTGTGGACTCGCCGTTCTATGAATTGCAAAAGACTACAAGCTGCCCCACCGAGTTTGCGATAAAGCAAGCAAGAAAGGGGTTTTTTAAGTCAGGATATGGCGAGTCAATGGCATTTATTCGTCCAAAGTTACAGACCAGTTTCCATAGTGCACATCTTATCAGTAGTATGAATGTCGTGTGTGTTTCTGCTCATTGACAAAATAGTGTTCAGTATGATTCATGCCCAATTAATTTCCCCTGTTAAAGTGTTCCCCTTTGTTTCACTAGTTTGGTTTCATTTTGTGATGTAGGCTAGCCTATGATAAACAGCTTATGGCCAAAATGTAACTCAGCTAGGCCTAATGTTAGTTTCCTCAGCCATGTCAGCTAGCCTCAGACTCATTATCTGCTATCGGCGATATGGCCAGAGCACAGTGCCATGCCCCCTCCCCCCTGATCGAAGTACATGAAAGTCCTACGTCTGCTTGAACTACTCGTGGCGCCACCCCCCCTCCCCATGTCCCATCAGAGAGCACAAATTCCATTATTTCAAACACACTGTTTTATTTATTCTAGAACCCTATAGTAAATAATAATAAATAATAATAACATAAATTATAATAATAATTTCACCCAAATGGGCCCTTTCAACAGCAGTGGCTCATTCTGCTCTAAACAAACAAATGAGAAAAAGCACATTTAGCCCCAAAATGGTCTCTTGAACAGTGGTGGTTTTGTCCGTGTGTGTGTGTGTGTGTGTTTATGAGTGATGTTGTGTGTTGTAAGTGTTTGTGGCAGATTTTGATGCCTTGATGACTACTGGGGGCTCCCATTTAAAGCACTGTGGTTCAATGTCAGCCATTTTCACAGTCATGAGGCCATCCTTAAAAATATTCTTGTTTGCAGTAACAGCCAAAAAAATTAAAAAATGGGTCAGTAGGTAGGTCAATTTTTTTTTTTCAAGATTCAAAGTAAAAAAAAAAGTACAATTTTGGTCATGGTGATTACATAGGTATGAAACAAATGTGCATATTGTGACGTAACTGACTGGGTCCTCAACCCGTGCCTTCAGGCGCATCACTGCAAACCTCAATCTGATGCAGGTTATGTAAACCAGCCTTTCTCAAACTTCTTTGACCTGAGGCCCAGTCACGGCAGACTTTGGGGTCATAGGGCTCATCTACACTTACCCAACCCCACTCCCTCCAAATCAAATTGTCATTATCATTATCACAATCATTATTATGCCTATATTGTTATACATGCACTTTCACTTAAATGTTTTGTGACATGCACGTAAAATATAATTAGTTTCATTGCTTTTGCTGCATGATGCTTGCATAAGAAAAGAAATACTTCTCAAAACAGCAACAATTATATGGGTGCTATTGTTTTCGGATGTTTCCCTCATGCAAGCATCATACATTGGTAGGAAATAAAGGAGAAAAAAATACATGTTTTTTAATGAAGTTTAATTTGAATGCCTGAATGTAAGGATTCAGGAAACACAATACCAGCTTTTTTGGCGAGCAGATAGGAGGAAATCCCTGAGCTGTTGATCTTTATCAGATAGAAAGAAGGCTACAATAGCTTTTGGCCACATTATATTCAAATTTGACTATATGTAACGGATGCCAGCTAGCTTAGCTGTGCTTGTGGAACGTTGGTAAACCTCACTCCCCGACGCCTCAAGAGTGCTGCTGGCATGCGAGCCAGTAGCCTGGGCTATTGGCTCAATTGTTAGCGCGCTCGCCTCCCGATCCGAGGTGCTGCTGTTCGCGGGTTCGAGTCCGGGCGTGTGCAGGGCTGAATCGCGCAGGTTCAACACAATGCAGGTTACATATACAATACTCAGTGCTATTATAAGTCAGTGTATTATAAGTCTCTGCTCTGTTTCTATGGAAGTTCCACAAATCAACGTTGTTCTATTAAGTGTCGTAAAACAATTAAATAGCATTCAACAGGTTGAAGCAGAGCTTTGATACCAATGTTATCGATTAGTTTCAGTTTCTCTCGCGCAGACGCCTGCATTGAATGAACGCTCATACCACCACTTTATTGTATGGCTCCATGTTTAATGACATCAATAGCAGAAACGTTTGTTTTCTTTTGTTGTCGGTCCGCGGTATCTTGATCAACTGCGCAGCAAATTATCAGACGAAGCACCAGGCCTAATTTCACTCCACGATTCCGCGGACCCACGTTGTGGACCCACATCAAAACAAAACTATTTCCTGATTGGTTGAGAAATCCTATTTTGAGCGCACAGACAGCAACGTTGTGTGACACGTTTGTAAAATATAGCCCTTAGAAATTTCTGTGCAGGCAAGTTAATAATTTCTCGGAGTGAGAAATGCCATGTGTGGCGTGTGAGCGTGTGAAGTCATTGAAATGCGTGTGTGTCACACTCAATGCGTGAGACTTGAGAGGTCTGATTCTGATACATAAAATCGCGGCGATTTTGGCAGTGTGAAAAGGCCTAATATTATAACAGTAATTATCATACAAACTTTCAGTGTGTACCCGTGCAGTTCCATCCCCCCAGTGCATGCAGGTGCTCGTGCCTGCAGAAGTCCATATTTCAACAGCGCCAGTATGCTTTGAAGAAGCAGTAGCAGGTTGATTTATCAAGAAGGTAATCATTTGCCAACACTTGAAACATTGTCAAACTTAATAACTTAAAGCCAAGACTTTCTGAGTACTGGAGACACATGGAATTCATGGAAAGTTACTATGTGTTTCTCAGTGTTTAATATATAGCCTAACACCATTTTTCAGCAACAGTGTCCTTGTTATTAAGGTCATATGTTGTGTGTGTGTGTGTGTGACAAAAGAGAGAGAGAGAGAATATCAGTCAGAGACACAGACAGAGAGACAGAGAGAGAGGGAGAAACAGAGAGAAAACAACAATGAATATCAGTAATGAAACCATTTTGTGAGAAAGAATTTCATTAAAATTCCGAATGGTCTTGTAATGTTCAGGAGTATGCGTTAGGTCCTTTGAAATACAATGACACTTGAATTTCCCCTAGGGATCAATAAAGTATCTATCTATCTATCTATCTATCTATCTATCTATCTATCTATCTATGACACTGTCTTTAGCGATCTTTATTATCACCATACACAATACAGAGTTTAACTTTTGTGAGTGCAAATATTTCCAAATGTGGTCCAAACTAGGACTCTCTTCGTATCAGTTTTGGTACATGAAAATAAGTGATATGTATTAGTGGAAAAACCTCCTGAAGAGGTAAAACAAATATTTACACCCTGGAATCAAGCATAATTAATGCTTCCAAAAATACCAAATTATTCTAGATTAATAAACCCAAAACTAGTTTGGTAAGCTTTATTCTGACATGACACACACAAAACGCACAAAACCAACCACAATTAATCATGTATTAATGAATCATAACAACAAAATCACATAGACATACTGATAATGGAACCTCCATCTGTCTCTGAGTCTGTGTGCAGTCCTATCCATGGCTCTGGCTGTGCTACGGACGCCTGTGTGTGCATGTGGGGTCCATGTTGCGGCAGTAGCAGTACGCCATGAAGAAGCGGCAGTAGCACGTGTCGCAGGCGTCACAGCAGGGGATGTGGTGCCCCAGGCAGGACTGCTGGTGCGGGATGCAGCGACGTGGTGCCTTGGTGGACCTGCTCTGGAGCTGCACAGCCTGGCGAGCATCCTGTCGAAACTACAGGGAGGGAGTGCATCGACACAGAACTCTCAAGATAGACAGACGGTTTGACATTAGGGCTGTGTATCACTGAAGCTCATTTGTGTGTGTGTGTGTGTGTGTTTGCTTACGAACAAGAGTGTCACTGGAGTGGGTGCGATCTGACTCTGGGACTGTGATGATCTCAGAGGACGTTATAACTGACCCTCTTACTGCCGTCAAGGCAACAGCCACATATGGTGGTCACAGCCATCTACTTAGATCTGCAGGTGGCCGGTGAACTCTTATGGACTTACACCAACATCAACAACAACACTGTACTGGACTGAAACTTCAGGGAAAACTTGCATGTCTTCCCTTTGCTGATCATTCTGTGTCTCACTCGTTTCTCAAGAACACTGCATTGAATGAGGACATTCTCACATTTACAGTTAAAGCCAGATTACAAGTCCTAGACTCAACCTCTCTATCTGGTTTCCCACAACTCGGGTACCTCATTGCTTGCATCACACCTCAGAACATATCACTGAAACACTGTCATACATCCTAAATGGCTGCCATGCCTACAAAGGAATGTACATAGCACGTCATGACAATAGTAGACCTCATAGTGAAAGACAGATCAAACCATTTTCCCCCCTGAGTAAGAATGCACAAACATTCCCAGGTAAAATCATCCATGTTTCAGCACTGCAATAGTAACCCTAGTACTTTCTTACACCTGGTTGCCAATACACCAGATCACCAGAGGAGTCCAGTGAGATGTACATTTTGGAGGTAGGCTGCCCCTTTGATTCTAGCATGGAGGAGGCTTTCTACACCAAGGTAATTAAATATCAACCACTCCTAAACACCATCTCAAAGCTAGGCTATAGGTGCAGACTACTCGTTTTCATATTTGGTAGCCTAGGAGACATACACAGGTTGGTAGTAAGAGGGCTGCAACAACTTGGGATGGCCAAAGGGAGGGCTAAACAGCTTGCAAAGTACTGTGCCATCTCTGCTATTATTGGCAGCCGCCACATTATACACATTGCTACTTATACCCTTAAGAACTGAGTATTGTTCTTGTTAAGTGATATTGTGAAGACCTGGTGCATGCCACTGGTCCATGGGTATGGTAAATTCATTCATTATGGGTTCAGAGGTGAGCTATAGTGCTGCTCCATGGTACTTACGTCATCATATGATCCAGGTTCATCCATCAGCTGATCTTCCACTGAGTCTATGTCCAGATTTATAGGATCCACTCTGGATAAGGCATCCTTACCTTTGTGCCAAAAGATATGTGCATATTTCTGAAATTACATTGCTTGATACAGTATTCCATTTAGACTAATGAATACCACCTAACATTTTGATAATCTAAATGATAGATATTATAGAGAAATAAAAAAAGAGAAAACATAGGATGTATTGAATTTAGGGTCTCTGTAAAACTCCTAACCTAAATTAGACAGAAAAGCTGCCTCCATCATCCTCAGGTTGGGGTTAGAGTCCTCCATACGGTTGGTGCGGACTGCCCCTATGGCCTGATGAATCAAAATAAGGATCCACCAACAGTGTTTAACCAGGTTTGGCATCTCAATTCAATCAGGCCTCAAAGGGTGAGAAGTCTGTGAAAGGGATAAAAGTGACAGAAATAATGGTAGGATTACATAGGTGAAATCACTTGACTTTGTGTAGTCTTCAAACTACATATACAATTAAAAATTACATTATCAAAAAATATCACAAACTGTTTTCATACACATATGGTTATTGTCAACAAACCACATAAAAGGTTTAAAAAATAACACAAGCTAAGTGTTTTAAAAACATTTCGTTTGAACTAACCATTTGTCTGATTGTGCGTAAATACCTAAATATGTGTAAAAAAAAAAGTAAATACGTATATAATATTATGTGAATGAATGTTTGTGTGTAAATACGTAAATATGTGTAAAAAAAAAAGTAAGTACGTATGTGAATGTGTGTGTGTGTGTGTGATCCATTGCTTACCTTCTGCCCTCCTATCGTGTGTGACTGATCCTGAGGTGGAGTCCAGTGGTACTACTTTATATGATCTGAAAGGAAGGAGGTTACTGGGAGTCTACATGACGCCTCAGTAGGGCTAGGAGGTGGGGTTTCAGGGCTGCCTTGCTCATATGTAAGTTAAAAGGACCACGTACAATTCGATTTTGCTAAAGCATCTGTGCTAAACTAAAAATGGCAAATAAAACCATGTATATAGCAATGACTTCCCATCATTACACATTTTCATATGAACAATATCTCTTTTAAGATATCTGTTTTATTGATCCTTTTGGATTATAATTCTCATGAACATTAAATAACACATAAATTCACTTACAAAACGGCAACACTTTTATTTTTTTAAATGTTTTATATCCACTTGCATTTTCAATTTTCCATGGTCAAGGAAAAGACAGATACAGTTCCAAAGGAAGGGTACGCACATCCAAAAAAGATTTTGCCAGGTGTCTGAAGTGTCAATAGTGCAAGGAGGATATAGGGAAAAGATAGAACCATGATAAACATGCATGACCTATACTGTAATTTAAGATCATGAGTGCAATGGACTGTCACGTAAAATTAGACAGGTGAACTATTCCATGAAGAACTAATGCAAATATTCACAGCATAGTGTTTCCTCTAACCAGCTGATTAAGGTTTACGTAGAAAGTGTGCAAAATTGCTGCTGTCTTACTCCCGTCTTTAGATTTGTCTGTATGATTATGTGTTTGGAAGGAAAAGAATTTGAAAGCAGCATTCAAAATCACAGCATAGCAAAAGGTTAAAACATATATTTTCGATGTTTTTATATGCTAAAGTAATAACATTCAATATTGAGCTTTATACTAAAAATAAACTGAAAAACATCAGGTGATTTACTCAGTTTATTGTCCAAGCCTTTCACTTGGAAGTCTACCTAATATTGCTTTATTGATGAGTAACAACTCTTCAAGCAATTCTCATTTCAACAAATGTGTATCCTTATCTCTAAGCATACAGGCTTTTATCCTTTCTGTATTCAATTAAGGCAATTTCCTGTTCTCAGTACCTAGTATTTTAGTCCACATCCATCACAACACGACATAACACAATAAGTGCTTCCACTGAAATGGCAGCTTGAGAATTCATCTGTAAAGCAATTTCTGGCATCATGGTCTTGCCAAAGCCAATACCATAAAAGGCAATGATTTTGAACCTATGGGCAAACCACGCATTATGAATATAGTCAGACCTAACATTTCAGATTCAGGGTCACAAGGGTATGATTGTGTGGTAGAATGTTCCACCATATTATAAAATATGACATGCAAGGTACCAATTGAGGGAGGGAGAAAAGATGTGGAAACGGTCTGCTGTAAAATAAAAATATATAATATATAATTAACACTTTCATCATGTCAAGAGTGTGGTTTGTATTTGAATTTTAATTTTCTGCCAAGCTGTTGTCATGTAAAAAGTGAAATATGCGCAAATTTAACTCTGTGTACATTACCAGTACTGAATTGGAAAGAGAAAGTGGTTTAAAATGTATATTTATTCATGTACCACCATCCACTGTAGCATACTCTCCTTTTTTGTTATGACTGCCATGCAGCGAAGCACACTCACACACACGCATAAACACACACACACATAAAGACACACGCACACACATACACACACACAGTAGACATGCAGGCATACGTATGCATGCACACACGCACATGCACACATACAGGTACACACGCACAGACTCACATGCACGTGCACACACACACACACACACACACACAGGCATGCACACATGCTCACACACACATGCACACAGACATAAAAACACACACATGCAGACACACACACATAAACACACACACATACCCCATTACCCCCCCCCCCCCACACACACACACACACACATACTCACAAGCGAACATACATACACACACACACACAGACAAATAAAACACACATACACAAACACACATGCAGGCAAGCAGACACACTCATAAGTGAACACACACACATGCAGGCAAGCAGACGCACGCACACACACACAGGCATGCACACAAGCACACGCACGCACACACCTACATAAACACAAACACGTACGCATGTACAAACACACCCATAGGCATAGACACGCACACACACATGCACGCACACATAAAAACACACACATGCAGGCAAGCAGACACACACGCACGCACACAAGCACACACATGCACACACACATAAACACACCCAGACATAAATACACATGCAGGCACACACACACATAAACACACACACACATATCCCATTACCCCCCGACACACACACTCACAAGCGAACATAGACATACACACACACACACAAACACATAAATACACACACATGCAGGCAAGCAGATACACGTGCACCCCCCCCCCCCCCCCACACACACACACACACACACACACACACACACACACAAACACGCAGGCAAACAGACACACGCACGCACACACACACATACACACACGCACACATATACACACCCCACTACACCCCCCCCCCCCCACACACACACACACACTCAAAAGCAGTGTTTGGAATAACGCCGTTTAAAAGAACGGCGTTAAGCATCAACGTTATTTTTTCAGTAACGGGGTAATCTAACTAATTTCTTTTCCCATCGTTACAACGCCGTTAACGTTACTGGACGTTACATGCGGTGCGTTACTATGCATTGATTGAATAAACTGTGTAATCCGAACGCACCCCTGGCTCACAGTTAGTGAGGAGGTGGGTTAATAACAACGTAAGCGATTATGATTGGCTAAGGCAGAGTCATGTTTCAAGGTAGCCAATCAGAGCCAGTGTTTTTACACACTTGTCAGCACACTTCATTGTGGTCAGGGGCAAGAACGTCCATGTAATGTGTACATTATGTCCAGGAGCGAAGACTTCCGTCAACATCCGTTGTAAGCAACTCTCATTTAATGAAGCATCTCACACACGCATCTAAAGCTAGTGGCCAAAAACACCGATACCTCCACCACAGATGATAGTTCGCCATCCACTAGCAAAGAAGGACTTGGAGCAAAGTCCTCCAAGCAGCAAAAGCTAGATCTTTCTGCCTCACAACAAAAACCTATGACACAGGCTGAAGTCAACCGTAGGTCTGTCGATGTGCAATATCTTGAATTTCCTCTTGATCAATAAAGTATCCATCTATCTATCTATCTATCTATCTATCTAATAAATATCGAAAGTTATGTAGCCTACAAACACCTGTCTGTTCTACTCATTTCAACTGGCTGCTCAAAACTGCTAAAAAAAATCAAATTCTTTGACATATAGTTTGACTTTTTTTTTTTTTACAGTAACACAAATAGTTACTTTCCCTGGTAACGAGTTAGTCTTATCAGTAATTATGATCGCCGCTAGCGAAGCGGTCATATAGGGATTGTCAAATCTAAATAACTACCTGAATCGTGGCAATGAGGATGAAGAATCTTTTATGGTATGTTGGTCTCAAGGGCCCACATCAATCTGGCCCATAATCACTCATTTGTGATTTGCACCCCCCCGGTAAAAAATGAAAATGCAATATTATTCTGCTTTAATCGCCCCTATCTTCAGTTAAGATGTTCAGAACTGCACCAAATTGTATGTGTATGATTGACCTGGCATTCTCTAGGGGTATGCCAAGTTTCGTAGAATTTCATCCATGGGGGGGTCTAAAAAAAATTAGGTTATGTGTACATTTAGTGACTGTACACTCATTGGCCTGTAGATATGCACACATATACACATGCACACACACACAGGCACCCACATACTATCGGTATTAGAACGGCCGATACATAATTACAAATTCAGTAGGATTAAAAGAAAGCCAAAATAAATATTCATCATCATGGCTGCATTTCCAGTATTGGCGATAAGTAGTCGTTTGTCCACTAGATGGCGCGTCGTTGCAGTGAGACGTAATTTTGTTGGAAGTTAAAAGTGGGTTGGAAAAACAATGGACGCTTCATACAAGGAGTGTAGTTTACCGCAGAGAACGTCTAATAAGGATAGGACGATGTTCACATGAATTGTAATTTCCATTTCTTCTTGAAGCCGAAATAAATCTGAGGATGTTTATCGGACATGCTTGGTTTTTCCTGCAGGTACGTTAATCTTATAATATCAATAAGGATCTAGGTAATGTTACCGTTAGCGTTGGTTGAGTGATGGAGGCCAATTTGATTGATTTCATTTGTAGAAAACTATAAATGCGGTTATACCAAGCAAATTGTTAGCAGCACTGTAATTGTATCTTTCGACTGTCATTTGTTGCAAACAAAAATCATTCTGTGCAATGGAAGATTTACCAACGTTACGTTACACCGGTCTGATACAGTTTTGCCTATACATGCGTGAGACTGAGACGCCTGTTTATTTTGTTTTAAGTGCGTGCAGGGTGTGAGAGGGGAATCGATGTGCTTTGATTCCAGCTTGGTAGTTAGCCTGGCTAGCACCACCACTTCTCAATGAGACGTGGTGTGGGAACCAAACGTTCATTTTCTCGTATTTGAAAAAAATGCCCAGATCCGTTTATTGGGTGCCACGGATGTCTATCAAATGCGTCTGTGCATAGCTCATCATCGTCTTGCTTTCCCCCCTGTTCTGTGATTGGTTCCCTATCTCAGGCGAAAATTTGCTCCATGGTCTCCAGGCTGCCTTAGCAGCGTGAATCAAATCGCGCGCAAGGCAGCATGGGAACACCCAGGCTACTTGATAGTTGTAGTCTGTGAAATTAAAAAGCATGTGTGTGTGAAGTATCCAATGACACCTTCATTTCATTATGGCTGCTTTAGCAACACACCTTAAGCTACTGTGTAGTGGGTCCCATTTAGAAGTGGCTACTTCATTCGCGCTTTCCTTGACTCATGGAGCTGCGTGAATTTTACTACAACTTTTCGCCACGATATGGCAGTTTAAGTCCGCTTGATACTGTAAGGCGTAAGCCATTGGTTTCCAAAGGAGACTTTATTTGTGTCGCCAGCATAGCCTATTGACAATTTATGTTGTAAATAGGCCTACCTTATAAGCCTACCTGTAGCTTAGGGAAGCTAACAGCTTTCTATTAGGATCTAGTTTGTTAGTTACAGTTTTGTCATAACTCCCTGATGCATTTTTGCATTTAGAATAGCCAGAGCGTGGATATCTCAATCGGAAAATTAAACAATATCGGGTGCCTATGGACTAGGCTGGGTGAACCCAGTCTGATCTGCCCGCTATTTATTTTTTGATTTCTTAAAAGATTGAGCTTGGTCTGGTGAAAGCCAGACTAGCCATGGACCTCAGTTACACAATGCAAGGGAACATAAATCACCCTATATTTGCACGAACAATAACGGACAACAGCTCTTCAACTTTGGCCCGTTAAAATGTGTATGAACAGTCTAGCGACGCATTTCATCAAGGCCCATTTGGACATGTCAGTTATTTGCACCACTGGTTAGATGTAAAACAGCATTTCGTTTCAGACTACTGTAACTTAATTTGTGCATTAACAATAACGTTTCAGACTACTGTTACTTAATTTGTGCATTGACAATAAAGTATTACATGAACTAAAGATGACTAAAATCTTATGTAGAAGAAGAAACATTCACAAAAAATCCATCCATCCAAAAATGACCTTTGTTTTTTGATAGCTGTTGAAAACGGCATGGAACTGACAGAGATGTTTTTGTTTATAAATAAATAAATAAATAACATTATGCTGATACCTTTTGCTTTTCCCAAATACAATGTAGCCTACAGGTGTAAGTGACCTTTCATCAATCCAGTTGCAATGGATGAACTGTGATGAACTGCCCTACTTGTGATTGTTTAGAGATTTTAAAGGTTTTATAACAATGCTACATCTTCTTTGGCTATTCTACAATCTATTCACCTTTTCAGCACCAGTAGGCTAATTTCTGTGCAGCCGCACACACACTCAGGCATGCCAAACAAGCATACACAAAAGTTTGGATGGGGGATGGAGTAAAATATGGAGACAAATTGAAGTGTGATTTATTTTTGCGCAACGGATGTACAGGATTGAGCGGCGGTCATATTTTGTACCGCTATGCGGTACATCTAGTTCAGTTACTAACTCAGTTACTTTTTGGAACAAGTAGTGAGTAACTATAACTAATTACTTTTTTAAAGTAACGTTCCCAACACTGCTCACAAGTGAAAACTCACACACAGTGTAGCTCACATATACACAAAAGCAAACGCACGCACACACTCAGTTACATACTGTACACAAAAGTTGCAAAAATAGGGGATGAAGTAGGAGATAGAGACAAATTGACAAATGTGATTTATTTTTGCTGAGAGAATGTGAAGGACTGAGCAGTGGCCATATTTTGTACTGCTTTGCGATACATGGCCTACTGGTTAAGGCTTTGGGCTCGTAACCGAAGGGTTACCGGTTAGATCCCCGACCAGTAGGGAAAATGTGGGTGGGGGAAGTGGTTGACCACTGCTCTCCCATGCCCACATCCACGGCTGAATTCCGGGAATTCGCCTGCCCCCTTCCCCTAAATGTCCCTCTCGAGCGATGGGAGCAACGCGATGCAACAGATCCACAATTCAGTTCGGCAACGGATGATGTAAGCCCATGTAAAGCGGACGAGATGCGTCTCCAGCACTGCACCCAAGGGGGCAGGCGAATTTCCGGAAGTAGAAACATCAGTGGAGGCGGGAGGGTTAAGAAGCTCAGTCCAGCCAGCACGGAAACTGACTGAGCTATGTAGCCTACAATACCTTTAAGGTAAAGCATTACATAGAGGCAAGTAAACCTAATGAAAAACAGCACTAACGTTAATAATTTCAGAGGTTTTCAATGAATTGACAGTAGGTTGGAAAAGTGCTATAACTTTTTTGTTTTGTTTTACCATGACTGTGTTTGAAGATGATCATGTCTGGTAGTTTCAACATGAACAAGACTTGATATCACTTGTGAGGATGATATTAATAATAATACATAAATAAATGTTTAACTTTGATGACTTTGAATGCGAAGGAAGAGTGAGAAGAATTTCTGTGTGAACCATCTATCAGACGAGTTACAAGATTAAGTTCGATGGCTCGATGGTTCGATCACAAAGTTAAGTGCAAGTCTGCGCATTACGATGGGAAGCCAACTGAAAAAACATTCAATTTGCGCCAGTGCCCAGTGTTTCCCATACATTGACTAATCTGTGGCGGGGCGCCACGAAATCAAAATCGGCCGCCACAGATTAATATTCTATATTTAATTTAATTTAATTTAAATATAAGATCAAATCCTTGCATTGCCATTGAGCTGCGCTTTTTACGCACGCAGCCTTTCCTTACCCTGCCCCGCTCTCTCTCGTAGCCTGCTGCCCCTCCCCTGCATGTGCATTTAACAAAATATTCACGATTGTTGAAGGATTGTTGTTGCCACATAGAAGCATTGCATAGAAGACGTCTGGCTAAATTGCCATTAAATCCGCTTAGCATCGTGACCATGCTGCGCAAATTTGTTCAAAACTGCTGCATTGAAGTTAACTCTGCTAAGGTCTTATCACAACATAGTAGGCTACATTGAAGAGACTAAAAAAAGTTAAGTTATCCAATCAAGCAGTATCTCAAAGCTAACGTTAGAATACTGTTTGGATGTCGAATTTAGCATGCTTAGCCTACTTACAGCTGCTTGTCAATTTCGTTGAAGGGCTCATTTTATTGACTCTGACACTGAATGTTTGCAAAATCCCGATGTAAATGGAAAAGTGTTTTCCAAAATTCAAAAGTGCTTGTCCCAAGGAGAAGTAGGAACCTTTATTTATGTAGAAAACGTTATGAATTGCATCCACACATTAGCAGCCTTTTAACGTTAACTGTTTTAATCACGAACGTCTTAAAGTGACAGGCACTCAATTAGACCTATATACTACCAAGACGATCTTAATCCCCCCCCGCCCGTTGTCCAAGTCAGCTACCGCCACAAATTGAGTCCAATTCTGTGGGAAACACTGAGTGCCCATTGAAAACGAGTCTATTCGTCCATTTCTTTTACTGTCTATGACTGCACCGCACGCAACTATGTGTAGGAGCCGTTACCCACTTGGCTCTGATGAAGTCAAACAGTATTTCTAACCATATGCATTGCATTCAACCCAACATGCATTAGTCTGGCTTTCACCAGACCAAGATCAATCTTTCTAAGATTGTTGAAATGTTGGTCTGGGGAGTCCGCTATGTATTTTCTACTGCACAAGAGGCGTGATCAACGGGCACAGTTCAAATGACTCACAGTCACAGACTCACAGCGCAATAGTCATAGACCTCTGAAGTTCGCCTACAAAAAGGATCCAAAGCTGCCATTTTAGCCAAAAGAGATCCGGGTGTTAATTAAAGCTAACTACCTATGGCAAGTTGCATTGTAAGTTAGCTCAGGGGTAGCAAAGATCAAAGTGTGCCATCTTCACCGAAGATCACAGTATCCACTCGAAGGCAGAGTACAAAACTGTGTGGAGCAAAACATCTGCATTTCCGATTTCTTCGTCCCCGCGAGAGTTTAACAGTTCAGATAATTCAATAAAATTTTCAATTGAACAATTCCGATAATTCAATTCAATTCATCCCCATGTTATTTTCCTATAAAAAAAAAAATCTCAAGATACCGGATGTTTTTATTTGGGCAAAGATGGTACCCTTTTTGTAGGCGAACTTCAGAAGTCTATTCATAGATATTAGAAAGCTAGATACCGCAATGTCCGTCGAGTTGTAGTAGGTGGCATCGTAAACGCGGCCTCCATATTGCTGGGGGCAACACCTTTACTGTCTATGGGCAACACTTGCCGGCAATCAGAGACACCTGTCTGATTTCCAGTCAGAGTCACATGCTCCTCCATTTGCCTCATAGACAGTAAAAGATATAGACAGAGTCATCACGTAGACGTCAGTTGAGACGGGTGAAGCAAATTTCAACCATTTCCTGTTGGTCGACGAGGCTTTCTGCGCAGGCTCAGGGGACGTAGACACGTAGTCCGACTTGTGCAACTCTTGTGATAGCTGCACCGAGAGATTGGGTATGTAGCCCCTTACTTTGTTACCACCACGTCTACATTTAGGCTACTTTTCCTAAATGTCCTAGTTGTTCGTGATATCACAACACTCACCACATTCATAGCCTAGGCTACTGTCAATCCATCAACTTCGCTGAAAGGTTGTGGTCCGATGCTTTCGTTCTTATCCAGAGAATACGATTATTTTGCTCCTGTGCGACGCTTTAACCGGCTCTGGTCGCATGCTCATTACGTAAATTACGTCACGTTAGCATTGATTTTGGAAAAAAGTGTATTACTCAGCCGGTAAGTCAGTTACGAGGTTATGACGCCAATCACACAATGTTGTATTAGTCCGAAAATAAAGTTTATATAAAGGCTTAAAACGCTTCAGCTGTAACGTTTTTTTGATGTCAAAGTGGCGCCAAATTGAATGGGGTTCAATGGAATGGCTAGGTGGAACTGGTCTACTATTTAGCCTCAGATCCACCATAGTGTCTAGGCTCTCCAAACGTTCGCCTGACCCCTTGATTGGTCTCCAGTGATTGTTGCCCCCACCAAGATGGTGTCGCTATTTACATACGTTCTAGAGCCCAATGCGGTATCTAGCTATCACATTGTACACGGTATGCGCTGCGCTCGCCGCTAGGTTGCTCTTGGTTGAGGTAACGTCCCAAAGATTTTTGTTGTGCTTGCCGCTGGGCTCAGAGCAACATTCCAACGACTTACAGCATGCCGCGGTCAAAGTTCAACCTGATTGACAAAATGCCGCTTACGCTACGCTTTGCTCAACGCAGCGGCAGACCAGTTCTTGCGCGCGCAAGCTATTGACTATAATGCATTTCATAACGCATGCCGCGTGTAATGTGACAGGCCCTTGATATCTATGGGTCTATTCACCAATCTAACCAACGAACCGGGTGACATTCGCAGAGCAACGTGAAAACTCTGCTATCGTCATCGTTACCTGCCGATAGCGCGCCAGGTGGATAAGCCAGCTTGTAATTGGTCCCGGCAAAATTATAACGGAGGCAGCAGAAAAAGATGCACAGGTTTCCAGCCTGAGCTGCAGGGCGAAAAAGAAATCGCCGTCAGATCAGGCTGGATGGGACCTGGGTTCACCCAGCTTGCGCCACATCAAGTCAGATCTGCGCAGTGCTGCATGAAGTCAAATGAGCCTATTACGTCAAACCGATCAGCTGGCTAGTCACATGAGTGCGCATGATCACGTGCTAACTGAGCCACTCACAGCCGGGCATTTTTCACAGTGGCTCAGTCGGGAAGTGTTTAGCTGTAAATATTGA
Source organism: Alosa sapidissima (assembly GCF_018492685.1). Classification (NCBI taxonomy): domain Eukaryota; kingdom Metazoa; phylum Chordata; class Actinopteri; order Clupeiformes; family Clupeidae; genus Alosa; species Alosa sapidissima. The sequence goes on from NC_055970.1 coordinate 8,323,762, forward strand.
TTTTCATTTCCCCCATTTAAAGGATTATTTTTGAAGTCTCAAAATGCCTGCATTCCCCGAACTTTATTTCAATGTGGATAATGGCTATTTGGAAGGATTGGTTAGGGGTTTCAAGGCTGGAATCCTTACTCAAGGGGACTATCTGAATCTTGTTCAGTGCGAAACGCTGGAAGGTAAGCCAACTAGCTAGTAGTTGCTAACGTATTGATAGCTCTCTCTGTGAGTGTGACGGTAACCGCTTACTAGCGATGTTTGCGCAGTTTATGTTCCGTCCTATTATTAATTAGGGTTGTGAAGTAGTTTTACAGATGTGTTGGTAACGTCGCTACACTTAGACGACTGATATTGCTTTTGCGGGGATGTGTTGCAAAGATGCTTCAGTTTCTCATGGTCTGAGCTACGTTACCCACCAGGCTGCTAGCTTGGATGTAGTTTGACCTTAACTAGCTAATGCATAGCGTGATGATGTATCGCTACATGATCCTCTTGAATAAACTGTAATTATTGTTACGACATGCCTGATTGCTCGCTCGAAGGTATCATGACCGACAGACGGTATTAATCCTGTAAAATATCTAAGGTTTTGAGATTACCGTTAACGGTACAATGATCACTGACTATGCTAGCTGTCAAGTGCAACATAGCGTTTACGAATGCTGCATACTAGTATCACTTCAGTGTACGTCAGTGGAACAGGAAATGTCAACTATTCGAGTCTGAAGAGTGAAATATCTACTCTGTATGTGTAACTGTTATGATCTGTGACATTACGACTCTGTACTGTTCTGTTCGAGGGGCAGACTAATGCAATGCAATGGATTAGTCACTACTGTGCCATGTCGGTTTTCAGAGATAATCACACAAGGTGTGATACAGGGAAAAGTATATTGACACTCGAATTGCAAAATCATTGTGGATAATCGTATTGGCAAGCAGGAATGTTCCTGTTCACACTCCTATTTGCCTGTAGTAATATGTGTATTCACGGGTTCTAAAAGAGTACTTGGCCCATTTGGGAATTCCCTTTGAGGAAGTGGAAAGAAACTGTGTTGAATGTGCCTCTGTGTCACTGACGTTGGTTGCAGCTGCTGCTCAAGCAGACAAAGCTATAATTTCCATCTCTTTTTTTGTCTCCCCCAGACCTAAAGCTCCATCTGCAAAGCACAGACTATGGAAGCTTCTTGGCCAATGAGGCCTCCCCTCTCACCGTCTCTGTGATAGATGACAAACTCAAGGAGAAGATGGTGGTGGAGTTCCGTCACATGAGGAATCAGTCCTATGAGCCACTGGCCAGCTTCATGGACTTCATAACGTAAGGAACCAGTAATGTGTGTCACATGAGAAGTGCCATTGTGTTTTAATGGAGTCGGATTGGTCAAGAACTGGGGATTCATGCAGATGTTTTAAGTGTGTCATCTTGTAAGATATCACATGGTATGATTTGATTTGTAATCAGTGTAGTTTTAAAATTTGGCTTTGAACATTCAGAGCCTTGGAATTTGAATTCATTAAAAACCCATCAGCTATGGCTGTGCATTGACATTGAACATTAACCGGTCTATAGACTGTTCTATACAGTCTATGAACCAGTCGAATGCTTGCCAAAACTGAAAGTGAAAATGCTGCGACCTAATAAAGTAAATGGAAGTAGACATATGGTCTTTTGTAACATTACATACAATTATACAGGGGTAAATAAGTGGTCTCGAAGTGAGTCTTTTTTTATTCACCTTTTGGTCTCTATCATTTTATAATAATAATAATAATAATAATAAAGCTTTATTTGTATAGCACCTTTCATACACAGAATGCAGCTCAAAGTGCTTTACATTTGAAGCATGTAACACAATAGTAGTCAGTCAGTCATTATCAATCACTTTTCTTTGCTGTTTATGATATGCTCAGCAACATATCAAAAATATAGAAAATGACGTCATAAGACTGGCAGCCTTAACCCTCTTACCCCCCACAAGCACGCCATATGGCAACTGTGGCAAGGAAAAACTCCCATATTCCAGGAAGAAACCTTGAGCAGAACCTGACTTAATAGGGGGAGCCCATCTGCTTCTGGCTGGCTGCGCCCTCCAATAGTAGCAGATGTAGAATAATCTGAAAATGTAGTCTACAGGATAAGATGAGTTAACTAAAGGCTTTCCTGTACAGGTATGTTTTCAGATCTTTTTTAAAAATATTTACTGAACTCGCCTGCTTGATGTACAGAGGCAGGGTGTTCCATAGTTTGGGGGCATAATGGATAAACGCAGCTTCTCCACTTTGTTTGTGGAGCACTTTGGGTACGATTAAAAGATTAGAATTGGATGATCTAAGTTTCCTTTGTGGTTGATAAGATATTAAAAGCTCAGAGATATATGAAGGTGCTATGCCATTCAGAGCTTTGTAAGTAATTAACATAACCTTAAAATCAATTCTATAGGAAATAGGGAGCCAGTGCAGTTCAGCCAACACAGGGGTGATGTGTTCTCTCTTCTTAGTCTTAGTTAAAAGTCTAGCCGCAGAGTTCTGTATGAGTGCCAATTTCTTTAGATGTTTTTTGGGAAGACCAGTGAAAAGTGCATTGCAGTAGTCTAACCTGCTAGTGATAAAGGCGTGAATTAGTTTTTCTGCATCTTGTTGAGTTAAAAAGGGCCGCACTTTGGCAATGTTTCTCAAGTGGAAGTAGGCTGTCTGAGTAACTTTACTGATATGGGGCTTAAAACTTAACTCTGCATCTAAGATGACACCGAGGCTTGTTACTTTTGGTTTGACCTGGTGTGCCAAGTGGACTCAATTTTGGACTCAAATGTCTTTAGACTGGGCCTTGTCGTGGACTTGAACCTCTTTTCACTCGGTCTTGACTTGATCTCAACTAGTCCTGGTCTTGGACTTGTCTTGGACTCGACAAAGATGGTCTTCTTGACTACAGCTCTGATTAGAAGTGTTTAATCTGTGCTTCTTGACTACAGCTCCGATTAGAAGTGTTTAATCTGTGCATTCCTGTATAGGAAGGGAAGTTATGTCATGTCCTCCCAGCATCTCTCTCATGATCCATCACTTCTGCTCCTCCTGCTCCAGGTACAGCTACATGATTGACAACGTCATTCTCCTGATCACGGGCACCCTGCACCAGCGCGCCATCTCTGAGCTTGTGCCCAAGTGCCACCCACTGGGCAGCTTTGAACAGATGGAGGCTGTCAACATTGCACAGACTCCAGCTGAGCTTTACAATGCTATCCTGGTGGACACTCCCCTGGGTAATGAAGTTCATGTGTTATCTTGGTAGCTTAGTTGTGACTGTCTAAAATGCAAACGCACAGCTGAGTAAGGAGATGCATAGTCAGTCATAGTCTCAATCGGTTTAGTCACTTTTGTCAAAGGGGCATAACAATATTTATAATAATGATGATGCGGATAATAATAATAATAATAGTATGAAAAAATTCATATACAGAAAATGTTGAAAAACACAACGGCTGAAAGCTAAAATAAAATGTCTCATTGCAGGGCTCTACAGTTCACCCATTTTACTCCCACATGCAAGTAAAAATGATGGCATGCGAGTGCAAAAAAATGTTTAGGCACACTGGTGTGAAAGACTTCTAACCATGTCAGTGTTTGTGTACATAATACACAGCAACATTGAGAAACAATACTGGTGCGAACCATAGAATCACATCGCGAATGCAGCATAAAAACTACACCTCCCATCAACGGTAGCAATTTCGCATTGCTTTACCTTAAGTTACCTTAAGTATGTGACTTGCTAGTCACTTCTATCAAATTAAAGGGCCCGTAGAAAAAGCGGAATTAGACTAGCCAACCAAGACCACCGAATTCATCGGATATAGGAGGAACGGAATGAGATTCTGAGAATGCAGTGAGAGAAGGAAAGGTAACATGCCTTTTAGTCCAGTTGACAGATTGGCTGCAATATGCAAAATATAGCTGTAGTGAACAGGGATAAAATGAACCTCCCGTAATACTCTTTAAAGGTAGAACACTACTGACAACTCCAGGCTTTAATGCATGCTTGTTTACACCGAATAGAAGCTGAAGTGCAAAACAAAAGTAACATTTGCCTACTGCTCCTATCAATGCAGATATTTCAAATAAATATAAATATCCTTGATTATTAGTCAAGTTGACTTGACTTGATTAAACTATGTTGGGTTTTGTGGAAGAGAAAATGGACTGTTTTAGTAGTAGTATTGGGCAATGGATTCACAAATAAATAAATTGCATTTGGCAGGATACTTGATATACAGACTAAATGCAAATATGGCAATGCATTATATTATTTTACATTAACAAAATGTGGAAAAATAAAACAGACTGAAAATAAAGTAGGCACTGACATTTTTAAAAATCTTGTTTCCTGTAAATGTTGTCAGTCATTCTTAATCTTCGCAATTGGTGCACTGGCATGTTTAACCGTTAGCTGTAGTGTAATGTTACGTTAGATAGATAGATAGAGATAGATAGATACTTTATTGATCCCCAGGGGAAATTCAAGAATTTTATGTTACGTTATGTGTAAGTTAAGTACAGAACTGACTGTGCGCCGAGATTTTTGTCTGTGCTCCTAATTTTTCTTTAACTTGGGCGCACAAGAGCTCCTGGAATTTGTTTTTTAGTGTAGCGCCCTGCTGTCTTATGCAACAAAAGTTAGGTAATGAGCATATCACAAACAGTTGATAACACATGCGGTTTAACATTTTTGCACATAACATTCCTTTGATAGTGATTTGATAGACCATACATGGGCAACATACGGCCTGCGGGCCACATCCGGCCCGTGGGCTTTCCCTGACCGGCCCGCGTAAGGTCCGTGAAAGAACAATAGTCAAGAGCCTAGCATAGAGATAATGCACGCAAATCAATATCGTTGCTTTTATTTTGAAAGCGACTGCTATTTGTACGCCCATACATTTGTGCGTGGATGCATACGATGTAAACACCCTCACTGATGTGCTGATGAATAGAATTTATTCTTCTGTGTCGACACAATACAGTTGCCTTTAAGTCAGCGTAAACCTTTCAAAGTTTTGTGTCTCTTATGTCTGCGTCGCTTACCACCGCAAAGGTTGTCAGAACGAACTCCTGCTGTTTGTTGGAGATACGAAGCGTTAATTTCAAAACGTTACTGGCATATAGACAGTTTACATTCGGATAACCCCGTCACTGTAACCAAAATATCCTCCTGAGAACCAATCCATAGACCTATGTCCTCTGTAGTGGACATAAGTTCTAGAAGCATACCCCTTTACCCCTTTGAGCTATTCTATCAATACCTGTGGTCTTTTAAAGATGACATCCTGGGCTTTCTAATGATATATCATGTGATTGGCTGGGTTGCTGGAAACCTCCTCTTCCTGGTTCTCAAAAATGGTTGACATCAAAACAAGCACATTTTATGGAAGGAGGAGAGATAAGTCAAAAAGTGTCTTCTTATTAAGCATTCATTATGATGGCAATATATGGTCTTGTTAATGAAAATGTCAGGAATCATATGATTCATTTTGAAAGAAGTTAGGTTATTTACATTTTTAAATAATAGTGACTTTATGAATGTCCATTATAACGGACACCAGGACCAAAATATTTAGATTTTTTGGGAAATTTAGGAGATCATTTGTATAGGATGAATGGGGGGTCAGATTGGGAGCTCTCAGGTGATGAGTGAGTGAAACAGAGATGAGGACTATGAACCTGTGCCTCAAGAAGATAGCGAGGAAGAGTAAGACTAAAAAATGAATTATCGCAGATGAAAGAAAAACATGAAAACGAAATGAACAATCCAGAAAAAAGAAATACAACTGTCCAAAAAGGCAAATAAAGTATTCTAGAAGGATAAATAACATTTTCCCTTATACTGTATTTGGTTAAGTTTACCCTTAATTTAATACCACCAAAGGCATAATTTGTCCATTTTTGTCTATTTTCATGGCTACCTTTTTCATAGTAAAACGGTCCTTTTGTCCACCACAGGGGACATGCTATAAAATTTAAAATTGAAATAAATGTTAAAAAATTTAAATTGTAAGATGTTTTTTTTAATCCTAAATAGAAAGGAAATCACAAAAAAAAAAAGAAATTGTTGGACACTTTTTTTTCTTGGTTCCCAGGAGGATATGTCTGAGTTTATTTGCAAAGCTTATGTTAGCGAACTAGTATGATGCTACTACCCACAGGTTGCTTGAAGCAGCCGGCTCCACACACAGGGCGAGTTGACCAATCACAGTTTTGTGCATAAAGTTAAAGCAAAAACATAGCCTACATTTTTAAAATAGTTTTCTTTGTGCATGTTGATTAACTAATGACAGCCTACTATTGTCTGCTTCACATTTTCATAGTCTAATTCTGCATAGAGTTAATTTAATGATGGTAATGATTTAATGATGAAATATTGCTGAGTGTTGATGAAATGGTGGCACAGGCCTATGGTTGTACTGACTCCTTCACATTTTCATGGCCTAGCCTAATTATATAGATATTGTAGTAATTTTTTTTTATCAGCCTTTGAAAACTGAAAAAAAAAAATGTCAATGTCAAAAATTCGAGAATGGGGATTAAATACTGGACATAGATTAAATAGCCTATTGCTGTTTTTCCTTGGTCTCCCTCACATTTGTATCTGTTCTTACGAGTAGTAAACAAAACCATATGATTTACTTAATGTTATACAAGAACAGAATAGAATTGGACAGAATTGAGTTCAGACTTGAGTTCGGTATTTTGGGTCCGGCCCTCCTCAACAGTCCCAGTTTGTCATGTGGCCCCTTGGGGAAATTAGTTGCCCACCCCTGTGATAGACCTATGCTTGTTTCTGGTCTCACAGAGCACTTGAAATACAGCATGATTAAGTGTTGGATTTTGCATGCTGTATTGACACAGGGTGGCGCTAGATTTAAAGTAAAGGGCCTTTTCAGCATCCAAGGTTGGTTGTTGTTGTTATGGTCATAGCAGAATGGGACTATAAAATATTAATGTTGAGGAATGTTTTTTTTGTCCAGCTGCCTTTTTCCAGGACTGTATATCGGAGCAGGACTTGGATGAGATGAACATTGAAATAATCCGAAACACACTATACAAGGTAAAACTTGTTCAGCTGGTGTACAACTGTATTTTTTCTTATTATTTTAGACTAGCCATTCCATTTCAAACAATTAAAGTCAGTTATTTTAATTTCAACCAATGTATCTCTCTTTTTCCAGGCATATTTAGAGGCATTCTACAAGTTCTGTTCTAGCCTTGGAGGAACCACAGCTGACACCATGTGCCCCATCCTGGAGGTGAAAGTCTAATTTAAATAACTAAAACAGCCATCACTCAGACAAGAAGCCCATGCTAGCACAGCACCAGCCCTGCCATATCTCCACTACACTCAGACACACTCTTTAGAAAAGTTCTTCTGATATCTCCAGCATAACATTACTTAGTTTTATTTGGAGCATTTTGTGCTTTTGCAATTACAATTGCAATTTAGGTGTGGTATAGCTTGTGTGTTTCCACAGAAGCTTGTTAAGATGAATCTGCCTTTCTCCCATCAGTTTGAGGCTGACCGCCGAGCCTTCATCATCACCATCAACTCCTTTGGCACGGAGCTGTCGAAAGAGGACCGGGCCAAGCTCTTCCCCCACTGCGGCAAGCTGTACCCTGAGGGCCTCGCTCAGCTGGCCCGTGCCGACGACTATGAGCAAGTCAAAGCCGTGGCGGACTACTACCCCGTAAGTAGTTCCATTTAGTCGCACTGGAATGTTAACACTGTTAACTTGATTTTACACCTTGTGATTTGTGATTTGTTTTGTCGGAGAACAACAGACAACAAAATACAACAAAATAAATACAAAAACTCAATGTCTAGAGCGTGTGAGATTTGTTGGGTCATTCATTGGTCACTCTGTTCCAGGAATACAAGCTTCTGTTCGAGGGTGCTGGCAGTAACCCAGGGGATAAAACTTTGGAGGACCGGTTCTTTGAACATGAGGTAAGTTATGGCATTCTAAAAAAAACAGTCAGCACCAACAACTGATTCATTCCCCCCTACATGCACACACGAATGTAGATCACACACTTTGACTGTACAATGTAGAAGTGTGGGAGGCCCGATAGAAAGATGCTTATCTGTTCTAATGATGTCCTACCACATCATAAAGTCCACATCACAAACTGTTCTGGAGAGACGTCCAATCACACAGATGCGTGTCCGTACGTATCTGGGTGAGTGGGCTGGCTCACTTGAGTTATATCCCTCGGATTTACTGTAATGTACATGTTTGAAGTGGTCTGTGGAACCGTGCGTCACTCTATTTACAACAGTCTTTTATGTTGACTGTGTGTGTTCGTTGTACATGGTTCTGCCTTAATCACAGCTCTCCCCAGGGAAAGCAAAGCCACATTAATTATTATCAAGTCGTTGCCAGGAGAGGCCTTTTCTGTGGCTGCCTTTTAAGCTTGGAACTGCTAATGATGTACCCTTGCTCCACTAACCTGGCCCTGCGCAGTCTTACCAGGCTCTCTGTGGTCTGGAAAGGTGCCACTGGAATGTGGCTCCGTCTATGGTGTCAAAGAATAGGTGTTTCGCCAAGTGAGTTTGAAAGTGATTGATGACATGTAGATTTAGATGGGCAGAAGATGAGACTGTTGAAAAAACTCCCTAAACCCATTAGGGACATGAGGCATGACCCAGAAGCTTTTCCCACATAACTGCTGTGAGAACAGGTGGAAATGCAATGTTATGATAAATTATTGATGTATTATGCCAGGATTATATAGTGTGTACATTTCAATGCTTTCTTGTGGTGTTCTTGATTAGGTGAAGCTAAACAAACTGGCTTTCCTGAACCAGTTCCACTTCAGTGTGTTCTACGCCTACGTCAAGCTGAAGGAACAGGAGTGCCGGAACATTGTGTGGATCGCTGAGTGCATCGCTCAGAGGCACCGCGCTAAAATTGACAACTACATCCCCATTTTCTAATAATCACCGCCTCACCCACTCTCTGATTTCTCGCTCACTATCTCTGTCTCTCTCTGTCTCTCCTTAACATTGTGCAGTCCCTAATCTACTTGTAACAGACACTTTAATTTATTATAAATATATATATATATATATATATATATATATAAAAGAAAGAAAGAAAACACAGATGTGTTTTCTTTCAGTTTTATTTATATATATATATATATATATATATATATATATATATATATATATATATATTTATTTTATTTTTTTTCTTGGTGAACAGCTTTTCACCTGCTCAGCTTTGTTCCTGACAGCCTCTCTCCTCTCACCGCCATGGCCAAGGCATTTGAGAAGACATTTCTCATGCCTGGAATAGCTCCAAATCCAGTTTGTTATTGTAGAGAGATCATGTTTACATCTTAAATGAACATTTCTGTGTGATCGCCCCTGAACAAGCCTCGGTGGCCTCGGTAGGCATTTTCTGCATTCTCACTCACTGGCTTAATTAGTCGGGCACAAACTTCTCACGTTCTCGACACTCTTAGCGGTGGTCTGTGGAGAGCTGAAAGCAACGCGGCAAACCTCACATGTCTTTGCCATCAAACATCATGCTTTGCTCTAGCCCTAGACCACCAGAGAACGGCAGAACAGAAAATGGGTCTGTTCTTGTTTGATTTGGAGCAGAGGCTACCCAAGATGCACCTCAACTCTCCTGTTCTCTCTCTCTCCGCTTCCCACCCAGTGAGCATTGTGGGCCTCGCAGGTTAAAAGGAAATAAAATGCAGAGGCTGCCGGCACCGTACATACATTCCACCAATCAGTAGCTTTCATGTGCCCTGTGTATGTCATGATGTGTATGAATTGATAAGCCTGTAGTTAATGTAGTATTCTTCCCTTTGGCTTGAGACCCAATGAGTCTGCCCATCACAAACTGTTAGTGTACATTGTAATAATACATTGCATTCTCCACCGCTCAGATTTGGTTGGAGTTGGAGGATGTAATGTTTGAACTTTGTTGCGGATATGTGATATGTATAAAAAAAAAAGATATAAATATACAGTATGTGAAATGACAATGAGGAGTATCCTTTAAATGTTGTTCTCAGAGGTACAGTAATTGTCACCCAACATTTCTGTCTAGAGGAAAAACCCTGTGTCCTTTAACTAAAAGTCTTTGATTTGTGCAATGGTTTCATTGCATGGATGCAGACTCTTGCAAATACTGAGAGTGTAAGATCGATATACAACATGATAAGGGTATATTTAAAAAATATATATATATAGCATTTTAAAAGTGACATTGGTGTGCCCTCGTTCCATTGAATGATGTGTTTTCTTTCTTTTGTTGTAAATGTGAAATTAAAAGCTGTATGGAGTACATGGATCGATGGCATTCCATTTTTTATATACCTTCAAACAGGCCATTGATGGAAAACTTGCCTCTTAAAGTGCCGTTGAGTTACTTGGTCATTCTTAATAACTACACCATAAACTACTACTACTACTGAAGGTGTAAACCAATCAGGAATCTTGCCAAGGCCCATACTTGAATGGTTTTGAGATTCAGTGAGAGTCAATTACTTGCTCTGACTAGATACATACTCTACCTACTGTACACCTAGGTATTCCTCGGGACAAGTAGACCTGAAAGTTGCCGTTTATATGCTTCCACCAGGGGGGAGTGTCTCCTCAGTCATTCACTTCATCCTACTAGTCATTTCTGTCACCACGCGGTCTCCGCACTGTTGGCTCATCCAAAGGTTTGTTGACATGTTCAGAAATATGGCTGGGACTTTAAGAGCTTTTGTCTCCTGCGCGATCAAAGTCTGAGCCGTTGTGATTGTCTTCTGTTCTCAGACGCGAGATGATTCAGGGAGCGGAGGTTGGGAGGTAACAGGCCATGCCAGCTGGCTCGCTGAAATGTGCCAGTGCTTTGAGCTGCGCCGCAGGGTAAAGAGCAATGTTTACATAAATAGATTTTTTTATGTTCTCGGTATAGTTTGCCAGCATAACACACATGGCAAAAAAGGTTTTCCACAGGCTCACAATGTTTTGGATCAGGGCTAATGAATGCCTTATACCATCCATGAGGAGTTGGGAAAGTCATTTGAGGTTAATATATGTTAAACCACATAGATCTCAATACAAATTTCAAGTTTTTGTCTGAAATTGCACTGTGCCTATTTACAAGGGCATTGTTCCCACCTCTTTTGGGTTCTATAGAAAGCTGAGAACCTGTAGTTTCCGTAGGAAACAGTCAAAATAACTGATGTACTGTACTCACAGAGTTACAGAGGCTAGAATATAGTTTTTTCTTTCTGCCGGATTACAAGCATCTCTGAACTGACCACATTTTAGCCCTCTAGGTCACTTGATATCCCTTAGAAACACAACTGAGCCCTAGCACCAGGTCTTGTGAGGCTGTATGCAAAAGTAGATCAATATAGAATGAAAATATGAGTGCTTTAGACCATTATTTGCCAAGGTATGCTCATGCGTTTTGTAAAATGCCTATGGAAACTCCCCATAGGACTTTTTGTTATCCAAAATGCATACTGACACTCAAATGCTTACTGCACATGAACCCCTTTGTGTAGAAGCATAATCCTGGTCTTAAATGAAAGGTAACACTTTGAGGTTTCTTGTGGACTATTTAGATTTTATGTCAGGTGTTCTGATATAGACTGACTACACAAAATATGGAATAATTACAAAAAAATCTCTATTTTTGCATTTGCTTTGTTGGTTCAATGAGTGTGTATAAGATAAACTATACATCTGTACAACTAATATTGGATAATACAACATGAAGATTCGATTTCTATGGATTCTTGTGAATATTTCAGTACCCAATATGTTGCATCTACTTATGGTGCTGCAGCCAGAAGTCAGGGTAGCACCAAATTTTGGATCAAATTTAATTTTGTCATTTTGGATCAAAATTGATTGAGACATAATAAAACTAGATGTACCGCATAGCGGTACAAAATATGACCGCCGCTCAGTCCTGTACATCCGTTCCGCGAAAATAAATCACACTTCAATTTGTCTCCATATTTTACTCCATCCCCCACTCTTGAAACTTTTGTGTATGCTTGTTTGGCATGTCTGAGTGTGTGTGTGCGGCTGCACAGAAAGTAGCCTACTGGTGCTGAAAAGGTGAATAGATAGATAGATAGATAGATAGATAGATAGATAGATACTTTATTGATCCTCAAGGGGAAATTCAAGAATAGAATAGATTGTAGAATAGCCAAAGAAGATGTAGCATTGTTATAAAACCTTTAAAATCTCTAAACAATCACAAGTAGGGCAGTTCATCACAGTTCATCCATTGCAACTGGATTGAAAGGTCACTTACACCTGTAGGCTACATTGTATTTGGGAAAAGCAAAAGGTATCAGCATAATGTTATTTATTTATTTATTTATTTATTTATAAACAAAAACAAAAACTCTCGTCTGTTCCATGCCGTTTTCAACAGCTATCAAAAACAAAGGTCATTTTTGGATGGATGGATTTTTTGTGAATGTTTCTTCTTCTACATAAGATTTTAGTCATCTTTAGTTCATGTAATACTTTATTGTCAATGCACAAATTAAGTAACAGTAGTCTGAAACGTTATTGTTAATGCACAAATTAAGTAACAGTAGTCTGAAACGAAATGCTGTTTTACATCTAACCAGTGGTGCAAATAGCTGACATGTCCAAATGGGCCTTGATGAAATGCGTCGCTAGACTGTTCATACACATTTTAACGGGCCAAAGTTGAAGAGCTGTTGTCCGTTATTGTTCGTGCAAATATAGGCTGATTCATGTTCCCTTGCATTGTGTAACTGAGGTCCATGGCTAGTCTGGCTTTCACCAAACCAAGCTCAATCTTTTAAGAAATCAAAAAATAAATAGAGGGCAGATCAGGCTGGGTTCACCCAGCCATAGGCACCCGATATTGTTTAATTTTCCGATTGAGATATCCACGCTCTGGCTATTCTAAATGCAAAAATGCATCAGGGAGTTATGACAAAACTGTAACTAACAAACTAGATCCTAATAGAAAGCTGTTAGCTTCCCTAAGCTACAGGTAGGCTTATTTACAACATAAATTGTCAATAGGCTATGCTGGCGACACAAATAAAATCTCCTTTGGAAACCAATGGCTTACGCCTTACAGTATCAAGCGGACTGCCTAAAGAGAAGTTGTAATAAAATTCACGCAGCTCCATGAGTCAAGGAAAGCGCGAATGAAGTAGCCACTTCTAAATGGGACCCACCAGAGCCATATAAAGGAGGAAGTCGAGGGCGGTCTCTATCGAAAGGTCTGGCCCTTAGAAATCCAGGGCACTTGGTCTGAAGTCTCTATGACCTTCCTATCCGGAGATATGATGAGATAAGGACATCAGCAGAGATCAGTCGACGACTGATCGGTGGTTTTTACCCCTATTCCCTAACCCCAACCCTAACCCTAACCCTAGGAGTCCCGGGTTCGATCCTTGGCAGGCACGAAGCCGCATTTCCTATTCCCTTATCACAAGTTTATATGGCTCTGGGACCCACTACACAGTAGCTTAAGGTGTGTTGCTAAAGCAGCCATAATGAAATGAATGTGTCATTGTTTGGATACTTCACACACACATGTTTTTTAATTTCACAGACTACAACTACCAAGCTGGAATCAAAGCACATCGATTCCCTACTCACACCCTGCACGTACTTAAAACAAAATAAACAGGCGTCTCAGTCTCACGCATGTATAGGCAAAACTGTATCAGACCGGTGTAACGTTGGTAAATCTTCCATTGCACAGAATGATTTTTGTAGCACGTGCAACAAATGACAGTCGAAAGATACAATTACAGTGCTGCTATCAATTTGCTTGGTATAACCGCATTTATAGTTTTCTACAAATGCAATCAATCAAATTGGCCTCCATCACTCAACCAACGCTAACGGTAACATTACCTAGGTCCTTATTGATATTAGATTAACGTACCTGCAGTAAAAACCAAGCATGTCCGATAAACATCCTCAGATTTATTTCGGATTCAAGAAGAAATGGGAATTACATTTTATGTGAACATCGTCCTATCCTTATTAGACGTTCTCTGCGGTAGCCTAAACTGCAGTCCTTGTAGGAAGCGTCCATTGTTTTTCCAACCCACTTTTAACTTCCAACAAAATTATGTCTCACTGCAACGATGCGCCATCTAGTGGACAAACGACTACTTATCGCCAATACTGAAAATGCAGCCATGATGATGATGATGAATATTTATTTTGGCTTTCTTTCGATCCTACTGAATTTGTAATTATGTATTGGCCGTTCTAATACCAATAGTATGTGGGTGCCTGTGTGTGTGTGCATGTGTATATGTGTGCACCGCCATCTATAGGCCAATGAGTGTACAGTCACTAAATGTACACATAACCTAATTTTTTTTAGTAAAAGTCTAGTGGGGCTACATACCCACCAAATTTCATGTGCCCCGGTGGTTCGGTGTCCCGGGTATCGTTGACCAAAAATTCAGGAAGTAGATGATGGGGAAAAAAAAAACTTTGACAATCCCTATATGACCGCTTCGCTAGCTTCGCTAGCGGCGGTCATAATTAATCTGAAAATGTAAAGCACTATACAGATTGTACATGAAAAATGTTGTCATTTTTGGATTCCGAAGAGCCAAAGCTTTGAAATGGTGTATAACATTACTATGCTATATGTATGCATACAATTGATTTAGAATGTTGGGGGGAGGTGGGGGAGGGGGGTAACCGTCCCGCCGGCGGGATATGAAAACTAACTGGTAAGCTATGTTGAGGAGTAGTGTCTTAAGGGGGATATGTGATCACATTACAAAATGTATTTATAATCTGTTACAGTTACACTGAAAATATTGTAATTAAATTCAATTAGGCTTATAATTACTGTATAGGCTTAGTTACTGATTAAATGCTGGTGACTACAAAAGGCATTCATCTGAATATACTTTTTGGTAAAAAAAAAAAAGTTTGAAATGTTTTGCATCTTTTCACCATCCAGGCAGGCTCTAATCATTTCCCATTTTGAGGACTGTTAAATGCTCTAGGCTATTTAAAATGTTAGCTCTAGCTATTGGAGTTCCACCCTCTCTCAATCTGCCAATCAAAAAGTAATCAGAAGTAGTCAAGTCAACTCTATTTTTACGGCATAGTATTTTGTACATTCAGATACACAAATTACTGGTAGTCGGTCTGTATGCTGGATCTTCTCAAGGCTTGTTCACACATGGGAGTTTTTCTTTGCCCCAGGACAGGAGGTAGTTGTGTATTATAATACTGTTGGGGTGGGGAGTATGAAACAATTTATCTCAATGTCTGACTGCAAGTCAGTCTTACAAATGACCTTGTTATAGGATTATTCCCATGCAGTTGAAACTTACACATACACGACTCTTGAAATGCCAGTGAGCAAGTGAGTCTTAGATGACACCATTTGTTTTGTTTTTTTGGTTGAAAGGGGGCATGTTTTACTTTCCCGAGCACTCGTGTCAAATTATTCCTTTTTGTGTTCACATTTTAACTTTCCATTCAGACACCACCCTGTGAATGACCCCACTCTTTCCATGAAATAAAAAAATAAAGATCTTGGCTCATTAAAAACTGTTTAATTACTGGGAACACGTCCAGCGAGGTTGACAGACAACCCTCCAAAATTATGGTTGACAGGGGGACAGAAAATCTGGTACCAACTGTATTGAAAATAATTTGTCCCAGCAACAGCCATTCTGCAGCCAAGTAGAAGGACAATAGGGTGAACTTACCTCTCCTTACTGGAGTAGAGTTCTGGAGAGAAATAGATTAGACATTTCTTGGATTACGCTTGTATTTTGCCTTACATGACTTCCTATTAGTCAAATGAAAAATGTCATCAGCATGGCTTAGGAAATGATAATGGTGACTTATGGGGTTCATTTATATTGTGGGCGAGGCAAAAACAATGTCCTGGGCAGAGGGGTTGAAGACTGATGGACATTGTTGATATGGGGGGAAAAATGGTTACACAAGCACTGGCCTGAACTAATTGTAAAAGGGGGCAGGACCTTTGGAAAACAGACTGTCTTTCAGTCTGGGTGGGCATTACTGATATGAATGTTGTCTGATTTATATTTATATATAGTTATAGGAGAGACGTGATGGACTGCTCTCTCAACTCAATGATAAGGAAAAATGTCACACAGGGTGTACAACAAGAAGGTGTGGAGACGTGCTGAAGTGCACCTGTTTTTTTCCAATTGTTGATTGTGTGTGTGTTTGTGTGTGTGTGTGTGTGTGTGTGTGTGTGTTGTCTTAAATGAAACATAAACAAAGCTGTCTTTATATGGGCAAAGGAATGTTTTCTTTTTCCAACTGCTATTTATGGACCCTAAAGAGAATCTCATATCAAGCATCATCCTGTTATATTTATAGCACAACACACATGAATTCCTGAAGTTAATTGAGGTCATATTTAAAAAGCTAAATGAAGAGTATTCTCTTTCTAATCATCATTGAAAATGAGAGGGAACATCTGTTTTTGTGCTCTGAATGGCTCGACGTTATGCATGGCTTGATGGTGATTCTTTGAAGAGCATGAGCACGAAAGAAAAGAAGGAAGAAGTTTGACTTATGGTTTCCGTTATTGCCAAGGAGAGTGTGCCAGCTCCTGAGACTGGCCAGACCCCTTACATGCGCCGCTCTGATTGGGATTTTGTCATGAAGGGCCAACCATTAGCATTTTGAGCAAAGTAGCTTCAGGAGTACAATATATGGACACTTAATTGGATTCAGGATTCTTGCAGATCAGCATGATGATGTGTGGTGTCTATGCATCAATCCCCCCAAGACGACAAATCCCCATAATTAGTGGTTGGACAATGACACAAAGCTTACTCAGAAACATGCCTCTGGGTCATTCCTGCTGATACTGGGAAACATAGCTAGTCTGCAGTTTCCCAGTGCTGAATGAGTGTGGGTGAGTGTGTGTGTGTGTGTGTGTGTGTGTGTGTGTGTGTGTGTGTGTGTGGGGGGGGGGTGATGCTTTCAAGATGCCTCCATTAAACACTCATTAAGCTGGAATTTGGGACACCAAAGGTGTTACTGTCCTGGGAGCACTAACATGCAGCTGAAGCAACTAAGCATTGCCCTACAACACAGAGGACCCCATGGTGTTTCGGGAGCGCTCAGAAGTTGAGGCTGAAGCTGTTTATGTACATAAAAAGTCACTGTTATTTATGTTCTGTATAGATATGTGTAGGATCATGCACATGCACACGCACACATGGACTTCCATAGGCTCTAAATACTAGTCACACATGCATGCAAGTCTTTTTTTCCACTGTGTAATGTAGTGAGAATGTAGATGTGTTTATTGACATGTATGTACAACGTGCTGGTAAATTCTGGCCCTTGTTTTTTTACAAAACCCACATTAGACCTCTGGGATTTGGGTGGTATTTGCTGAGAACTGTCAACAGTTGACCTCCCATTCCTACAGACTTTCCCTGACAACAGCTCAGTGCAAGGAACTTGGAACAGACTGTCTTGCTGGGTAAAGACTTAAATCTTTGTCTGCTCAAAAAAAAGTCCTGAATTTTGAACACAAAACAGAGCAAGAGTACTGGTGGCTGATGTTTTGGCTGTCTTCTCAGATGGACAAGAAGTCATACACATTTTTGGATAATTTATTGCCCTCTGTATCCTGAGGTTGCCTTTGTTTCTGTCAAGTGGACAGTTCTGAATATAATATGAATAATTTGTCTCGTATGCCTTTACAAAATATGACGCTGCCACCATCTAGACATTTTTTTTTACCACAGCAAAATGTACTGGGATGTTCTTCCAAGTTTTGTGAAAATCAGTGATAAATATATCAGCAAGTAGCATTCATGGGGGCCCAAGTAGCATGTAGAAGGTACGCCAAACCAAACAGAACATTTCAACAAATCAGCAAATGTTCCACACAAAAAAGATGATTGGAATTCTACAAATGTCATGGAATGGACTTTGTAGGTTTAACAGCTCTTGAGATACAACAGTGTATTTGAATACACCCACAGAAATTGCACATAATTTGACATGCTTCCAAGAAATGTCTTTATGGTTACATGCACGTCTAAAGTTTAGTGAAGTTTGAACTTTTACATCATAAGAGTTAGCAAGTTTATTTGGGCCCTAACATTTAATTGGCTTGATTTTTTTTTAACTGGCAAAAGACAAGAGGTCCCCAGCCTACCTAACTTCATGAGAATTGTCTGTTCCCATTGGTAAATATTGACTCATTAAATCTGTTTGGCTGATGGCATTCAATTTGGATTCTGGACTTTATGAAATGTGAGCAAATGTGGTACAAGACATATGTTATGCGATTCACAAGATACTGCAATGAATGCATTTTGTTTCTGTTCAAAGACTGTGATGATTGAATATGTCAATCTTCACTGCTTGGGTGCTTATACGTCACCTAACATTGCGTAATGTTGACGGCATGCAGGTCAGTAGAACTAAATAGTCAATCAGTATTCAGGGCTCTTTCTGTATTGTATGACCAAATGCTTTGTTTCCACACCTCCAGAATGGGGTCCATTATTGTTTTACAGTGGATGAAATTAATGTTATTTAACACTTTCCCACAGGTCACTGATCAGCAATTATGCCTCGAACCGCTTGTGTCCTTTCTCGCTCCGATCTCTGCTTTATGTCTCTCCCTTGTGGCGTGTGATTTTTGGACCCGTGACAGGCACCCTGCAGTCGTGGACTGGAGAGTGCCTCCATTGTGGCTCCCACAGCACTGGACCTGAACCCTTTGAGTCCTGTCATAGTGGCCCAGAAGAGCAACACACACAGTCACATACACAACGACCAAGGCCCAAAAAACTGGTGTTCGGTTGGGGGGGGGGGGGGGGTCTTGTAACCATCAGACTTGGCCTATCTCCCGAGGGAATTAATTTAAGAGCCCTGGGGGGACTTAAGTCTCTATAATACCCTGCAGGAGAAAGAAAGGGAAAAATGATGACCTTTGGGTGAATCAAATGGGAGGTTGCCATGTTAATCCACTCAGAACACACAAATCCACATAATGAGCCATCAATAAATAGTATGTAATCCAACACATACATTTTTAATGTGTGATTTGGATGTCACATTATTGGAAGCATGTGAGGATATTCTGCGGGTGTCTACTTTCCAAAATATCTTCATATCCCTCTGATAAAAGAAGGTTTACTCTTCAGCAGGATACTTAGAAGTGCTCAACGCTTCCAGGAATTCCTTACTTGAGGTCTTGGATTTGTCCCACGTAAGTGAACATGACAGATGCTTGAGTAACTTTTTTTTCTTCTTCTCTAAACTCTGAGACCTCCTGTGTCTTATATGTCATGAGCTTAGATTAGCTGAAATGCCACAGAGTTAGCCACGGGTTTTGCGATCATCTCACTTTGCAAAAACTCACAGCCACTTCACTTAAGGCAAAGCCCTGTGGGAGCAGTGTCTTGAATGCCCCCGCCCCCCCCCCCAAAAAAAAAAAGTTCATGAGTCCCTTGTGTGCTCCAAGCTCTCTTCCTGTTCTATCTCTCTGCTCCGACGTACGTTGTTTCCATGTCCTCATCAGCTTTGTCCTTCTCAGGGTAACATACTGCGGATGTGCCCTAAGGAGAGGGAGATCTACTCAAGTGCCCCAGATGTAGAACTAGGCCAGGAAGATTCTCCACTCAGGCCATTTGACCTACACTTTGAGGTGGTCTGGGATCCTAACATTTGTGGTTGTTTACGTTATCTCTGAGCTTTTTTTTTTTTTTTATTGTTTCCATGAGGCAATCGCCTGCCCTATGCCCCAAATACTTATTTAATTGTCAGTTTGGCAGTGGTTGGCTAAACATTTACCACAGCGGATCACTGCAATCATTAATCCACACTCCTCCGATCTGGCCATGCTCAATACTCTGTGTTGTCCTCAACACTGCTGGTGGACAGATGGATCAAAATGACTATTCTTGGAAAGTGTCAGTCTCAGTAAAAACACTTTATCCAATCTGTTGGTTTGAGGGCCAGCTAAATCAACAAGTCGTCTTGCCCCTTTGACCTTGAACCCTTCTCAAAAGCCCCACAACTACAACGACTTTTGGGAAAGGAAATGAAAGGGCTAGCCAGACCTAGTCAAGTTCCCCATCCCCATCCGCCCCCTCCCAAGAGAAATTACGAAATCTCTCACCCCCTCCCTACACACACACACACCATACACTCTTTGTCTCTCATACACACACACACACACACACACAATTTCAGTGCAGAGGCGTCTCTTACCTTGTCACCTTATGTTTTCATTCCTTGAAACAGTCATGCACCCACATCAACTGCAAATCAGACCTAGCGTGTTTTCCCCCCTCTTCCAGGTGTTGCACAGATAACCGACCAAGGGCCGCCGTAACATATGACCCCGCTAGATCTGTCAGGCCACTGGATCTGTCCACGCGCCCCACACTTCGCTCTCCCCAGGCTTTTTCATCCCCCACTCTCCTTCTTTCTCTCTCTCGCTCTGTCTCTCCATGCTGTGAATCATCAGGAGGGAAGCGGGACATTGATCCTGCCATAAGCGAGTGACAGTGGGCTCAATAATAAGGCAAGCAGGAGCGCATTTGGTATCTTCATCAGATGCCAGAGCTGCGGACAGGCATGTGCGCTCATGGGTTTGGGTTGAAAAATGACGCGTAGCAGGTCTGTTCATTGCCTGATTCATGCATAGCCCAAACCAAAAGGAATCTGCAAATTAATGCACTGTGAACTATGGTAGGCATAATATTTTTGTGAACGGTTTATTATTCCTTGGAAATTCAAGTCATAATAATCTTTTAAAGTTGTACTTTGGAAAATCACACTAAAATTCCATTTTCAGACAGGAAAAATTCCCAAATCATGACATCAATCGCCAAAAGCCTATTTTGTCATACACACACAAAACTGAAGTCAGAACAAAAAACAAAGACCCCTTTGTCTTTTCATGCTCTGTTGGTTGCTAAGACACTATGGCTGACAGGTAAATTGTCTGCAAATTCCTGTGATTTGATCACAGCACTGCTAGGCATGTCATTTGAATATACTGTGCTGCTGTGTTGGCTACAGTAACACTTTGTGTTAAGAAACAAATCAGAGGATGACAACGTGCAATTACAAATTATGAAATAAATAAAGGAGCTAGAACCTGTAATCATTACATTTATGCTTTGCACATAATGGTGAAAGAGAAATTAAAGAATGAAAGAGTTCAGAAATGTCTGTTCAATAAAGTGAGTTCAGAAAAGTGTGAAATTCGTTATAGTATTACCATCATTGAGTCCATAGATATATATACGATTGAGTCAGTCTACAGTAAGTGTCATCATCGTTGTACCAGTTGTCATAGTACCAGTAATATAATAAGCTTAGCAATTAGACTACATTCTAGAGCACCTCTACAGATTCTTATGGAGATGTTCACTAGTCATAGATTGTGAGAATGTGAATTACTCTGGAAATGAGTAACTCTGTAACAATAAGAAATTGGACATAAATATCTGTTTTTTGTTACATGCATTGTTGTGTATTTTACACACAACACATATTTATACACATGTATAAATATTTAACATACAATTGTCAGTAAACTAGTAGTATTTAATATGCTAAATGGTGCACCATTTTCATATATCATTGTTCTCTCTTGTCTTACTGCTTATATACACCCACAGCTTAGCACTGCTTCTCTAATCAAGGACATTTACATAACTCCAACAGCAAGATTGCATTATAACATTTATTTCTGTTCAACTAAAACAAAGGCTGCTATCAAAGCAACTGGACACTGGCATCTCTCCAAAAACAATAAACGCAATTAACGAGTTTAGCATGGCTGGTAATCAAATAATTGGCAGAGCTGCATCTACATCCTTGGCCCGCATTTCAGTTGGGGGCAATCAGAAAACATGGTCTGTATGCTCAAAATGTTTTCATCTCACTCAATTCCACAAAATCCACCGTCAGTTCTAGGAAAAGGGTTTTCAGACTCCAGTCAAGGGGTGCTGGAATGTTGGGAGTGTGGCTCATAGTAATCTACAGGAATCTACAGTCATATACAGCCAAGGAAGCTAATCACAGTGATTTTGTGCAGATTATACATTGGAAGCGATATTGCCTCAGTGCGTTCTATATTGTTGATAAGATAGGTTGAAAAAGCTTTGGACTTAATTGAACAAACAAACAAAAAAATCAAAGTTGAAATTAGCATCACTTCTGCCAAATACTAATTAAGACATTATGAGTGGTTGACTGAGTATGAGAATGTGAATCATGAAAGGTCAGTTGGCCTTGATGCAAGTCTAACTTGGGCTTACTGCTCTATTGTTTAGATGAAATACGGACTATGAAATATTAACACAAATCTCTTATGCACATAATCATTTTGTAAAAAATTCAACTTTAATATCATCTAAGAATGAACAGGGTGAACAATTTACATATATTTTTTTTGCAGATTTTTTTGCATTTTTTTACAAAGTTCACAGTTTAAGTGATTGATAAAGAGAACTGGCATACATATTCAAATTTAAAGAATAATGTAGTAGTATGGAAAACAAACATGTACATAAAAAACAGCAACATAAAATATCAATTAAACATCAAATCCAACATTTAGTATTAAGTCCTTGAATCTAAAGCACATCTCTTGGTCTCATAAAATAGAGCTCTTATATCTGATTGATCAGCAGATCCAACACAGTGTATGCAGTTCTTACACAATGGATGCTGAAACACACACTTTATGGCAACTATGACAAGGCAGACAGGAATATTAGCACCCAATCAGTTGCCTGTTGGGGTCTCTATGAACATACTTTACAAAAGCAAAGCCAATGCTGCCAAGGCACATCGAGTCCATATCCGATCTTTCTTTATGTCTACACATTGTGTTGGTTGGTTGAAACATTTGTATTCACTTACACTAACAGTGTGAGCATGGGACGAAATAATACCAGCGATAAAAATATTTCATTTTGAGTCCTTCAGTAGATTACACCACCTTCGGTGGTACATATGATAAATGTTATATAGTGCTGATCTTTATATAAACTGCAGCTGTGACGTATACTTTTTTGGTGCAATTCAATGATCCCTTCCAAGGTGACAAAATAACATCTTTTATAAAATAACAGAAGAAAGGATACAAATGCTCAATATAAACAAAAATGCTAAAAAAACAACAACTATGAGTGTATTACATTAGTGGTCTTATAACGTTACAACAGACTACATAATTACTGTTCCGATGTGATAATATTGTTGTTGTTTAAACTGCTGATGTTGTTGTTGTTGTTGTTATTGTGACTGTGGATTTTACCCAGATTGTTCTGCTTCCTCAGCGATCGTGGCTGGATCTGCTTCTTGATAAAGAGTTTCTGGAGGAATTTGTCGCTGAGGGTGGTAGGGAGGTACGAATGGATGAAATACATGAGCCCTACCCCAGGACCGGCAAAGTAACGCACCTGGGGCTGTGGGGAGACCAGGGCCTCCACGATGGTGTTGATAACGTGACTCACATCTGTAGGAGCCGTCGCCGCATGGCTGGCGAACAGCTCTCGCGTCTCCTGTATGTACTCCTCGCCATACTCCTCCAGAAGACTGGGCGAGATGTTTTCGAGCAGGACCTTGTGCTGCTTCTCCCAGTGCTCCATGTTACTGCTAAGTCCTGAAAAGCACACACACATACACACACACACGCAAGTGGTTAAGTGTCAGAACTGTTGGGTGCAGAAATTCCATGATACCTCACGTCCCTTGCACATATTTATACACATTGTCCCTCCAAAAAGTGTCAGTTTCCAACTTTTAGGCGCTATTCAGGCCTCAAAGGATGACGTCAGGCAGCACGCACCAACAAAGGGAGTAAGCGGGGCTGACAGGTTGGAAGGAGAGCACAGGAAAGTAAACACAGATCTGGGCACACTTGATCCAGACATTTATACCATAATCCCCCCGAGGAGTTCTTGGCTCCGGCGCACTCTAAAATAATATGCTCATAAGGGTGAAAACTACTTAAGAGAAAGACGATTTCATCCGTCCAGGATGTAAACAAGTCGGCTAAATGCTGTAGACTATTATCTTTTCCTTGAAGTACGTGTGAGGACTCATTGTTCCTTTTGCATGTGTATGATGATCCATCTGTCTTTGCAACCTCATTGCATGAAACTCAAACAGGACTGCAGTGGTGGCTGTGGAACTCATGTGCTGTGCAGCAGCAACTCTTTACTAGGGCACGTACAGCTTACGCAAGGACCACATGGCTTTCACTGTAACCTCCAGAAGATTTTTTCACTGGACGGAACTTCTGCAATGGCTCTCAAAGGAAATGGTCTTTGAAGGATGTTGGAATGTGAACTACAATAATGTGGACCTGTCATGTTTTGGAAAATACTGAACCACCATGCCATGATGGCAATGAAGACCATGCCATCCCCATCCTCCTCCAAACTACTGTAACATGATTACAGAAGAGACTTCTATGCTGCTTTATGAGTCTATGAACCTGTATTCCCAACCCTCCCCCCTCCCTCCCTCATTCATCACTGCTCTCTCAGGTATAGTCAGTTGCTCACCTGTGCGGAAGGCTCCCGGTTGGATGGTGGTCACCTTCACACCCCAAGGCTCTAGCTCGTGCCTCAGTGTATTGATGAAGAGGTTCAGTGCTGCCTTGGAGGCTCCGTAGGCTGCTAAGCACGGGAAGGGCAGATCTCCTGTAGGACAAAAAGAACGCTTAGTAAGGCATCTCAACCACGCCTGATAATGGGCTCTTTATGGGGTGTATTTAAGGTAATAAAAAGTAGATGAGTTGTACGATTAGCTCATCATTAAACATTGCAACAACATTTTGCAATTGTGCAAGTAGACACTAAACTGCAAATGCTGGCGGTGCAGTCAAACGTCTGCTGGTTCTGCTTGAATGGCCATGCCATTGGCTGTTTAGAGTTGAGGTTTCCCAACTCAAGCATATCACAGCAACAAGCTCATGCAAACATCAATAAATTTGCTTTTAATTACCATGTTTTGCCCTGATTTGCCAGATTATGCCCTGGTGGTTGGTAATTTGGGCACTGTGGTGCAAGGAACTTGAATGAGCAGTAAGTGTGTAGGGCATAGTTTGCTGCAAACCTCTCATTCACAAGCACCCCCACTTCTGTGTCTGAAGAATGGAACTGCTCTATTGCACATATGCCTCAACGCGTTCCTTAACGCTTCACTGGGAAAGCTAGCGGAACATTTTGAACCGACTGCCACGGTGCCCATAAAAAACCGAGCTTCACGAAAAAAAAAAAGAAATATGCAACAAGTGCAGGAATCTCCATTCCACTGTAAAGAACTGGCAATGGCTGGGCGGCTGTGTATAGGGAAAAGTTCCAACAGCATAATAGGGCCCCCTTGTTATGGAGAGGGCTTTGCTCTGCCTTGGCAGTAAAGTGACAGTGCGAGTAGATGAAGGTGGTGAGGTAAGAGCGGTGCCAAGGCAAGCCTCCTGGTTTTTTGTACGCCAGAGAGGAAGCTACCGAAGCTGCTTGGGTTAATTGCAGATTGTGACTGTTTATAAACCTGCGGTTTCGCTCGGGCGACGCAGAAAAGCTCTTATGAATACTATTCATGCTGAGGCGCTGACAGAATTTAAAGCTCTGGGGGGAACAAAAAAGACAATTAAAACAAAACAAGTACCACCTGGAAGATAAGCCACCTTCCCACTAATTGTGTCTCTTTGACTGTTCGTATTTGTCTTTATAGAAAAAAAAACAAAATCAGCCAGATGCCAGAGAAGATGATGGTTGTTGTATAAACATCCACAGACTGACAGACTGGAGTTATGTTTGCAGTAAGCGTTAATTATGTAGGTGAGGTATTTTCCTCTGTATGTAGTTAATCTTTAATTTTGATGGTAAATTGCCTCTAACGAGAGGAAATGATTGCTACACGTGGGAGTGTTGTGTTTCATAATATCAATATAATAAAGCTTTATTGCTCAAGACAGAAGATACATTTACCCTTGAAGGATGAATAAAAAGCAATGGAAGGCAACCCAAAAAAGAAATGGGTATGATAACACTAAAACTACTGTGTTAGAGTTTGTAGTTTTAGTTTTCTGTGTATGTGTGTGTGTGTGTGTGTGTGTGTGTGTGTGTGGGTGTGTGTGTGTGTGTGTGTGGGTGTGTGGGTGTGTGTATGTGTGTGTGTGTGTGTGTGTGTGTGTGTGTTGGTGTGTGTGTGGGTGTGGGTGTGTGTGTGTGTGTGTTGGTGTGTGTGTGGGTGTGTGTGTATGTGTGGGTGTGGGTGTGTGTGTATGTATGGGTGTGTGTGTGTGTGTGGGTGTGTGTGTGTGTAGTACCTGAAGGGCTGGAGATGGTCACGATCCTGCCCTTGGCTTGCCTCAGCAGTGGGAGGAAGGCCTTGGTAATACTCAGCGTCCCAAAAAAGTTCACCTCCATGCAGCCCCTGTAGTTGGAGATGAGCGAGAGCTCGGCATCGCCAAAGTTGACACATAATCCGGCATTGTTCACCAAAGCCCACAAACCTGAAACACATAAAGATAAAGACAAATAAATTAACGTTTGGAACGTCCATAACCCCGATTTCATTCAACCAGAATACTAAGGCAATTCTATTTACCTAACATCATACCTTCACATTAACCATACATGTAACTTGCTATTATGTATTATAATTAGCCTATATAATGCTTGATAAATTTGTAGGTCATTCAACAGTTAAGCCTGCCTGTCTTTTCAAGTGGTGAGCCTGGAACCCTGGTGAACTGACATGATCGTATTTGAATGCCACATCCATTCCATATAAGCCGCATGCACTTTTTACTTATATTCAGCCTGACCCTGTGACATTGACTCTCCAATACTGGTGTGAAAAAGAGTGCCCCTCTGTGGTCAGGATATGAACATGCTTCTTAATTAATGATTGAATAGTTTATTAATACAATAAACAATAAATGATGATCAAAGAGCAGTTAAACTGAATGTTGAGTAATACGTGTTGCCAGGGTGTGATCTTTTGAGTGGGCATTTGACTTATTTGATGAGGCAACAAAAATTGCTAAATGGTCTCAAAACGTATACAACACACTCTATTTAAGTTCCGATCCTCATCTATCTATCTATCTATCTATCTATCTATCTATCTATCTATCTATCTATCTATCTATCTATCTATCTCATGCATAAGAACCATATATCTACCAAATGAAAAAGAAAAGATACTCTATAGTAACCGGGCTAACTCTATAGAGGCTTTAGATTTTATGATAAGCCATATGATCAACTAGAACACACAAGGTCAGGCAGCAGTATGTCAAAGGATATCACACAATGCATGAGCCATCTCCCCCCTCATAGCAGGTGGGGAGGCCTTTGTGGAGTTGCCACCTCAGTACACAGTGCCTACAATACTGAGTCCATTTGTGAGATCAGAGAGAAGTCCACCATTTGTTCCTAAGGTCGGACTTTGGAAATCTGGGTGTCCGTTTTGAACATTTGAGTGCATTCCGCCTTACAACTGCAGATGTTCAGCAAGCTGCAACTTTCAGCTGTCAGAGCCATGACGGCATTGCACAACATACACGCTTCAACAGAAAGAAGCAAATCATTTTATTAATTTTAGTGTGCAAGCACACACACTCACACACACACACACACACACACACACACACACACACTCACTCACACTCACAGGCACACACACACTTGCACAAACGTAGTAATCCATCCAGCATGTTTCTCCATGACCAGACTGTTTATAGACATCTGGAGACCCACAGAGATATGCATGGCTGTGAGGAGATCAAGGACCAGAGAGGCGAGAGAGGAAGAAAGGACAACGAAACAGAAGAAGAAAAAGAGATAGATAAAGTACACGTGAGCTGCCTGTGACCAAATGCGTTTAAAAAGTGTGTTCCGTCATTATCCTAAAATATTTTTGTATAAAAACAATAGACTGTGGTATCTCAGACAATACTAGATTCTTCAGCCTTTGCTAACGCTTATTACAAGCACTCCAGAGGTAAGACAACAACAACAACAGTAAAAACCTGAAACTGGGTGAGTATCACGTAAAGAATTCGGGTCAGATTCAAACCATGTTCTGGCTCTACAAATGGATGAAGAGTTGGCTAAGCAGCTAGTGTTTATGACATAAATGTCCATTGGGTTAATTGAAATACATTCTATTATTTTTAACTGCCACATTTTCAAAACAACTCGCCAAAGGACTGCGGTTGAAAATTAGCCAGCTGGCTAACACTGGCACATTTATACTGTCCTTGTAAATAAAAAAAAAAAAAAAAAAAAATGAAATAAGTTAACCATGTCTTTTCAAAACTGCCCCCACCATTTGGTGAACATACTGGTGGAATCTTCATGTAAGTAACAATCGAGCTATAAACAATGTGGTTAATCCATTTTCCCCATCTCAATTAGGCAATGCACTTCTGATTGCGGACGTGCACTAAGTCACTTCCCCTGGGCTATGGGCGTGAGCAAGTGTAAAGTACGTGTCTTGAGTAAGGTGCTCAAGTCGCAGCATGAATGGTCAACAGGGGAAATCAGTGCTGCATAAAACCCTTTGTTTAGGAGAGGATTAGACCAAACCCCAGAGAGGAGAATGAGAGATGGAGCAGCATGAAAGGGCATTCCTCTCATATCTGATGGAGGGTTCAGTCTGCTCTCATGGGCATGGTTGTTATTATGGGTGAATAAATAATAATATGAATGGTACCAGTTATTTCAGAGATTGTATCCTTAAGCTTAACTAAATGTTTTTATCCATTTGCTCAGAGAGGAATCATATGAAATGGGGGAAGAGGTGTGTTATGCAACAGTGTCCACCAGTAAGCATATGACTGTTACATGACTGCATATTTCCACATGACGTTTCCCAGGTTTCTCATTTGGTTGAAGTATCTTTATTGAATTTTTCGGCTGAGCTTGTCAACCAGCTCTTTAAGCTGTCACTGTAATAAGCACCAGATTGGACATGTCAGATTGTATCGAGCTGTTAAGGGCACAACCGACCAGGCCGGTAAACCTGCCATACTCAATCCTGCAGCATTCTCATCTGAGTGCTCAATTAAGAGCCTTCCTCAGCTTTCCACCCACATCGTGAAACGTAAAGCAGGTGCCATTTCCAAGTCTATTTAAAGGTTAAAGCGTTTTACTTTAGCTTAAAAGGAATGCCTATGCTTACAGTCACTGGGGCCTGCTACCTGTCAACTGTACCCACCAGGGAGGGAGCGAAAGCTCAAACTTATCTCCAGGTTTCTGTGGCTCGGTGGTCATAGGTCGCGGGAGATGAAAGAAGGGGGGTTTGTTTATGGCTCGTGAAACATAACACTGCTGAGGGATGTTTACATTTTGCCTGGTGGTTGCAGGCACAAAATGTAGGGGTGATTTTAGGTTAACAGAGATGGTCGGCCATCACTCACTAAAAAGCCCTTTGTCCTTATTTGAATCCCAGTGCATGTTTTCCCCTTTCCCCTTTGTTTGGCACCTGGCTTGGTTGTGCATGCTGTTTCAAAATAAAGCGCTTGAGCGTCGGCCAAGCCACACACACACACACACACACACAAGAAAGAAAGTAACTGAGTGTGTGAATGACCTTCCAACAAACTCCTAATATTACACCCTAGTTGCGCTGCGTATCCTTAAGTCACCCCTAAAAGTAAACAGCAGCGCGGCCATACTGATTTGCCTTATTTGTCTTTGAGACGCACAGCTGTTCTCTGGACTACGCTGGATGCTTGGGTGTTAACTTACACTCTTTGGAGCAGGCATTACAGTATTGGAGAGGAAAGATACTTATGAAATGGAATTTGTATATTGTGTGTTTGTATGCAAGGGACAGAGAGAGAGAGAGAGAGAGAGAGAGAGTTTGTTAATAGTTTGTTTATTTATGTGTGTGTGTGTAAAAGAGAGAGAGAGAGAGAGAGAGAGAGAGTGTGTGTGTGTGTTTGTGTGTGTTTGTGTGTGTGTGTAATTATGCGTGAATAAGCTTGCCCACAAGTGCATGTGCTTTAATAACAAACAAGCCTGATTTATTTATGTGTGTATGTGTGCATGTGTGCATACTCGTGTGTCTGTGTGTGTGTGTGTGTGTGTGTGTGTAATGGGCCCACCTTTCATGCCCAGCTTGGCCTTAGTGTTGATCAGGGCCTGTTGGACATCCTCAGGCCTGGTGATGTCCACCTCCAGGACGGTGAGGCGAGGCGAGCAGGTACGCTGGAGCTCTTGCGCTCCCTCCCCGGCCAGGTTTAGCACCGTAGCAAACACCTCAAAGCCCAGTGCGTCCAGCCGCTTGGCCGCTACATGCCCAAAGCCTGTGTCGCAGCCTGAGAGAGAGAGAGAGAGAGAGAGAGAGAGAGAGAAAGAGAGAAAGAGGGAGAGAAAGAGGGAAAGATTAGTATTCCAGAACTGAATGAACACTTATGCCATTTGTTTACTGGTCCCTCATGATAGCTCATAAAATCTTATCATTTTCAAATCAATATAGATAAGAGATCAGAGGCTTGTTTTTGCCCTTGTCGTCTGCACATGAAAAGGAATATATTACAAAGTTGATGCCTATTTCGCAACCATATTAAGAAAATTAATTTAAAATTGGCAACACTGATCTGTGTGAATGCTTTGATATGGCAGAACACAGTCACACAAACAATACAAAACTGAAATTGTACAAGCAGAGTCAGAAAGGTAAATGTGTCAACAATGTTGGACTTTAACCCCCTTTGGGTAAGAGGTCATTTTCATCCTCAAGAGTAACTCAAAAGATTCAAAAAGAAAAAAAAGAGTTACGTAAAAGAATCTTCTGGAGTGCCACTGTATAAGTTAATAAAACAATGTATGTGGTAAGAAAATATGAGTGTCAGTGAATAAATTAGGTTGACTTCAGAATACTTAAAAGTAGGTCTGTGCGGGACTGATTTTTCCGCCCGCTCCCGCAATATTCTGTCTCGCTCCCGCATTAATGTGTCCTTTTTAGTCCAGCTCCCGCCCGCATCCGTACCATGATGTCCCGCTCCTGCCCGCATCCGTACCATGATGTCCCGCTCCCGCCCGCTAAACTGAATAGGCTATCCCTCCCGCATGCAGGAGGGATAGCCTATTCAGTTTTTCTTTCTGTCTCACGAAAGGAGCACACACACCTGAGAAAGACTCCAGATGTCAGTTTCTTGGTTCTGAATGTAGGCTAACAACTGAAGTAGGCCTAGTCTGGTGCCCTCTTCCTCTGTCATGCTTTCGATTTTTGAGTTTTGACAATGAGCAGCAGGAACACATTGAACCCACGTAAACGGCAATATACAGTAGGCTATAGGCCTGCTATCCATCAGTTATGCTTAAACCCCGTTATTTAATGCTGCCTAACACAACATCCAGCTGAACTATAGTTATGAACACTACTTTAATCATTTCCATATTCAATTTTACGCACATATTTAATTTGCGGGAGTGCAGTGAATCATCGGTTTGTTCCGCACCCGCGAACACACCTCTCTCATCCCGCCCGCTCCCGCAAAGAGCTTTCAAAAGTTGTCCCGCACCGCACTCTTTTGCGTCGGGACCAGTGGGTCCCGCGGGTCTACTGCGGGAGTGCAGACCTCTACTTAAAATCACAAAAAAACTGCACTCTTCTGAATATAAATTCACTTGAGACATTTTTATCTCCTGAGGATTATTTCCCATTTAAAAGACCACAAGACTCATGATGCCGTCTTGGCCGCAGAATAAAAAATAAATTAAAGTAGTCTGTCTGGGAGGGAATAGTCTTCCATTTGGTAGGGCAAAGTGTTTGTGTGCGTGTGTGTGTGCATGCGTGTGTATGTGTGTGTGTGTGTGTGTGTGTGTGTGTGTGTGTGTGTGTGTGAGTGTGCGTGCATATGTGTGTGTTATATCCAACAGACAAAGAGAGGATTATTGGATCCGTGTACACATCACACATTTTTGACCATGTGTCAGACCTCCTCATTTGTACTAGTGTCCCACAAGAACTTATGGTGTGAATGCGTGAATTGAATGTGTGTGTGTGCGCGCTTGTGTGTGTGTGTGTGTGTGCGCGCGCTTATGTGTGTGTGTGTGTGTCTGTCCATGCTAGCACCAGGCTGTACAAAGAGTGACTGTTGTGATCATAATGACACCTTCATAAACCCTCTCCTCGCCGTAAAACCCAACCCCCCCCCCCCCCCCCCCCCCGTCCCCCCTCTAAACCATCCCATGCTTGTGGAGACTCTTTCACCAGAGCCTGGGGGCTGCTGAGGACAGCAGGGAGTCGGGCCTCTGCTGAACACGTTATCTGTTATCTGTACAGATGCAAGGAGCATTCTCACACGTCTGCCAGGAACCTGGAACTCATGGAACAGGGAGAGGGAGAAAGAGAACACCCCCTCAACCACCAGGAAAAACACACACACTTTACCACACTTTTTTTTAAAACTATGAATTATGTATGAATTATGTCAACTATGTTGATTCTTTTTTAAGTGCACATCTGCAGAGTATCACTGGAAGTATCACTTCACAGTAGACAGTTCCCTTCACATAATCCTGAGCTGTGTGGCCATTGTGTCATAGCTCCCTTTAATAGGCATAGGAACTCTCTCTCATCAAGTCGATCAGCCGTACTCTGCACGATGCCAACTGCAAATCTTCTTGTCCCAATGACATGCCATGCAAAGTGCAGGGGTTACGTAATTGAGAGCGCCCAGTGGAGGATATTCTTAGGTGGACGGCTTTGGAGTGAGTAGGTTCTCTGAGTGGGGCATTTAGAGGCTCCAGAGACTTGGAACAAAAGTGCAGACCCGATGCCTAAGTCACCTCCAGGAAGGTGTTAATAGCCAAATATAGCAGTCACCTGTGTGTCCCCACTGGTCATTTCCAGGCAAATGTGTACTCAGCTTTCCATGTCAGAGGTATGGAATCACACACACGCAAAGTGTTTTCATAAAAACAAAAATAGGTGATCCTGATATACACATACACCACCACCCACCCACACACATGCACTCTCATGCAAACACACAATAATTTCCTACACAGGATTGAGCAAACAAACATGTGCTCAAGGTTCAGATCTAATATGAACTTTTCCGAGGTTAGGAGCTCTACATTACAAGTCCAACATATGGACCACCTGCAACGCTCTCTGATGTATATGGTATGTGGGAGAAAACAGATCTTTTCAACATCTGTGTGCGTGTGTGCGCGTGTGTGTGTGTGTGTGTGTGTGTGTGTGTGTGTGTGTGTGTGTGTGATTCAGATAAAGAGAGGGACTGTCCTACAGGCTTTTTCAGGAGTGTTAAGAGATCTGCAGTGTTGAGAGTGTTGGCTTGGTCACCAGAGCAGTGCTGACCGGTGCGAAAGGGGACATTCAAGGAAGCGTTGGGTTGTTGCACGGTGTTCCGTTGCAACCCAGTTTTTCTTAGGACACATGGAAACATTATCTCTGCGAAAGTTCAAGAGGAATCGGCTGTCCAAGGGGAGAGCCAGGAATGCCTCTTATGCAACCAATGCCAAAAGAGTCCTGGTCAGGAAAACAAACAAACACAAGACCTTACACCCATCAGCCAGGCTGTCGACAACGGACATGCACATGTGTGCACACATGCACACATACACAAAGACACACATATACATATACATATACATATACATATACATATACATATACATATACATATATGCACACACACACAAACATGCATGAATGCATACACACATACATATATGCACTGACACACACACACTAACATACTGACACAAATGCTTGGTTGACAGAAGCATAAATGACAGCAGAATGTCACATGCGACACAGATATGGTTGGATGGGTATTTTGGAAGGTGGCATGGTAGGACATTAAATGTTTTACCCGCCGATCCACCCACAGTCCACCCCTATTTTTGAACAAGGCTCCTAAGCATATAAATGTACCCCCCGTGCCTGCTGTTGATTTAAATCTTCCAGGCAAATTTTCTCCAGGCCTCACTTTAGACTCTTCCAGTTCCAGATGCTGCCTGCCTGCCAAGTTCGCAGAACACACCCCCCATATGTATGAGGGTGATCAAAGGTCTCTATGCTCATAACGCAGTATATCATTAAGATGTACAAAATTGGCACTGTTTGCTCAAATAAATGGCCACAGCGGGCTCTCCTCAGTTGTGCTGTGTAATTTAGTGGATAAGTAACTGTAGGTAAAGGTGTCTACTAGAGGTCTGCGCGGGACTGATTTATCAGTCCCACGCCCGCCCACTCCCGCAATATTCTGTCCTGCTCCCGCCCGCTAAAGCCCGCATGCAGGAGGGATAGCCTATTCAGCTTTTCTTTCTGTCTCACGAAAGGAGCACACACACCTGAGAAAGACTCCAGATGTCAGTTTCTTGGTTCTGAAAGTAAGCTAACAACTGAAGTAGGCCTAGCCTGGTGCCCTCTTCCTCTGTCATGCTTTCGATTTCGAGTTTTGACAATGAGCAGCAGGAACAAATTGAACCCACGTAAACGACGATATAGGCTATAGGCCTGCTATCCATCAGTTATGCTTAAACCCCGTTATTTAATGCAGCCATCCAGCTGAACTATAGTTATGAACACTACTTTAATCATTTCCATATTTAATTTTACGCACATATTTAATTTGCGGGAGTGCAGTGAATCATCGGTTTGTCGCACCCGCGAACGCACCTCTCTCATCCCGCCCGCTCCCGCAAAGAGCTTTGAAAAGTTGTCCCGTACCGCACTCTTTTGCGTCGGGACCCGCAGGGTCTACTGCGGGAGTGCAGACCTCTAGTGTCTACATGATTGCAGGTTCCTGTGGTTCCATTTTTGAGGTAATTTTATGCAAATCGTCACAAGCCCATGAAAACAAAATCAAAGAGTTGTAACACAGGTACAAAAAAATTTGGCTTCCAAACATATTGCATAAAAATACTATTTTCTGTATTATGTCACTAATGCGATTTGTACTACTGCTTGTATTGTCTACCTATTGTGCAATATTTCATATCAGATAATTGTTAATGTTACTTTTGATATACTATGTTATGACCAAAATCTATATTCCATGAGTAAATCTTATTTTTTTATTGTCTTTAATGCTTTTGACACACTGTGTGAATCACATGGAAACACATATTACACAGTGATGGGGGACTGAATACCTCTGTACAATTTTGAGGTAGATAAGATCATTTGCAGGTCCAATTAATTGCTAATAACCATATAGCAGGAAACCGGATTGATGGATAAAATGGGTCTTTATATTTCCAATGGCTTATGGTGACCAACTCCTTGATGCATGCTGGAAGTTCAGTAATACGAGGAACAGGGTTGTTGAAATTAATAGGGGACCAGTATGTCCATGCATGCCTTGAGGTTTTCTTAAGAACACGGTACACCCACACACACACTGAGGATATTTTCACTTTCCCTTGTCAACAATTTGACATAGATATTCTGGAACATACTTTAGTTAAGGCTGGACCCATGAAAATGGGTCACACAGGTTCTTGACCTCATCATGGGGTAATCCTAATGCCACTTCCCTGGAAATACGACACCGCTTATTGTGACATCTTTGGGGAGGTTTTTTTCAGAAGGTTTTGAAGCAAGCCCATTGGTCACCAGTCCAGTCGGTCATTCAGTCACAAAAAAGCTTTAAAACGTCTCTGTCCCGCTTACAATGTTTGTTGTGCATTTTGCCAGACTAACAAAGCACACCAACACAACAGGAAGAGTAAGCACTTGGCTCTGTAAAACTAAACTGAGTTGTCAAGAAAAGTGCCCACTCAGCCAGCCCTGTGACCATAACCTAAATCCTACAAAGAATTTCAGCTGCTATGGAGCCCTTCAACAGGGTTTGTAAGAGGTTTAAAGTTTTTTTTTTCAGTGTTTCAGCTTTTTTTAATTTCCACAGTTATAGGCTTGAAAAAGCTTTGGGGGAAAGCCTCATAAACCGAGCTGTGTGATCGAAGTCTTAAACCCCTTTTGACACTCTTCCTTGTTCTACTTGCTTGTACTTAAAGTTGTCGCAGTACACATTTTCCATGGTGAAGGACTAATGATAAGATATGCATATAATACATAGGGGAAAATGAAGACATAAGCAATGAACATATCTAAGCTGCTGGCCCTGTTAAGAGTGCAATGGCAAATACTCTACTGTTCCAGCTTTGAGGATTTTTTTCTCCATTTGAGATTTTTTTTTCCCCATGTGATTGTTATTTTTTTCCTGAGCCAAGTGTTGGCACCCCATTACTTTGGATGTTGGAGTTTGACGGCACTGCCAGCTCAATCCAAAAGCCGAGAAACGTGCAAAGAGGGTAGTAGAGCTCAAGACCAGTTACCATGCCACTAGACAATCTCTAAGTGGCTTAGTGGGCCTACATGGGTTCGGTCTAAAAGCATTCAGGCTAAAGCCGGTGCTTAATGCGCCGTCAGACACCTTTCCTGTATAGTTGGCACTCCCAAAGAAATTGGTTCCAAATTTTCTCACACCACCCTGCCTCATATTCTATAACTTATAAGATCTAATGGTACTGGTTGAATTCAGTTAATGGATTATATTATTAAAGAGACGTTCTTCATTCAGGTATACGATACCATGGTCTAATTCTCCCAAAGCCCTGTCTTTTGTAGTTATGATTTATCCTCAGAAACATATATACAGTACATACTGTAAATACAGGGGCTATTGGACTCAACTGGTCCTGGGAAGCTATAACTGAATTCAGTTTTTGCTATGATGGAACATGATGTAGTGACTCTAACATGAGAAGAAAAGTTCCAGGTGTTCCATCCTGCCAGCCAGAGATTTGTCCTATATTATCCAGCCAAGGTGATTACATCACAAAGAGGCATCATGGCTGTGTAGGCAGAGGGTAGAGACAATGCGAGTTAGTGAGGGCACACTGATCACCCTCATTTTTTGGCATCACAAACTAACAATAAGGTCGGTACTATTTTGTCCCCTGCACGGGATGTACAGCAAAAGCCATGGTCAGTTCCTAGTACAGCAGCCCGGTGATCAATGCAACTGATTTTAAGCATCTCTAGATGTGCCTGATCCACTTGTAGGATGTTCTTTCAGCACAGTTCAATGCTGTAGTCTTGTAAGTCTGTATTAGCTGTAATTCGGCTGGACTTGTGTACATAGCCTTAAGTCCAAGCAAGTGAGCTTGAGGCATTGTTCAAGTTGCTTAATAATGTGCAATTTTGCTTTGCTAAAATATGCCTAGATAAAGTAGCTTCTCATAGGCTTCTATGGTTTCACCTTTTCCAAATCCGGCAAAAATTAAACCGGCTACTCCCACTCAGTACTACTGGCCTACAACAAAGCAGAGCATATCACTGACCTTGTTGGTGTGGTGCCAAACCTCGCTGCCATAACCACTCAGCGTTTGTGTTTCCAGCTGCTGTACCTGAACTGGTTCAAAATATGCACTAGTCCTTGTTGTGTCTCGTTAAATTACATTCATTTACATGACGAGACATAATCACCACATAAATGAGGAAACATAAGCCTGAAAAGTGAAAACACAACACTAACTCTGATTAAAGTGGGCACATGCCAAGGCCAGGGAGATAACAACGGGTTGAGTCTACAACTCTGTTTTTGTCCATTTTATGGGCAGTCAACACAGCACGGTACTTTCAGTGTAACCTAGATTTTCGTGCCCAAACCATATCTCTTAGATAAGATCAATTTTTTTTTTTTGGCGGAAGGATGTGATTAATTTTGGCAGTCATTTTCTGCAGGAGCCAGAGAGACTCTTGTGCTGTTTGCCTGGGCTTTGCTGAACATCAAAGTCGGAACACAAAGGCAGGCGCCTCGTGATGATTCACCCACTCATAAACATGACTGCAGTCATTTGCTATGGTGTGTGTGTGTGTGTGTGTGTGTGTGTGTGCGTGTGTGTGTGTGTGTGTGTGTGTGTGTGTGTGTGT
Source organism: Alosa sapidissima (assembly GCF_018492685.1). Classification (NCBI taxonomy): domain Eukaryota; kingdom Metazoa; phylum Chordata; class Actinopteri; order Clupeiformes; family Clupeidae; genus Alosa; species Alosa sapidissima. The sequence goes on from NC_055970.1 coordinate 8,361,731, forward strand.
GTGTGTGTGTGTGTGTGTGTGTGTGTGTTCACTTCGCCACCACACCTTTTGTTGTCTGAAGCCTCACTTAAAAACCTACCACAAATGGAACAGTGTGACATATATTCACACAAGTATACATTTTCAAATTTGTTCAAAAGTATGTGCTCTCTGTAGGGAAATTGTATGAGACTGCCTTGATCCTACTAATTCCACCTCAGCTCCCACTCCTAGCCCAATATATTCCACTCCCCACCCCTTCTCAATCCCTCAGCCCCCAGTCGCACTTCCAGGCACTGTACTGGGCCTCTCAGCCGCTTATAATGCCAAATAATTTGTATCCAAGGATTTGTTTTGAGGTGTTTGGGCTGTTTTGAGCTCGGGGGGATCAAGACAGTTTTACACTCGTGGATTGAGAGACAGGCATATGAAATTGTGAGTTTAGGGCCACTGAGGTGGATGAGACTGCAGATTAAGCACTGGAACCCCTAAACCGCTTTACAGTCAAATAAATCAAGCAATTATAGCTGTTGTCCATGGGTTACCTTGGCATCATAATGAACAAGAGTTTAGTAGCGAACTGCTGGCGAGTGAGGCTTTACACAAAAAGGGGAGATTTCATGCCAACTTTTTTTTAACAAAGAAAAAGATTTTGGGTCTCAAGAGCAACATAAAGTTGAAGGTATTACTCAAGTCACTCAAAAATGATATTACCATTGCAATAGTGCACTAAGACCTTGATTAGACTACAAAAACACATACATTTTTGGAGTTTTAAACAAATATATATGCATGTCTGAATAACAGCACAGTGAAGATTTATTCACCAGAACATGCTTTCAAGACCTGAGGATTATTTAGACTTCGAGTAGCAGCTTAGCTCTTAGTGGACAATGGAACAAACACCAAGGAACACCTTCCTTACGTCTATCTATAATCCATTAGTTCCAAACAAAACAACAGCAGCAGCAGCAACATCAACACCACTAGAAATGCACGTACGCAAATACATGCATATTCACAACTCCAGAATCACTCACATGACTTGACTCAGTGCACACCTGCACCATGCAAACACTATACACCATGAAATACCTGGGGCTCAGACATTAATGAAAACGATATTCTTATCAGTTGTACCTAAAAAGGAGCATATCTAATCACAAAGACAATTCCTCTTAGGCTGTGGTAGGATAAGACCATTTCATTTAGGTAACAATGCACATACATGCATTTTGTTTTAATACAATGCATGATATAATGTAGACCTTTTACAATTATTGACATGGAATTATATAATATAGCTTGTTCTGTAGATAAGCATATGGAAATATATTAAATGCATGGCCAATATACTTCTCATTTACAACTCAAATCACTAATAGCACACTAGACACTAACACACACAGTTCAGAAAAAAACAAAAAAACAAGAGACTAGTAGTTTGAGAAGAGGAAAATCTGAAGGGGACAATCTCAAGACTTTCATTAACTGAGAAACATTAAAAATGAATATACCAAAGGCTTTCAGACATGAGCTAACATGGAGCTAATATTGGCATATTTGGCAGACAGGTTGAGGTTCCCCACACCACCACCACCCCCCCCCCCCCTGCTTGTATAGCCCCAGGAGCCCCAGCAGCCTTACCTGTGATGAGGACAGCCTTTTCCTCTGTTGGCAGGCTGGTAGCCAGGTTTGGTGCCTGCCTGGAGGAGTAGAGACAACAGGCGGCACAGAGCCCAGCCAGCACCAGGAAGGCGGGTAGGCAGAGGGTGCAGAGCCTCTCCAGCAGCACGGTGGCCGCCAGCCAGGCCACCAGCGAGGGCATGGCACTGATGTGGGACGCCAGGACCTTCCTCACCACGCCGCCGACAAACACCGACATCACGCCCATGTAAATCCAGAAGGACAGTGCACAGCCTTCCATTGTGGTGGTAGAGGACAGGAGGGGGGTAGTCTCTCTATCTATCTCTCTTTTTCTGCCTGTCCTCCTCTCTTTCTCTCACTGTCTATCTATCTGTCTTTAGTTCCACTTGCCCTTATCTGCCTGTAACAGTGAAGATCTAACTTACAAATAAATGAGCAACCATGTGCCTCTTGGACTGTTCTTGTTCCAGACGCACTAAGGAAGCATGCAAGCTCTGGCACACACATACACACACACGGCAGTGTCAGCACAGCACAGCACCACAAGCACACACACACACACGAATAGACACACACACCAACACTTCCTACACAGACGGACAGAGTGCAAGAGCCAGTGAATGGGCTCCACTCTCTGGGTATATATAGAGCAGAGTGCTGGAGAGGGGAGGGACTACGCTGGAGGAGATCTAATCTGTGCCCAATGGCCAAAGTTTTACAGCAGTTTAAGGCCCCCCCTCCTTTCCTTCTTTCTCTTTACCCTGTCCTCAGTAGTGCATGTGTCCTCTTATAGCTCCCAAGTCCTTTACACACACAATCCACTGCTTTGTATTGTCCAAGCAACATTGTTTTTAATTTTTAAATAGGAAAGCAAGTATTTCCTCTCCCCGGAGGAAGCTGTGAAAAAAATAGCTATAAATAGTGATGCTCTCTAGCACTGGTTATCACAGGGCAATTACTACAGAGGCCTGTGAATGAAGAGATCCATTGTTCTGTAAAACACTTTGACAGCCTCACAGGTGTTGATGTGGCTATGCCATGGTGTTCCCTGAGCAAGCCTCAGCCTGTAAGTCTGCACAGAACGTGTGTGTTGACACCACACTCGGCTGTTGCCAGAGACGGGACAATTACTTCCGATTTGTTTTCTCTTCCTCTCACTCTCACTTTTACAACAAAGAGTGATTCATATTAACCCGTTCATTAGTCATGGGTGATGATCACAAGACTGGATGGGGGGGTCTGGACCATTCTGTACCACCAAACACATGTTTGCTTGTTGACGTGTTAGGGGATTTAGAGTCCATTAGCCAACCCAACAAGCTGATTCACCAAATAATTTTGAATAATTGCATTTCACATTCTGACCCAATTCATACCCAATAATGGCAATTACTGAGAAAAAAATGTCAATCCCAGTTTTAGGGTATTATAAGTCTCTTTCAAGATTGCAGTTGATCTTCTGCCAGTGGTCCACTCGGAACAGGAGCCAAGCACTGTTCACATTTTGGGTCCAGTTAATGACTTGTCCTCGTATGCCATCTGTGTCCGTTCAAAAAAGTGGATGAATGACCTCCTCGTGCTCCAGCAGTGGGCCCACAACGTACACATGGCATTTAACACAGTAGGGCATCCAGACCCGGCATGCCCTGCGTCGGAGCCCTGCCCAGAGGCACAAAAGATGAAAACATAGTGTACCCGTGTCAAACCCGTCTTTTGGCCATTCAAAAAAAAAACGAGAAGGGGAAAAGAGGACAGAATGTTAGGAGCGCGGAAGGGGAGGAGGGGTAGGGCAGAGAAAGAACTGAGAAAGAAAGGGAGAGGCAGAGGGAGAGGAAAAGAAACAGAGAGAGAGACGGAGAGAGAGAGAGAGGAAAAGAGATAGAGAAAGACCCAGCGGACAGTGACCCCATTCACTCATAAGGTGTGCAATTTCACACCAGATTTACAACCTTCAGAAGCAGCCATACAGTGCAGCACTTTCCTTATTACCCTCACTCTTTATCGGTCACTCTGTCAGTCATATACTCACACACATCCACATCCTCATCGACACACACACACTGCATACACACACACATGCACACATACACACAATGCATACACACATACACACACACACACACACACCCCCCATACACACACACGTACGCACACATACAACATAAACACATACTCACACACATACACACACACACACACACACCCCATACACACACACACACACACACACACACACACACACACATACGCACACATACAACATAAACACACACTCATACACATACACAAACAGGCCTGCACATGCAACAGGAGCGTGTTCCTGCTCTCTGCGTGGGATGTGTTTTGATGATGTTACATGAGGTGATGCTATGCCAGCACTGGACTGAATGTGCTGTTCTTTATTGTGCCAATTTCAGGAAGAGAAAACCACACGTCAGGCTGTCACAGGACAGTAGCAAAAGAGGCCATGGTGCGGTAACAGCAAGAGAGTTAAGGGCTCAACATGCTTCTGCGTCAACTCCACGGCGTAGCTACGCCGGCACTCCTACAGCGTTGTGACCATTTTATGGTTCTGCGTCGAGTTGCTTTGCATCGCGGTGCATTTCACCGCCATAACGTTCGGTGTCGCATGTGTCTGCGTCGCTCACCACCAAAACAAGACTGTATGACTGAAACGGTAGCCTACTCAGAATGGCAAACCCCATAGACTGTCGTGCCAAAATATTAATATTATTTGTTTGGCCTTTTCTTGCTTAGATTTTGTACAAAGTATCGAGAAATAGACACAGTAAACCAGCAAATAAGTCTGAGGTTATTTGCGAGGTCTGGCAGCCAGTTTAAGTTATGTTAGCAGACAAACTTTAGCACAACTGCCTTGCTGGCAAAGTGCTAATTTCAAAACGTTACTGACATATAAACACTTTACAAACGGATAACCCCGTCATTGTAACCAAAATATGTCTGAGTTTATTTGCCAAGCTTATGTCAGTGAACTAGCATGTTGCTAATCCCCACAGTAGGCTGCTTGAAACACGGCTCTGATACCGACTATCAACACACAGGATGAGTTGACCAATCACAGTCCTTGCGGTCTGCGTCGCCTCAACGCGAAGTTACAATTTTTTGGAGGTGCACATCGAGCTACGGCGGAGGGGTCAGAGAGGGGTTCACGACGACGCAGAGGGGTCTGTGGGGGTATGCCGTCGATTCGACGCAGAAGCATAAAATAGGCTTTAAGGAGGTCCATAATGTTGTCAAGTCATTACATTACATTTCATTACATTACATCTGGCTGACGCCTTTTAACCTAAGTGACTCCCAACACTGGAAACAATCCAGGTAGAGTACTATAAGGACAAGTTAGTGCAGCAGTGAGTGTTACTTCCATACAAGTGTCAGTTCTAGTCAGGTGGTAAGTGCTAAAATTAGCAAGTTTAGTTGTAGGTAGTGCTACAAGAGGAGATACTCTCTGAAGAGCTGGGTCTTCAGGAATTGTTTAAAGGTAGAGAGGGACACTCCTGTTCTGGTAGGAACTGGTAGTGTGTTCCACCAAAGGGGAACAACGGGTTGGAAAAGTTTGGATTGTCCTGAGCGTACGGGTGGCAGAGAGCGCTCCACGTTGTTCATCTGAGTAGCGCAACGGTCGGGAAGTAACATATGCCTGGATGAGGGTATTCAAGTAAGTGGGAGCAGAACTGGAGACTACTTTGTAGGCAAGCATTAGTGTAATTTGATGCGGGCGGCTATAGGTAGCCAGTGTAGCTGGGTGAGCAGCAGGGTAACATGTGCCCTTTTGGGTTGGTTGAAGACCAGGTGCGCCACCGCGTTCTGGATAATCTGAAGGGGTTTCACTGTGCAGGCTGGGAGACCTGTCAGGAGGGCGTTACAGTAGTCAAGTCGTGAGATGACTGAGGCCTGTACCAGGAGTTGGATAGCATACACGGGTTTCCTGTTTACCAACAAAACTAGATGCGCCGTGGGGCAGAAGACGCTTGGTGGCCGTCCGCAACGTTATAAACTTAACCTAAATAGTCGGCTGCTGTAAGCTACAATCAGATTTTTTTGTATACCCCTGTTGTCTCAATGATAATAACATCTCATTTCAGAGTTTTGTCATTTGCCGTTCATTTGCATTATTAATATAACATCTTATTTTGTCATTTTTGGCGAAGACATGCATTCCGTTAAGGATATTGAGCATATTTAACATTCTTTAACCATCGTGATTTCGAATTGGTGCAGTTTTTTTAGCACAAAAACTCATTGTATTCTTTTGCTCTTTTGCATTGCTCTATGCTGTTCTATGGTGCTTTCTGCCTCTTGGTTGCGCACGCATGTTTTCGTGACGTTGCATAGAAATCCATGTATACCGAGTCAGGTCAGGCCTGATTTTTCCAGCATGACTCACATTTCTTGCAGCCCTAGTAGGTGCAACAGACAGGAAGTCAATTTTGTGATGGTGTATGGCAGATTTAGCTGGGAGGATCAGCAGTTTGGTTTTTGAGAGGTTTAGCTGGTGTGTCTTCATCCATATAGATATGTCTGAGAGGCAATCAGAGATCCGTGTAGAGACCAAGGGGTCATCAGGTGGAAATGACAGATAG